>NW_026578152.1:0-600000 GCF_029603195.1 Condylostylus longicornis
ATTATTATTATTATTATTATTATTATTATTATTATTATTATTATTATTATTATTATTATTATTATTATTATTATTATTATTATTATTATTATTATTATTATTATTATTATTATTATTATTATTATTATTATTATTATTATTATTATTATTATTATTATTATTATTATTATTATTATTATTATTATTATTATTATTATTATTATTATTATTATTATTATTATTATTATTATTATTATTATTATTATTATTATTATTATTATTATTATTATTATTATTATTATTATTATTATTATTATTATTATTATTATTATTATTATTATTATTATTATTATTATTATTATTATTATTATTATTATTATTATTATTATTATTATTATTATTATTATTATTATTATTATTATTATTATTATTATTATTATTATTATTATTATTATTATTATTATTATTATTATTATTATTATTATTATTATTATTATTATTATTATTATTATTATTATTATTATTATTATTATTATTATTATTATTATTATTATTATTATTATTATTATTATTATTATTATTATTATTATTATTATTATTATTATTATTATTATTATTATTATTATTATTATTATTATTATTATTATTATTATTATTATTATTATTATTATTATTATTATTATTATTATTATTATTATTATTATTATTATTATTATTATTATTATTATTATTATTATTATTATTATTATTATTATTATTATTATTATTATTATTATTATTATTATTATTATTATTATTATTATTATTATTATTATTATTATTATTATTATTATTATTATTATTATTATTATTATTATTATTATTATTATTATTATTATTATTATTATTATTATTATTATTATTATTATTATTATTATTATTATTATTATTATTATTATTATTATTATTATTATTATTATTATTATTATTATTATTATTATTATTATTATTATTATTATTATTATTATTATTATTATTATATTTATTATTATTATTATTATTATTAGTATTATTAGAGTTTAATAATGTATTAATGTATTAGAATTTAGCGACTTTTTGTCAAGCTTCCTATATGAATTGAATAATATTCAAAACTGTGGTTTGGCATATAGAAATAAATTTTAAACACATAATTATAGAATCATGGGGGTAAACCTACAAAAATAAATTTGTCAAATAAAGAAAAGGTATACTCATAAACAGAATATTAATTTTGTTGCTGCTAACGAAACATTATATTCAAAACAATAACAAGAGAAGCATTAATATTCAGATGCGACAAAACATCTGACGCCTTTAATAAAAGCTGTCATTACAGCTTATTTCTATTTTTCAAATTGAAAATATGTAAGATCATTAAGTTTTTGAATATAATTTATTTCTCAATTTGTGTTTCTAATAATATATAGCCTTATTTATTTCTCTTTTTTTTTGTTTTAATAATATAGAGTACAAAAAACGTGCTTTTGTTATACAAAAATTCTTTCAGAAAATGTTAAAATAGGACTGTTTTGGGGGTAAAATATTGAATGTCAAATTTTTGTTGGACTCTAGTCGCAAAAATCTATCTAATACCTTCTGTCCCACGTTTCTAGTACTTCTAGAAATACCAGTACTTTTTGAAACCTGAGAAGTAGCTGTATAGTAATAATGTTATCAATGCATCTAGGAACTACGTACATTCTGTGGTGGTCTTTTATGTAAGGGGAATACAGACTATGGTATGTACTGCTGGCATACTATGGTATGTAACCTTTCCGTTTTCTTTATTTGTTAACAAAGTGAAAATATTGTTTTCTATCATTTTGTTTTATTATCGACCATATTGGGTATACAATAGGTAGGTTTCGTGATGGAAACAAATTTTGTATATCGCGTTTTACGTTGGAACGCACTTCTCTATGAAAGGGAAGTGTAAATAAACTATTTTTAGCAACCTGTCGATCTGTCTGTCTGCGTGTGCACGCGAATTATATGCAATAACAAAGAAACCTTATCATGCTCAAACAACGTGAATAACGTTCCCACGTTTCGGGTTGTTTATTAAAATTTGAATGGAAAATTTTATAAGTTAAAAATGCATAGTAAACAAATTTGAACCATCACAACTGTCCAATTTATGAAAAATGTATATTATAATAAGTCAGTTGTAGTTAATCTATCAACCAGTAAAGTGTATCCTTACAAATAAAAATTTGTGAACTTTAGAATTATGTAAAATTTTGTAGAAATAAAAATAAAGAAAATAAAAAAAAAATAAAGAAAAACAATTAAATTTTTTTTCTTAGAAAAACGAAAAACATAAGTGGCACAGTTAACAGTAGGATGTAAATCCAAAGATTTTGTTGCATTCCATTAAAATACGATTTTAAAATTAATTAAATAAGCTAAATAAATCAAATCAATAAATTCAATTATAATTATAAAATTTTTAATAAATATAATATTGTACAAATAAACTTTCGAATTTAATAAATCAAAAAAAATATACTACATGCATAAAATACTCGAAATATAGAATTGAATTACATAATATATTTAAACAAAATAAATTCGAATGAAAATATCAAAATAAAAAACGAACTTTTTATAAATCATAATTAATATTACCAACAAAACAAAAAAATTATTACCAAAAAATTTAATGCCAAAAGAAAAAAGAATCTTTAAAAAATTCAAAGTGGAATTTTATAACTCTACTAGAAGCCAGTGAAGATAGGGACGAAAATATGCAATCACGAAATAACCAACAAAACCAAACAACAAGCCAGGAAACTGGAACTCCAAAATATTCACAATATCAATCAACGACCGAATTAAGCGCGCCCAAAGAATTCACGAAATAAAGGTGACGAATCATATGCCTTCACATTGTTCATCAGGGAAGTTGAGACGATACAAAGTTTACTCAACGACAATCCAACAGCAGCACAATATGTATATCAGCGGGTAATCCTAAAAAAAATACAAGGACCAGCTCTTAATGTGATTAGAATCATCCCCAACACCTCGTGAGAAGAAATAAAACAAATTCTGATAAAAAATTTTGGAGTAAAACAATCATATCACCATTTATACCAACAAAAATTTTCAACAAAAAGTACCTCGATAAGCGAATTTTATTATAGACTAGAATTTTTGCTAGGAAAGTTAAATGAAAAATGTGAACAAGTTTCAGATAAAACATCTGAATTTTCTATAAGAAATAATGAATCCGTAGTGTTAAAAACTTTTATAGACGGAACAGATACTCATTTAGCTTCCCTAATTTTAAATAGAAATATAATATATTAGCTTATAATATATTAGAAAATTCTGGTTTAATTATAGAAAATAAAAATAATTACAATGTAAATAACAGAAATTCAAAACAAAATAATTATAAATCGAACAATTATTCTAACCATTGTAATAATAAAAATATAATTTTAATAGACATAGTAATTACCATGAAACAATAATTTTAATAGACATAGTAATTAACATGATAATAATTCTTGTCATCACAACAATGCAAATAATTATCCAAGACAAAATTATTCAAGAAATTTTGAACAAAATAATGTAAGGCAAAACTCCGGACAATTTAGACAAAGCTCTGGACAATTTAGAAAAAATTTTGGAGAATTTAAGCAAAGCTCTGGCCAATTTAGAAATAATTCAAGACAGTTTAGACGAAATTTTCTTACGCAAGCTAAAGAACCAATGGAAGTAGACAACAATAATTCAGTAAATGAAGAAATAAATTTCACAGACTAGCCTCGGAAAATAAATTACCTTTAAAAAAATTAACATTCAATAACAAAAAAATAAATTGCTTAATAGATTCAGGATCAGACACAATTAAACCTAATGTCTTGAAAATACAAAACCCAAAAACTATCAAAACCTATCACTTATAACTCTTTAGGAGGCCCTAATAACATAATGCAAAAAATGATTACACCTATCCTTATAGAATTAGTAAGAAAAGGTACATTCGAATGGAAAGTATTTCCTCAAAAAAGCGGGAAATACGATGCAATTATGGGTATAAACTTTTTATTACCTTTTGAAGCAAAAATTGATATTGCAAACCGATATCTTGAAGTATTTTCCAAGTTCAAAATAAATTTTGAAAATTTAAATTATCGTAGTGAGCTCGCTGAAGCAAATCACCTTGAACCGATCACAGATACCAACAACGACATTTTTAATAAAATAAATCAAAATCATTTAAGTAACGAAGGAATAAATTAACTAAAGGAATTTTTAACTAGGAATTCAGAATTATTTTTTAAGGAGGGAGATAGTTTATCATCAACTCACGAGATAAAACCTGAAATTAAATTAAAAACAAATGTTCCTATATATTGTAAAAGTTACCGTTATCCTAAAATCCATGAAGAAGAAATAAATCGTTAAATTAAAGAAATGTTAGAACAAAATATAATTAGGGAATCACATTCGCCCCATAATTCACCACTCTGGATTCTTGGAAAATGGACAATTCCAACATAAAAAAATGGCGCATTGTGATTGATTATAGAAAATTGAATGAAATTATCATCGCCGATAAATTTCCAATTCCTAACAATGATAACATTCTTGACAAGTTAGGCTGTGCACAATATTTTACAACTTTGAATCTAGCGAAGGGTTTTCACCAAATAGAAGTAAAACCTGAAGACCAGAGAAAAACTCCATTTGATCATTACAAATACACTCGAATGCCTTTTGAAAAATTTGGATTGAAAAATGCGCCAGCCACATTCCAATGGCTGATGAATTCAGTTCTAAGAGAATACAATAACCAAATTTGTATTGTATATCTAGACGATATACTCGTTTTTAGCACATCATTACGAGAACACATGGTAATTCTAAAGAAAATTTTTAATGCTCTTAGAAAAGCGAATCTGAAAATTCAAACAGATAAATGTTATTTTCTATGTAAAAAAATAGAGTTTGCTAGACATGTCCTAACCCAACATGGCGTTAAACCCAATCCAAAAAAAAAAAGATATAGTCATTTAAAATTACCAATTACACAGAAACAGATTAAATCCTTTTTAGGTATAACAGGCTTCTACAGAAAATTTATAAGAAATTATGCAAAAATATCGTAACCGCTTACAAAATATTTGAAAAAAGACTGTATAATAAATACTTTAGACCCAACCTATGTTAATGTCTTCGAACAATTAAAAATATTACTGAGATCTATCCAATATTAAAATACCCCAACTTTAACAAGCCATTTAAAATAAACACCGATGCTAGCCAGGTCGTTATAGGTGTAGAAAGTTCTACTAGCACTACATATGCTTAGAACTTTGAGTAACCATGAGATTAGGTATAGTACAACCGAAAAAGAACTCCTTGCACTCGTTTAGGCTGTTAAGTACTTTAGGCCTTACATTTATGGAACATAATTCGAACTCCAAAATGGATCATCAAGCTCTAAAATGGCTTTATACAAAATATTTAGGAAAAGATTTAAGTCCAAGATTACAAAGATGGATATTATCGCTAGGTAATATCGAATATTTAAAGGGAAAAGACGATAAACTCGCAAACTTTTTAAGTCGAATCAACACAGATGAAAATGAAATAAAGCTGACCGAGACGTTCAGTCTTAACGAAGGGAGAGAATCAGCTGACACTGAAATAACAATGACGAACATGACATAAACAATAATGGCAATATCTCTCTGCAAGCAACAATTCATTCGCAAGAAGAAGAACAATTCGACCATATCCCAATTTTAGAAACGGTAGTTAATAGATTTAAAGTTCAAATAATATTCACATCTAATTTCAAACAAGAATTCGAAAACCTTCCAGACGGAAAAAGACGCATTTATATAAGACCTGACTTAAACGAACAAGAACTTACCAATGAACTAAAAACTTACATAAAACAGACAATAAAATAGCAATATATACACAAGCATTAGACACTGAATATAATTCTTTTTAAAAAATTTTAATTAGACAATTCCCCAATACAAAATTCCTAAAATGTACCTACTTTGCACAGGACGTAAAAACAGAAGAAGAACTTATAAAAATTGTATCTCTCATCATAAAGAACAAAAGCATTCGGGAATTATTTCATTATATGAATATTTAAAGTGTAGAGTATATAACAAACAGTTTAAATTAATTATCAACAAACTTACAAACAACTGCGAAATTTGTAATAAAGGAAAATATGATAGAAACCCGATAAAACCTAAATTTAAGAAAACTGAAATCCCATCTTAAAAAAAATCAAATTATACATGTCGATAAACATACCAATAGAAAACAAAATTTTATTATATTTATTGATAAGTTTACAAAATTCGCAACTGCCTATCCATTAGAACATAAAATCTATACAGAATTGATAAAAAAATTTAGAATTTGTTTTAATCACAAAAAATCAAAAAAAGTAATAGCTGATAATGAGTTTAATAATATTCATATTAAAGAATTTTTAAACCAAGAAAACGTTGAACTTCATTTCGTCAAACGGAAACGTCATACTATAACGGAAAAATTACGAATGTTAAACTTAGAAGAATTACTGCCCGTTAGAATACAAATGCTGAACGCAATCAAAAATTATAACGGTCTATATCATAGTACAATAAAAACATCCCCAGAAAGCGTGGAAAATAATCTTGTCTCAAATGAAAATATCTACAATAATCTAATTAAATCTCAAGAAAAACGGTTAGTTAAACACAATAAAAATAGAGAAATTACACAGAAAATCGAAAAGTGGGCTATATTAAAAATTATAAGTCTCTCCGACATAAAGAAGAACCAAAGTTTAGAAAATATGACTTAACCAACATACATCCTACTAACATTAAACGACCTTTAAAATTTTCAGATAGTAATGACAATGACACTATCCCTACTATTTCTAAGGCTACCTCTAATACAGTCGAATCAACTTCAAATAAAGAAAATTGAAACAAACAATGGTTATACTATTATTCAATATAACAAAATCCTAATACCAAAAACATTAAATTTAACTACTCGTTGCATATAGTTGACTTAAATGAAATGGACTACATAATAAGTGAATTAAAACGTTGTTCCTCTTTACTAGACACAAATTTAAGCCAGCCGTTAATTAATGAAATCAGTGGTTTACAAGACAAATTTTTTACAAAATTTGTTAATTTTTTAGTAACATTTAGTTAATGGTTGACTGGAACTATGGACGATGAAGACAGACAAGTTATTAATCGACAACTTCAATTGACAGAACATAATGACCATAATATTATAAACAATATGAATCAACAGATACAAATTAACAATAATTTGAATAGCTCCAAAAATAAATTACTAACAAATATTCAACAAGACAGACAATTACTTCAAATTTACAAAAAAAAAAATGTGAACGAAAATACCCTAAAAATTGCTAAGACTAACAATGCAACAAGTAAGTGAATTCATTGAAGACTTGCAAGACAATATTATCCTAACTAACTTGAATATTATTCATCTTTCTCTATTAAATCATGACGAAATAATCAATTTTAAAATAAATGCATGTTAACTCAAATATTTGAGGGTGGGATTCTCAAGAACCACAACCAATAAACTAATATTTCTAATCAAAATACCTTTTAAATTAACCTCAATTAACGAAAAATTAATAATCCCATTAGCTAACGAAAGTAATTGTAATCTAATTCAATAACGAAAACTCTAGAATTTCATAACGAACTCTACCAATATGAGGAAACTGAAGCACTTCACCAACTGAAAGAACTAAACCATTGTGTACAGAACAAAAACTGTAGGAAAGTAAGATATTGTAACTTTAAAATAATTAACTTTGATGACAGTAGTATAATAGTACAACTTGCAAAAGATATAATTTTAACATCAAATTATGACGAGAAAAGAATTATTTTAAATGGAAATTATTTCATAAAATTTTATAATTGTACCATAAATATAAATAATCAAACATTTTATAATGATATTAAAGAAATAAAACATAAATATGTAACTCCAAATTTAAATTATAAACCTTTTAATCAATCTTATTCCTTTGATGAATTTATATTAGAAACACAAAAATTTAAATCAAATAGAAGATATAAGAAAACATAAAGAATCGTTATCAATTTATATTATTATACTAACAGCAATAATAACAACGATTTTCATAATAATTATTGTAATAAATGTGTTTTATTGTAAAAACAATTATGTTGGATCAAATTTGAACAAAAAGATTCAGGAAATCTTAACTTTAACAAAGGGAAAGTTATATGTAATAATAAAGAAACCTTATCATGCTCAATAAAAATTAAAGAAAAATAAAGTTGGTTCAAACCAATGCATTTGTATTGTAGCACTTTTCTCTTAAACAAGTGAAAATACTGCTTTTACGAAACTATTTCTAGGATTGCATACATTTAGGATGAACGATTTATACAGTTTTTGAAATAAAGCAAAAATTAATATAAAGTTAACATAATGCAGTATTTGAAAAAAAGCAAAAATTAATATAAAGAGCGATTAACATAATGCTCGATTTTAAGGGTTAATTGCGTGAGTTAAGAAAAATAATTATATCTTTTAATGTCACGGAATTTACCGTTAGCCTCTTGTGTTTATAGAAATTTGAAAAAGCTTGCGGTTTCGAAAATATAAGGTGTCAAAAATTCAAATTTTACAAATTTCAAGAGGCCATAACTTGAGAGGGGGTGGAGATGAAAAAAAATTTTCTTCTAACGAAATGAAGCATTTATTAGTGTCTAAAATCCCCTAAAATTTCAGGCTTCTATAAGCTGGGTTCTAGAACAAAAACGACATTTCTATTAAAATTCAGCTTTCTACCTTCAAGGGTATAGAAGTTTTGTAAACAGATACACGGATAGACGGATGGACAGAGTGAAACTAATAAGCACTTTTTTTCAAAAATTTTTTGAGTGAAAATACTGCTTTTAAAAACAGTCTATGTATATCCGCCACACTATTAAAATTATTTTCATTCATAAACGAAACTTTTTCTAGGACTGCATATATTTAGAATGAACGATTTATGCAGTTTTTGATATAAAGCAAAAATTAATGGTCGATTTTAAGGGTTAATTGTATGAATTAAAAAAAATATATATATATTTTTTAATGTCATACAATTATATAATGTTCTGCGTTTGCAAAATTTCAAAAATGCTAATAGTTTCATTGCACTAAATAGTTCAAAAAAGCCATTTTGAGGGTTTTGGAGGGGTATAACTTCTAGAGGAGGGGAGATAAGTAAAAATTTTGTTCTACGAAAATAAGTTTCTAATAAAATCTATGTACGTATTAAATTTCAGCTTTCTATCTTCAAGGGTGTAGAAGTTTTGTATTAAATTTCAGCTTTCTATCTTCAAGAGTGTAGAAGTTTTGTAAACAGACACACGGACAGACGGACGGACGGACGGACGGACAGAGTGAAACTAATAAGCACCTTTTTTCAAAAATTTTTTGAAAAAGTGCTAAAATTAAATTTTTTTTCTTAGTTTAAATAAAGTTGGATCAAACCAATGGTTTGTATTATTTAGAATTTATAATATGTTATACATACTTAAATATTGGGAGCTTTCAGAATAAATTTTTTTTTCTTTTCGTTTTCTATGTTATTCTTCCAAAGATGAAGAATATAAGCGAAATTATAGGATGCGATATAATATCAAAGTATAACATCAAAGTATACCTATCTGAGGAGTAGTTCGACTCGTCCCAAGCTGTTAGTTTTCGTTTGCTTGCCACTTGCAAATTCTCAAATATTCCAAATATATTTATAAATATATTTATAATAAATTTCCATATTTATAATTTTTGCTTAATTTGTTTTGTTTTTGCTCTTTTCAAGAGTTTTTTTATTACGAGAATTTTTTACAAATTGTCAGTTTTTGAAAATTGTAATTGTTGTTCTACGCTCCTTTATCTTTTTTCAATATTAAAAAATATGTGTAATACTTTTATAATAAAAATTTTAATTTGAATTTAAAAATTTACCAATTTGTTTGTAAACTACTTTTTAAATTTAAATTAATTAAACAAAAAACTACTTCGTAAATTTAATAATCCGCAATAAATGAACTATATGTCTGTAAGAATTTGTAGAATAAATTTAAATTTAATATAAAGAAGTTAATATAATATAAAGAAGTTATTACTTTTGCATGGATTGTGTAAGTGTGTGTACCCAATTAGTCTTTTTGCATTGAAAAAAAAACATATATTTTATCTAGAAAATTATGTCGTTATATATATAGATATAAGTTAAACTTAAATACTTACCTAGTATAAGTATGTACCAACAAAATAAATTTTTGCGATTTAAAATTGACCTTTTTTAACTATTTATTGCAGTGAACCTATCAGCATTTTTCAAATTTTGCAAACACAGAAAGGCAGTGGCTTGCTTCTCCTATCGCAACATACTATATTTAAACTTTAAAAAAACAAAATGGCCGTTCAAATTGGCCGTTCACTAAAATCCGTTTTTTTTCAAATTTTGGATGTTGCTTTTCTTCTAGACCGCAGATTGTGGAAGCCTGGGATTTTACCAGCTTTTTAGACATTGACAAATAGTTAATTTCGTTAACATAAAATTTTTTTCTATCTCCTAGTTCTAAAGTTATAGCCTCTTGAATTTTGTAAAATTTGAATCTTTGACGCTTTATATTTTCGAAACCGCAAGCTTTTTCAAATTTCTATAAACGCAAAAAGATAACGGTAAAATCCATGAGATTAAAAAATGTAATTAGTTTTCTTAATGCACGCAATTAACCCTTAAAATTGAGCATTATGTTAACTCCTTTTTAAATTAATTCTTGCTTACATAAATCATTCATTCTAAATTCTAGGATTGCATATCCTAGAAATAGTTTCATTAATGAATGAAAATAATTTTAATAGTGTGGTAGGTATGCATAGACTGTATTTAGAAGCAGTATTTTCACTTGTTTAAGGGAGAAGTCCTACAATACAGACCATTGGTTTGACCCAACTTTATTGTAATATAAATTTAGTACTTTTATTCTGGTGATGCCTTAATTACTGAATGTGTAAAAACATATATGTACTCTATACGAGCTTTTTTCTATAAACATACTTAGATAAAAGCTCGTATTTAAAAACATTTATATAGATATTATAAACTATATCATTTATTCTACTAAGAATATATTATGTGAAAAATGAACATTAAGAGGTTTGGTGAAAATGTTTTTCTTATTTATGTTGTTTAGTAAAATTACATTATGTACATGCATATTTAATAAATTGAAGCCATTTATGTTTTATTTTATGTCCAATAAAGTGAACTGAAGTTTATAAAAGTCTCTGTGTTTAATAATTATTTTTTGACACATTTTTGTGTATTTTTTAAGAATTTGCACTTAAAAAAATAACTTTTGTTATGTATATTCCGTGGGTATATAATTTAGCTTTTAAAGTGTGTGCTCTTTTTCTCTGAAAATACTCCATTTTAAATTTATTGGGAAAAACTCCTCCTCGAATAAATCAAACGACAGTCCTGTTTCCAGTATATGGATGTATATACATATATGTATATATATATATATTGCTTTATTATTAATTCTTTTTAACTCATTTATTTAATTTTAAACAATATAAACAAATTGTGCATACACATACAAAAATTCATGTAGGTACTGTATTTGAGGATACGTTAGTTATCCACAATTGTGTTGCTTTAATCTCTTTTTACCTTATTTTTCTACTAATATTTGTTTTGTGTCCTCAACAACAAAATTCAAATAAAATGTAAATATACGAATTTGTTTATTTAAAAATTTTTATTTTAATTAAAAGAGTAAGTTCAAAGAAAGATTTTCAAAACAAAGACGTACTAACAAGATAAATTTTTACTTAAAAAATCAATTCTAGGATACCACACATTGACAGAACAAAAGTATATTTTCAGTCTTATGTATTTATTTATTTATTATCTCTAGTAAGTAATAAGAAATGTAATAAGAAAATTAAAATTTTCCACTTTGATTATCTGATTATCTTTGATTACTTTGATTATCAGAGATAATATCAATGTGGAATTAAAATATTCCACATTGATATTATTCTGATTAGTTCTAATTAGTGGAACTAATCAGAATAATATCAAAATACACAAAGATCAAAGGGTGAACATTGCTTGGGTTATAATTAATTCATTGCGAAAAAACTCGTCTTTATTGTTTTTTTTATAAATTTGATGCTCGTAGACACGATATTCCTTTAACTTTTGGAAATATTTTGAGGAAAAATAAAGGTAATGCAAATGTCTTTGATTTTGAAAAACAAAGTGTATGTTAATAAACCGCAATACTGCGTAATAAAGACTAAAAAAATTTGTTTTTGTTTGAAAAGTACTGTGTTTTAGTTAGATTTCTAAGGTTTTGACTTCAGTTTTCGCCTGATAGAGATGCTGTTTCTAAAATTTTTCTCACATTATGTTATATCAAAATTAAAGTTAGAAAAAAGGGCTCTTCTTCCTGTCAAAGAAACGACAGGTTGATGACTTAGAATTAAGAGCAAATGACGGTTAAACGAAAATTTAGAAAAAAAAAACTTTTAAAAAAGTTTGATTTTGCAGTAGAATTGTTTTGAAACTAAAGCAGTCTTTGCAAGCACCGGTATACCGTTATAACGAAAATTTTATTAGCTTTAAAATAAATATACAAGGTTGGATGTACCTGTCATTTTTTCTGAGTTATAAATAAAAATGCGAAATTGTCCATTAAGTCTCGGACACCCTATATATATACATGTCCATATCGAAGACGACTTCTTCAAGTGGTTAAAAACTCCATACCAAAGTGAATATACCCTTCGCGATGGTGCAGAGTATAACAAGAGTAAAACATGAAATGATAACGAAAGACATGTTTTTCTTTTATACTTTATATAATTAGAAGTACAAACCAAGAAATAAATGATACGTTTTACGTTATTATTAGAAACACAAACCGAGAAATAAATAATATTTGAAAATATAATGATCTCACATATTTTTGGTTTGAAAAATCAAAATAATCTTAACGTAAATAAATGTCAGCTTTTACCAAAGACATCAGATGTTTTGTGGCATCTGAATATTAATGCTTCATTGGTTATTGTTTTGAATATTATGTTTCGTCAGCAAGCTTTAAAAAATATACATACAGAATTTATATACGTATGTAGTTAAAATTTTATTTATTTATTTATTTACATATTAATTACAATATCAATTATAACCAATACAAAAGCACTAGCTACCAAGGCTATCGGCTCACTTATTTTAAAATTAGTTTTTATATGTAAATTACATTATTTTATTTCTTTATTTATTTTTTTTTTTATATAAATTTAATCAAATTTAGTGTTTTCAAAAAATTATATATCTTCTCTATATTATCAAAAGTTGGGTTGGATAAAATATATAAAGGATTATGTGAAGAAAAAAATTGTGAACGGATTTGTGCGATTAATTGGCATGCCGTAAGAATGTGCTCGACAGATATAGTTGAATTCCTACAAAATTGGCGACTCGGTTGATCTTTCTGTTCCATTAAGTATGAATGGGTCATACTCGTATGGCCCAGTCGAAGTCTGATAAAACATTTATTTTTTAACATTGTGGATTTTGTTGGTAAAATTATGCTGTTTCCTTCCGGGTTGACATCTTTGTATGTATGTTTATAAATTACCCACTGGTTCTTCAAATCTTCTGAAATTTTTCTTGAGGCTAATTCAGCAAACGATTTCTTACAGGATGGAATAAATGTGTGAAGTGGGGCTTTTACAGCCGATTTGGCTAATTTATCTGCGAGAGTATTACCAATTATACCCACGTGACCTGGGATCCACATTAATTTAATTTTATTTGTCATCTCTATCAACAATTGTTGAATTTTTTTGATTGGGTTAAGTTTAATTTTTAAATTTTGTGCTGCTTGAAATAGTGACAAGCTGTCAGTACATACTATGAATTTACCTTTTGTTTTTTGTGCTAGATCTAGAGCTGCCCGTACGGCTTGTGCTTCTGCGTTAAAAATACTAAAGTTTGAAGGAAGAAGACCTTGTGCCAGAATATATCCTTTTTCAGAGGTTACGCCAAATGCAACTCCATCTATCGATTTTGAACCATCTGTATACATAACATGCCAGTTACTCTGTTTGTATGAAGTGATTACCTCAGAAAATAATTGTTGGTATACATTACATGGTGTAACTTCTTTATGATATAATGTCAATCTATTTATAAAAGAATTAGACCCCAACGTCCACGGTGGAAAATTCAGCTTTGTTTCTTCAAAAAAGTTTAATTCCGGAATAAGATTTTTTCTGATATTAAAAATAGATCCTAGAGCAGATTTGGTAAATCCGACTCCTTTTCTATTTTTTAAGTTAACTACTTCTTTATGAAGTATTGTATGTTTCCTTGGAAAAACTTTTGCTATTGATCTGCACTGCGAGAGTAATATTCGATTCTCGATTGAAAGAAATCCCCCTTCAGCCAACATATTTTTAATTGGAGAAGTACGAAAGGCTCTTAAACTTCTTCTTACTGCAGCATGGTATGGAGTATGGAGGATTTAGCGCATTCACCATAAATTACAAGTCCATAATCAATTCTTGAGACGACAGTGAGTTTTGTAATATTAATTAGAGTGTATGTGTGAATTTGGCTCTTGGTAGATGAAAGATATTTTATAACATTTAATCTGCAATCAAGACTTTTCCTAAGTTTACCACAATGAAATTTAAATGTATATCGTTTGTCAAATATTAAACCCAAAATACTGAGATGTTGCGAATTTTCGATTATGTAATCATTATGCTTTATTTTAATATCTCTGCAGTTAAATTTACGGCAAATGTGCAAATGTTTACTTTTAACTTGAGATATAGCTGGGCCAGCTTGCTTAGACCAATCACCGATTTTTTTTAGTACATATTCAAAATTCCTTTCTATTTCTTTTTCATCTTTTTTCTTACAGAAAATATACAAGTCGTCTGCGTACAAACAATGTTCAATATTTTTATTTTCTAAAAGAATTCTGCTAACATTTTCAAAAGCTATCAAAAACAATATTACTGAAAGAGGGGACCCCTGTGGAATTCCATTGGAAAGAGAGTACATAGTTGAATACACATTATTGGTCCTGCACCGAAATTTTCGGTTAGAAAGGAAAGATTGAACGTAGCGAATAATTTTTGGTCCCAATTTCCATTCATGTAGCTTTTTTATTATTGTGTGGGTCCCAATTTTATCATATGCTTTTTCAAAATCAACTGAGAGAACTGAAACATGATTTTTTGACGACAGATTTTTCAAAATTATGTGTTCTATGTACATTAAGGCGTCTAAAGTGCCTGATTCCGATCTGAAGCCAACTTGAAATGGTGACAACATATTTGAAGATTCCAGAAACCACATTAGTCTAACTGATATAATTTTTTCCAAAAGTTTGCTTAAACATGGTAGTAACGAGATTTGCCTGTATCCTTCTATATCATCTATTTTCTTATTGGGTTTCCGGATAGGGACCACCGTTGCACATTTAAATGATTGAGGAATGATTCCAGATTCAAAAATTAAATTATATAATGAAAGGATTCTAACTTTGAAATTCTGTGGGCAATTTTTTAACATTTTGTAATTTATTTTGTCATAACCTGGTGTTTTTCCCGACAATCTTTTTAAACAGACCTCCAGTTCCTGTATTGTAAAATTTTCTTCTAGAAATTTAGCTTTTTTATTAAGGTTATAATTGATGTTAATCGAGTAAATAGATTCTTTACGAAGTTGAAATTCCCGAGGAAAATTACTATTACTTGAAATTTCCGAAAAATATTCAGCAAACTCGGAACTGATTTCTTGTGGATTCTCTATAATAGTATTGTTTTTATTGATTGATCTAATATAAAATGGAGTATAAGTGCCAGTGAGAGTTTTTATACCCTGCCAAATTTTCGCGGTTGGAGTTTCTGGGTTTATTGTAGCTGTAAACTGTTCAAATTTTTCAATTTTTGCCTTCTTTTTTTCTTTATTAAAATAAGCATTTTTTTTCGATATTCAATGAGGTTCGATTTGTTTTTTGAGTAATTGTAATTTTTCCAGGCTATTTGTTTCTCATCTCTAAGTTTTTTCAATACTGTGTTCCACCAAATTACATTTCTTTTAGATTTTTTACTTGATGTTACTGGTATTGATTGGTTTGCAGCCGAACGAAAAATTTTTTGAATAGAGGCAGCTTCTTGGTTTGAATTGCTAAATGTACGTGTGTTAGTTTTTAGAATTATGTTTTTAAATTTTACCCAGTCCGCTTTTTCCCAATTAAATTTGGCTGGATTTTGAACTAACATGTCGTGAAGATTTACTTGTTGTCAACGTGGTCATAATAGGAAAGTGATCGCTATTATGTAGATTATTTAAAATTTTCCAGGTCAAATTTGGCAAAAGTTGAACTGAACAAATAGTTAAATCAATATTTGTGAAAGAATTATGGGTACAGAAGTGAGTCGGTGATCCATCATTCAGAATAGCGAGGTTGAAATTGTAAATAAAATTTTCTACCTTGTTTCCCCTTTGATTGGAATGTGGTGATCCCCACAGAGGGCTCCATCTGTTGAAATCGCCTGTATAAATAACTGGTATATTGAATTGTGAAAATAGTGTAGGTAGGTATGAATTTGTTATGTGTTGCTCAGGTGGAACGTAAATTGAAATTATAATGAAAGGTGTTTTTAGAATAATTTTTACTGCTACAACCGACAGATTTGACTGAATTGTAACCGGTGGGTCATGCGGAATACTTTTGTGGATTAACAAACCACAGCCTTGTTTCGCAGTAACATTGTGCGAAAAGTTATAAAAATACGCTTCAAATTGTTTAGGTCGATGAGGAACGTTACCGAATTTAATATGAGTTTCTTGTATGGAAAAAATGTGTATATTATGATTTTTAATAAATATTTCCATTTCTGCATAATTATTATAATACCCCTTCATATTCCATTGTAAAATATTAACTACCATATTTTACCGAAAATGAGAAAAAAAAATTAAACTATAACTGTGAAATTTACTAAATATATTTTCTTTTAAAGCAGAAAATAATTAGAAATTATTAGAATTAGCTTGTTATTTATATTTCATTATCAAAGTTGTTTATGTCGTCATAATATGCAGATTTTTCTTCAATTGTATTTGTTACCGACCGTATTGTGTAAACAATAGGTAAGTTATGTGATGGCAACAAATTTTGCATATCGAGTTTTCGGTGGGAACGTACTTCTCCATAGTAGGGAAGTGTAAATAAACTATTTTTAGCAACCTGTCGGTCTGTCGGTCTGTCGGTCTGTGTGTGCACGCGTGTATCTCAAGTTCGGCTGAACCGATTTTGATGAAATTTTATATGTAAGTTTGTTTCCACCATGGCACGGATCGATCAACTTTTGGTATATATCAGGCCTCGGGAACTGCACTTTTTAGCGGGCCTGTTTTACATTTTTGAACATTTTAAAGAAAATATTCAACCGATTTACTTGAAATTTTATATATAAGCTCAGCTCGACCGTCCGAAAAAATTCGTATGTTTTGGAAGAAATCAGGCATCGGCAACTAAACGTTTACTACGGGCCAAATATACATTTTTGTGTATATAAAGAGAAATAATCAACCGATTTCATTGAAATTTACTATATGAACTCCTCGTATTAAAACAATGAACATATAAATTTTTTGGAAAGATCAGGGCTCGAAAACGGATTTGCGGGCCGATTTTACACTTTTCACCATTTTGAAGAAAGTATTCAACCGATTTATAACCGATAACTTTTGGAAGAAATCAGGCATCAGCAACTGGGTCTTTACTACGGGCCAAATATACATTTTTGTGTATATAAAGATAAATAATCAACCGATTTCATTGAAATTTAATATATGAATTCCCCGTATTAAAACAATGAACATGTAAATTTTTTGGAAAGATCAGGCATCGGCAACTAGACGTTTACTACGTGCCAAACATACACTTTTGTGTATATAAAGAGAAATAATCAACCGATTTCATTGAAATTTAATATATGAATTCTTCATATTAAAGCAATGAACATATAACTTTTTTGGAAAGATCAGGGCTCGGGAACTGATTTGCGGGCCGATTTTACATTTTTCACTATATCCACAGAGCAAATTGATGGAATTTGAACAGAACAAATTGATGGAACAAATTCTTGAAATTTGATATTTGAGTTCTGGTTGTTACCGAAACTAACTGACGAGCATTTCAGGGAATTCGGGTAGCACAAAGCGAAACTCTACTAAGAGCCAAATTTACATTTTTCTAAGTATGTTAACTATAAGTTTACTAATGTCCTAAAAATTGGAAAGAAGTATTTAACAGACATTTTTATAATATTCTGTAACACTTTCATTTAACTAGACAATACACAATGCGGTCGGTTATGTGCTGACCACATCAGATTTTTTGGTTTTTGTGATAGTTGAAATTCAAATCTGAAAAATTTGTGCGTATTGGTTAAAAATTCTTGTGAGATAGAGTCGGATTGTATATCAAAATTAACTGTAGTTTTAGAGTTGTCTTTTTGTTGTTCTTGTATTAATTCTTGAGAGCTGAAATTTAATATCGAATTATCATTTGAAGTTGATTGTAGCTGTGAATTTTTTTCTAAATTTGTTGAAGTTGTTGCTTTGTTGTTGTATGTTGATTGTAGTTTTTTAGTTGATTGATTGTTAGATATTGTAGCTGAGTTAAAATTATTTTTTGCTGTTGATTGTAGTTTGGTTATTTGATTGTTAGGCAATATAGCTGAATTAAAATTATCTTTTGTTGCAGTAGTGTTTGAATGTAAATGAATTTGTGTTTGTGAATTAGATGCCGTTGGAAATTTATTTTGAGAGGAAAGTTGTGATTGTGTTTTTATTTTCGAGTTTGTATTCAATTTGGTGTTTTGGGAAATCGATGTTGCTTCAGAATAAGTTTTGTCTTGTATTGAGGGAGAAATGTTTGGATAAATTCTATTGTAAATTTGGAATGCTTCCCACTTGGTACATCTTTTATCGGTTTTTATTTTTAAAATCTCTTTTTCCTTCAAAAAGGAAGGCATCTATTATCAGATGAAGCATGACCACCCAAATTACAATTGACGCAAAAAATTTTCTGACAGGTCGGAGTGTGTACTGAAATATCATCAGACTCTTTAAAATCACCGCATAAATTGCATGTGAGCCGTCCTCTACAGTGTTTGTCCCTATGATTTAGTTTTTGGCACTTAGTGCACCGCATTGGAAGGGGGTAAAATTTTCTCACATCTAGTTTTATACTGCCACTATAAATTCTGGTTGGTGGTTCTAAAGCATCAAAAGTTATAAGGATAGCTCCCGAAAAATCGGACTTCCTAAAATATTTTGGAAGTACTCTGTTTGCTTCTTTTTGTATTTGTTTTTTTGATTTTTTAAATTTGTGAACCCTTATAATATTGGGGTTTCTATTTTTCAAACCGTTAATAATGTCCTCCTCCGATAAATCTACCAGATCTGGATCATAAATAGTGCCCATTGAACAATTTAGATTAACGTTCAATTCAACTCTCATTTGTATGTCGCCAATTTTTTTGTTGTTGTAGCTCAGAAATTTTTTGGAGACACTTTCGTCTTCACAAGTCAAAATGAGATTGCCCTCTCTATCGTAGGCTGCATCGAATTTACTAGAAATACCTCTAAGATGTTTATCAACCAAAAATTTATTGTAAGACCTAATTGGTTTATTTTCATCTAGAGCCTTAATATTTACAAATTTCTTCGATAAATCCTTAGCTCCCGTCCCCAAAACAGGAAAATCAAATATATTATCCGTGCTTTCTTTCATTCTTCTAGCATTCTTTCGTTTTTTCTTACCTTTATTAAGATTACTTTCCGGGGTCACCATGGTAACGGGGGAAAAGATTGACATTATTTATGAGAATGTCACCTTAATAATAAAAAAAGTTCTTTAAACTAGTTTTTAAATGTTAAATTTATACCAAGATTTTTTTTTTTTTATTTAGATGTACAGAAAAGTTTTTTTTTTTTTTTTTGAATTTAACAAAAATAACTTTAATTAGATTAGAAAGATCAAATTACCAAAACGAGATTGCAGAAATTTATTAATATAAATTTATTTTTAAAAACCACGTCACGGTAGTCAGAAAGACGCTTCTTAACGCTGCAAAGTGTCGCCGATGACTGTAGTTAAAATTTTATTTTTATTGTTCAAGCGAAAAACTGTAAAATGTTAAATTCTAATACATTCATAGGTCCATACATATATTTAAATTAAATTATTATTTTGTTTTTGACTGAGATATAGACTCAAGTGTATATTTTTTATCAGCATCGAATTCTGATTAGATATAGCTTTGTCTGTCCTACTGTCCGTCCATCCCAAAGATAACTCAAAACTAATTGAGCTAACTTCACTAAATTTTCACAAATGTTTTATTATAGTATAGTCGGAACCCTATTTAAATTGGATTTAATCGGAGTACTGGTTCAAGTAGATGCGATACAACTTCAAAAGTTATTGGCTATATCTCAAAAAGCATAAAAGCTGTGATATTGAAATTTCACAGGAGTAAATATAAAAGTGAGTTCTTATCCCAATTGCTGAGTCGGTAGGACCAAAGTATGGTCCGGTACTTAGGTCGGGTTCGAGCGTGTGGTATGCGGACGGGTCCAAAACGGAGTCGGGTGTGGGTTCGGGCGTATACGGTGTCCGCCCGGACACGCGTGTATATGCAACCCTTGACCCGTATTGCACAGTGTTCCAGGCCGAAATACATGCAATAGAGATCTGTCTGAAAATCATTTTGGAAAGGGGGTATAGAAACCGCACCATCTATGTGTTCTCAGACAGCAGGGCTGCACTGCTGGCGCTCCGTTCAGCTCAGGTTACATCCAAGCGCGTCTGGAGCTGCCTTGCTGCACTTATGGAATTGGCATCGAAGAACAGAGTGATGTTCATTTGGGTGCCGGGCCATAGTGGCCGTGCGGGCAACGAAGTTGTCGATGAGTTGGCGCGGAGGGGATCTGGGGATGCCTTTGTGCAGCCGCTGCCTTTCTGCGGTCTGCCTTCTTCCGCCGTGGGGGCCAGGCTTGCCTGCCTACTCGCGGCGGAATGCGGCCGTCACTGGCGGGACACGAAAGGGTGCCGTCATGCGAAAGTGTTTCTTCCGGCGTGCTCCGGCGGATTCGCCGCGGAGTTGCTGGGGATGAGCAGGACCCGGGTTCGCACTATTGGCACTGTCCGGTGAAGTACCACCTGCATAGGCTGGGGAAGTCGGGCTCCCCCCTTTGCAGATTTTGTGGGGGTGGCGATGAGACCGCCGTGCACATTCTCTGCGACTGTCTGGCACTGGCTGTTCGGCGCCGCAATTGTCTTGGACATGGGTCCCTAAGTGTTCGAGAACTGTTGTCCAACTCCCTTAGGGATATCTCCGGCTTTGTGATTGGGACGGGAATATTATAGACGGGAGAGTGGGGTGGCTACAATAAGTCAAAAATGGCTGCGGTGGCTTGGAGGGATGCTCCTGTCCCACTCGGATCCCTTGGAATCTACAATCTACAATCTACAAATATAAGAGTAGGGCCGATGTTTTAGATAAAAGACGTTGAGATTGCTGGGCTCTTAGAAAATATTGAATACATTGTACTGAAATTTTGAATAAACTAATATGGTAATATGACAAGTTAAAGATATAGTCTGTCTTATGGTCATCTATGGCATATATAGGATAACAAATTCGTACGAGTATCACAGAGTTGACACGGTCAACTGTATTTTTTCTGAATTATTTCTTGAAATTGGAAAATTTAAAACAAAAATAAGTAGCTATGCTTTTTCAACTTTAATAATTCTTTAAGTCCTTTTTTTTCTTCTTTTTTTTTTAATATATAATGTGTTCAATTATATTGCAAGTTAATAGAATTTTTTATTCAAAAAATTTTTTTTACTTTCCGTTTTGAAAAAACACAACCTTCCGCTTCTAGATAATTTGATTTGTCAAATCAAATTTTGATTATTTTTTTTTAAATTAAAATCAATTTTATTTTTAATCTTATTAGATAATAATTGCATTCTTCTAATCGGTTTAAACTTCCATAAAAGTATTCTATAAACAATTAAGCAAAATAGGTTTGAAGAGCGAAGTCAATCATTATGACTAGAATTAATATTGTTGAAAATGTTGGAGGAACTTATATAAATTCAAAATTACAAAAATAACATCAGAGCCTTCACATGTAAGAGTAAGAGGTTTTTAATCAGTTACATTTAATATATGTTCGAGTGATGGAAATCTTTTTATTAAATTTAATAAAATTTTTCTTCGCAGCCTCGATCCTGTTAATATTTAAGACTTGAGTACAAACAATTAAGAGCACAAGGGGCAATTAACTCCTTAGACCAACTTAACCCAAGGATTTTATTTTATTTTTTATTAAGTTTCGTATTGAGTAAATGAAACACTTATATTATCCTCATAAATTATTAATAACCTGCTGCGGAAAGAACGTCATTAATGAAAAAATAAATATAAGAGGGTCTAAATGTATACCCTGGAGAACGCCTAAACACACCATAATGGTAATCTTAAATAAAAACAGAATCTTAACTTAAGGCTAGTTGAACTTAAAACAAAAATAGCGTTTCATGCGTTGGATGAAAATGAATATTTAATAAATTGTGAAAATAAAAAATCTTAGGTCAAAAAAATAAGGCAGTATATCTAATTATATTTAAGAATATGTAATATAACCGTTTTTTTTTGAGGATATGACTGGAAATGATAATCTTTTTTTATTTGTTTTATGTTCAAAAACATTTTTACATATTTGATACAGATACAAATAATGTTGTTTTAAATATAGTTTTAATGTTCAATTTATTTGATTAACAGAAATTTGCAGCAATATTTTGAACTTTTTACGATAGAACCATGTAGGTGCCAACCTTTTATTTAGTCGTTCTTATTTTGTAAATCGATTATCGAGAAAATCGAATATTTTGTAATCGGTTACCGAGAAAAACTAGTGCCATAAAAGCATTTTTTAAAAGAACTATTTTATAAGTTTTTATGGGATGTTAAATTCCAATTTTCCTCATCTTTTATTTTTTTACTTTTCTTTGTCTTCGCAATTTTTTGTGAAAATTTTTGAAACATTCAAAATACTTTTCAAAAAATTTTTTTCAGCTTCTCAAGCAATCTAAGTCATTAAGAGTCAAAAAATCTTTTCTGGTACAGTAGATGTAGCGGAAATTATCGTGCGAAAAAAAGTGAAAAATGGGTAAAATTAGATTTTCGTAAAATTCGAACGCTTGTATTTCCAAAAATATGTAAAATCAAATAATCCGCTATTCTTTATTTCAAGCCCTCTAACAGCCCCTTCAAATTTCTTTGTTCCAAACCACTACCGTTTTTGGAACGCAAGTTACAGACAAAGAAAATGTTAAAATTTCGCTAAATTTTGTAAATTCCTATATAGTTCGAAAACGGGTCCGATTTGGCACTTTGTTCCGAACAAAAATTTTATTTATATTCGATCCTCATATCCTACCTCAGTGTATACAATGAAGCCGGGAAAAATATTATTAATATATAGCTACTTCTGACGAGTGAAAAGTACGGGTACTTCTAGAAGGGTCAGAGAGAAAAGGCATTAGATAAGTTTTTGCGAGTAGGCCACCAGAAAAATCTGACATTGGAACTTTTTAGCCGCCAAGTAGCTCTATTTTTAGATTTTCTATAAAAATTTTTGTATAACAAAAGAACATATTTTTTTTATATTTTGTATTATTAGAAACCCAAACCAAAAAATAAATAACATTCGAAAAAAACATGTTCTCACATATTTTTAATTCGAAAAATCAGAATAGGTTTAGACAAATGTGATCGTTTTTCAAAGACAACCTATGTTTTGTGGTATCTTGTTATTAATTGAACGAAAAATTTTAAAATGTTCAATTCTAATACACACATATGTACATACATATATTTGAATAAAATTAATATTTTGTTTGTGGCTAAACCTTTTCTTTATTTGAAGAATTTATTGCTGTATATTTACCACCATAATTCTATAATCATGTGTTTAAAATTTATTTATATATATTTTACCACAGTTTTGATTATTATTCTATCCATATTGCTTTAGGATGCTTTAAAAAATTCGTTAGGTAGCTTTAAAAAAATATACATAGATGTGTAAGTACATATCTAATTAAAATTCTTGCAAATTTTTCCAATCTATTATAACAACATTTTCTTTGAAATTTTCCTTAAACTTTTATAAAAATATTTATCGGTTTTATATTAAAAAATCTGATGTGGTCAGCACATAACCGACCACATTGTATATTGTCTAGTTAAATGAAAGTGTTACAGAATATTATAAAAATGTCTGTTAAATACTTCTTTCCAATTTTTAGGACATTAGTAAGCTTATAGTTAACATACTTAGAAAAAAGTAAATTTGGCTCTTAGTAGAGTTTCGCTTTGTGCTACCCGAATTCCCTGAAATGCTCGCCAGTTAGTTTCGGTAATAACCAGAACTCAAATATCAAATTTCAAGAAATTCCATCAATTTGTTCTGTGGATATGGTGAAAAATGTAAAATCGGCCCGCAAATCAGTTCTCGAGCCCTGATCTTTCCAAAAAATTTATATGTTCTTTGCTTTAATATGAGGAATTCATATATTAAATTTCAATGAAATCGGTTGATTATTTCTCTTTATATACACAAAAGTGTATGTTTGGCCCGTAGTAAACGTCTAGTTGCCGATGCCTGATCTTTCCAAAAAATTTACATGTTCATTGTTTTAATACGGGGAATTCATATATTAAATTTCAATGAAATCGGTTGATTATTTCTCTTTATATACACAAAAATGTATATTTGGCCCGTAGTAAACGCCCAGTTGCTGATGCCTGATTTCTTTCAAAAGTTAGGAATTTTTGCGTATGATCGAGCAAAGCTTATATATGAAATTTCAAGTAAATCGGTTAAATACTTTCTTCAAAATGGTGAAAAACGTAAAATCGGCCCGCAAATCCGTTTTCGAGTCCTGATCTTTCCAAAAAATTTACATGTTTATTTCTTTAATACGAGGAATTCAAATATTAAATTTCAATGAAATCGGTTGATTATTTCTCTTTATATCTACAAAAATGTATATTTGGCCCGTAGTAATCGTCCAATTGGTGATGCTTGATTTGTTTCAAAAGCCAAGAATTTTCACGGAAAGCAAAGCTCATATTTGAAATTGCAAGTAAATTGGTTGAATATTTTCTTCAAAATGGTGAAAAATGTAAAATCGGCCCGCTAAAAAGTGCAGCTCCCGAGGCCTGATATATACCAAAAGTTGATCGATCCGTGCCATGGTGGAAATAAACTTACATATAAAATTTCATAAAAATCGGTTCAGCCGAACTTGAGATACACGCGTGCACACGCAGACCGACAGGCCGACAGGTTGCTAAAAATAGTTTATTTACACTTCCATAATAGTATGGAGAAGTACGTTCACATCAAAAACTCGATATGCAATATTTGTTGCCATCACATAACCTACCTATTGTTTACACAATACGGTCGGTAAAAAGACGTTTCAGTTGGTATAAACCGATTGAATTATACCCTGCACTTTTCGTTGTTGTATAGCAATTACCCGAACCTGTGAAACAATTCTATAGAAACTTCAGAAATGCCTGACCTAAAATTGGACACACATCTGCCAAGTTTCATGAATCTGATTTTATTATTTAAAATGATCCGTCCGTGGACACTTTTTTTGTTTACAAAACTTCTTCACGCTTGAAGATAGAAAGTTGAAATTTAGTACGTACATAAATTTTTACTAGAAACTTATTTTCGTACCACAAAATTTTTACTTATCTCCCCCCCCCCTCTAGAAGTTATAACCCCACAAAACCTTAAAAATGCCATTTTTTATCTATTTTGTGCAATGGAACCATAAGAATTTTTGAAATTTTGCAAACGCATAAAGGCAGTGGCTTGCTTCCCCTAGCGCGGTATACTATAGTTAAACTTTAGAAAAACAAAATGGCCGTTCAAATTTACCGTTATCTAAAGTCCTTTTTTTCCAAATTTTTGATGTCATTTTTCTTCTAGACCCCAGCCTGTAGAAGCTTGAAATTTTAGGAGCTTTTAGACATTAACAAATAGTTCATTTCGTTAGAAGAAAATTTTTTTCCATCTCCACCCCCTCTCAAGTTATGGCCTCTTGAAATTTGTGAAATATGCATTTTTGACACCTTATATTTCTGAAACCGCAAGTTTTTTCAAATTTTTATAAACGCAAAAAGCAAACGGTAAATTCCATGAAATTAAAAAATATAATTATTTTTCTTAACTCGCACAATTAACCCTTAAAATCGAGCATTATGTTAACTCCTTTTTATATTAATTTTTGCTTTATTTCAAACACTGCATATATGCGTCATCCTAAATATATGCAATTCTAGAAATAGTTTTGTATATGAATGAAAATAATTTTAATAGTTTGATAGGTATACATAGACTGTATTTAATAGCAGAATTTTCACTTGTTGAAGGGAAAAGTGCTACAATGCAAACCATTGGTTTGACCCAACTTTATTAAATTTCTTCTTTGCTTTATTTTAAAGAGTGCATAATTCGCTCATCCGAAATGTATGTAATCCTTGAAATAGTTTCGTATGAGAAAGAAAGTAATTTTATTAATATAATATATGGCTAGATTTGTAGAAAAGTGCTACATTACAAACTGATCCACATTTATTTATTTTTTGCTCTACATTTCTTTTAAAAATTTTTAGTAATAAAGTTGGGTCAAACCAATGGTTTGTATTGTAGGCCTTCTCCCTTCAACAAGTGAAAATTCTGCTTTTAAATACAGTTTATGTATATCTACCACACTATTAAAATTATTTTCATTCATATACAAAACTATTACTAGGATTGCATATATTTAGGATGAACGATTTATTCAATCTTTGAAATAAAGCAAAAAAATATAAAGTGGGGTTAACATAATGCACGATTTTTATTGAGAGCGGATTTTAACGCACTTGAGAGCGGGTGGAGATGGAAAAAAATGTTCTTCTAACGAAATGAAATATTTGTTAATGTTTAAAAGCCCCTAAAATTTCAAGCTTCTACGTGCTGGGGTCTAGAAGAAAAACAAAATCAAAAATTTGGAAAAAACGGACCTTAGATAACGGTAAATTTGAACGGTCATTTTATTTTTATAAAGTTTAACTATAGTATACCGCGCTAGGGGAAGCAAGCCGCGGCCTTTATGCGTTTGCAAAATTTCAAAAATGCTTATGGTTTCATTGCAACAAATAGTTAAAAAATGGCATTTTTAGGGTTTTGGGGGGGTATAACTTCTAGAGGGGGGGGGGGAGATAGGTAAAAATTTTTTTCTACGGAAATAAGTTTCTAGTAAAGATCTGTGTACATACAAAATTTCAGCTTTTTATCTTCAAAGGTGTAGAAGTTTTGTAAACAGACACAGGGACAGACGGACGGACAGAAGGACAGACGGACGGACGGACAGAGTGAAATTAATAAACACTTTTTTCAAAAATTTTTTGGAAAAGTGCTAAAAAGCAGAACAAAGAGAAGAGAACTTTATGATTATTTATTATACTTCAGTACTCATAATTTAAAGAAAGTAAAATGTTTTTGTAAATGTTTTTGCATGTAATAATTTCTGTACAGCCAATGTTTGGTCCCCGATTATAAAAATTGAAAAATTTTTTCTGTTCGTTTTGAACGGTCTAAATTTTTAACGTCTTTGATGCAAGTCAATTGACAAAAAAAAAGATAAAAATCTGATGTGTCAATCACATTACCGACCGCAATGCCTAATTGCCTAATTAGCGAAAGTGTTGCACAAGAATATGACAATTTAAACACTTCTTTTAAATTTTAAGAATGTTAATAACTTTTTCGTTAACATAATAGGTATCTGGTAAAATGTAAATTTTGTTCCTAGTAGAGTCTCACTTTATGCCATCCAAATTCCTGCAAATAGAACACAATAATATGAAATTTAGAACAAATACTTCAGTTAGTTCCTTGCATATGGTAAAAAATGTAAAACTGGTCCTTAGTTCGACCCCGACATTCTCAAAAAATTTATTTGAATTTTTATTATGCTCCAAATGAACAAAAATTTTAAAATTCCTTTTTTGTTCAACATCGTCATTGTTTTATTTAAAAGAATTATTCGTTAAAACAACAAATTGTTAATTTATGTACCCACATTTTTTTGGTACATGTATTTACGAATATCAATACTTGCTAATTTATCAATATAAATTAGCAAGAAAAGCAAGCATTTGGCCATAGTTTTTTTGTTTTATTCTTGTCAGTTTTTTTTATATTCTAAGCATATTATGCCGAAATCAAACATTTGGCCATATTTTTTTTTGTTTTTAATCATGAAAATTTCTCAGAAAAACTAAGCGTTAGCCTAAAGTAAGACTTTGGAAATTATTTTGTTTTTGTTATTTAGGTAAAAAAAAAAACTTTATAATTATAGTATCTAGTTTAAGAAAGAGTTTATGATTTATAATTATGATTAATTTCATATTCAAATAATTTTTTTTTTCACCATTACTTTATGTGGTCAGAAGTGAAAAATAAAAAATTAATAGCTAATTTTAGTTATAATTACATTATTATATGAGAAAACATCAACTATGAATCAAATTTTAAATAAAAATAATTACATATCAAGAAATAAAATAGAGGTAGTTTTTTAAATTTAATATTATATTTTTATAAAGTTTCTTTAATATCTCTTAGAAATTAAATGTTTTTTCCATATCATTAAAACCTTTTTAAGAACACTTCTATTCTTCGTTTTTAAGAACACTTCTTAATTCATTTTTGAGAATTCGGTAATTTTGTCTTTTTCAAATCAAATATATTTAATAAAATAAACAAAAACGAGAAAAAATATAGTTGGCGTTGTCAACTGTGCATTACCCGTACGAATTTGTTATCCTCTGTGCGTGCAAATATCCTATAGCCGACTAGGGTAAAGACTATGACTTTAAGTTGACGTATTACCATATTAATTTATGCAAAATTTCAGAAATTTGATTTAAATATTTTCTAAGATATGGCCAAACTACAATTGAAGTTGTATGGGAACTACCAGAAGAAAAAGAATTTCGACGATTTTTATCTCAAGTGCTAATGTGATCTCAACAACTTTTATTCAAAATAGTATATAGTCACTTAACGCTATTTTCAATGAATGTGTTAGTGAAATATTTGAACCTTTCCAACAAGCAATTTCTCTCACACATAACTGTAAAATAAACTTCAATGTCAAGCAATATCCTTGTCGGAAATAAATAAATAACTCGATTAAAATATATTTCTCGTACTAAAACTTTTTGCGAATCTAAATCAGAAAAGCTACTTATCAATAATTTACCATTCATCCATAAAAGTAACTATATACCAAACGTTTCATTCAATCTAAACCAACTGAACTATACTCACACCTTGACAACCTAAATACAAAAAATTGTTTTTCAAATATTTGTAATTAACTTCCATGGTTGTATGGTAGTTACTCGAATCTGTCGGACCATCCCACAAAACCCATTTCCCGATCCCATGCATCTAACTATATTACTCTTTCGAACATATAAAATTAACTTTTGGAGTTGTATGGCAGCTACCCCAGCCTGTCAAACAATTCCATGAAAACTTAAAGGTGGGCTATAATTGGACACGCGGATGTCAAATTTCATGCAGCTAGCTTTATTTTTTTTTTCAGTACTTAATGCTGGCTTTTAAGGTTGTATGGGGCCAATCTATAAAAACTTCAAAGATATTTCTGATCCATAATTGCACAAATAACTGCCCAGTTTCATGGATCTAGCTTTATTATTTTTCCGAGTATATAAAATTAGCTTTTTGAACAGTTTGTCATTCCATTCCAATTTTTAGAGCATATGTAGAATTTAATTGAACATACGCGTACCAAATTTCATATTTATATCTTTATGGCAGCTACCCGAATCCGTTGTCCCCGTTGTCCGAATTTGCCCAATTACAATAGCGTCCATCCTTTGAAGAAAGGAAACAACTTGTAAAATTTTGTAGATATTTGCTTAATTTGTTTTTGAATTATTTTGTTTTAAGCTTGCTTTCAGAACATGTCTAAATCAGCGGAAATGACTCCTCACGAAGGGTATAAAAATGAAAATTACATGAATGGTGAAGGAAATTATTAACGGAAGGATATACTTCAATTTATTCCGAATTGAATTGCTTAGTAATATTAGAAAAATTAAAATATAATAAATATAGTAAATTGACCTAAGGTGTAGAAAATATTGTAAAAAATAATCTTCAATAATATAATATATATATATAAAATATTTATAATAATAATATTATAATATATATAAAATTAAAATATTTTAAATGAACATAAATTAGCAGTATTAGTAACTTTATTTCATTTAATATGACAATTTTGAAAGATCATAATAAATCTGACCATTGGTGCAGTGGTTATGGCACCGGTCCTTTAACCGAAGGGTCTCGGGTTCAAACCCCGGTCAGGTCACTATAAAAATTATATTCAATATTATTATAATTTAATATACAATACTAATAAAAATATTATACAAGTAATTTTCAAATATTCCTAATATTCGATATTAAAAAAAAACTAAGAAAAATAAATAGTAAATATTAATAACCTCAAATAATTAATATATAAATAAAAAAACTACGGCAGGCTAGTCAGTTAAACCCTATTAACTGGGTTAATAGGGTTTAACTAGTTAACCTACCCAGTTAAACCCTATGACGCTATGAAACTAGTGCATGAGAAATAATAAATAAAATAAACATGAGAAAAAATAAAAAAATAATAAATCAATACCTAAATCTAAATTAATATCACTTATATTTCAACTCTTAAATCTAAAAAGTTAAAGCTAAAAAGTTATTTCAATAATATTAAACTGCAATAAGAACTTTAAGAAAAAAAAAAATATTTGTTTTTGAACATTCTCGAAATTCATTTCTTCAATTTTTAAAATTATTACTACAGTAAAGTCCGACTAATAACCTCGACTATTTTTTTGTAAAAATTAGGCAGCTATGTTAGAAAATCAATTCTCTTAGCTACACAATTGATGCATTTAACTAAACCTGCTTAACTGCCTCAAACGGAATGTTAAATGAAATAAAAGAAAGTCTTAATGAATAAAAAATTAAATAAATCCTTAACATTATTATGAACATAAAAAAGTAACAAAAGAATGAGAAGATGGTACAAGTAGTCACAAAACTATGTAAAAATAACATTAGGAAAAATAATCAATAATTTTGAATTTTTGAACTTTAAAACTGTTTTTCAAAACAATATCTTGTTTTGAATAACAGTTTTAAAAATTTTTTACTCTAAATTCTTAATTTCTGTGATGTCAATTTTTCTCAATTTTTTTATGCCAACCACTAAGCTCGTTTAGTATAATATAATCCATCTAAAATATCAATAGATTTTGTAAAATAGATAGATCCTGCAATCAATTCTTTTTCAATAACCGTCGATTGTCTTATTATTATAAGTTTGCGATAATGAGATTTTAAAGATGTGTAAACCATATGTAAACAGCGTTTCTATGTTAATTATTGTAACTAGTGGTAAATATTAGCAACATACAGTTTAAGTTTGTTAATAAAAATTTTTGTTTCTGCGATGGTTTGCAACGAATTTTTGAAAAAGAATTTTTTTATATGAAAACGAAAAAATGCATTCGAAATATTTAAAACAATTCTTTTATATATAAGTAAATGGCGAATAAAACGGAACCACGAAACTTTGTGCTGTTATGTCAAAAACCCTTAAAAGGGGTGCAGCTAACCGCGGTTTTATAGAACAGTTTAAAACAAATAAATTATAATACTTTCAATTCAAAAGCAATAAAAACACCCAATCACATTAAATAAAAAAATTGTATGTGGTCAACATATAACCGACCGCAATGTATATTGTCTAGATTAGTAAAAGTATTTCAGATGACTATGAAAAGGCGTTTTAAACACTTTTTTACAATTTTAAGGACATTAATAAGCTTTTAGGTAACATACCCAGAAAAATGTGAACTTTGCTGTTAATAGAGTCTCATTTTGTGCAGTCCGAATTATACGTATAAAAGTTCGTCTGTAATTTCTGCTAACAAGCGGAGTTCAAATATTACATTTCAAGATCAATTCGTTCCGTAGATGTGGCAAAGAATGTAAAATCGTACTCAGATCAGTTTCCGAGCCTAGATCGTTCCAAGAAATTTGGCCCGTAGTAAAAGCCAGTAGCTGACACCAGATTTCTTCAAAAAGTTAGTAGGTTCCGGGTACGGTCAAATGAAGCTTATATATGAAATTGCAAGTAAATCTGCTGAATATCTTCTTCAAAATCATCAAAAACGTAAAATAGGTCCATAAAAAGTTATCGAAACCTGATATGTCCCAAATGTTGATCAATGCGTGCCATAGTCGAAATTAACTCACATATAAAATTTCATGAAAATCGGTTAAACCGAACTTGAGATACACGCGTGCACACACAAGCAGACAGACCGACAGGTTGCTTAGGTCCTACTGCCAATATTGTCGTATTTTCAGGAAATGTAGTCACAATTACACCTACAGTTAAATCTGGCAAATCGCTTGTATAAAGCACTTATAATATACGACCCAGAATACTGGCTTGAGGCACAACAGCTCTGATATCCGTAAGCGTCGAGCACTCTTCGTCCTGTTTGATTCGAAAAAGTCTGTCAGAGAAATATGATTCAAGTAACTTCACGAAGTGCAAAGATTCTTAGTTTAAATAATAAACCGGCGTACCAAACCTTAATCTATAAATCGAAATAATAGGACGTCCATAAATCTGTCTTTAGAACTTTACCTCATTGAAGGGTTCCCCGGTTTTTGACTTCATAATGACTTTCACTACTTTCCAAGAAGAACATCCATCAGGTTCACTAAGAACATCCATCAGGTTCCAATCATCAGGTTAGAAGTAATGAGATCAAAACTTGGGGCCTTATTCGATTAAAGCAACTTTATTGTTTAATTTCTTTTTTTTTAAATATGTATGCTTTAATACTTCACATGATTTTCTACTAATCAAACACTAGAACCCAGTTCATTTGGTTGAAAAATTGTTTTTAAAACCTCAGCAAATAGTTTGGCTTTGTCCCTATTGTTTCCATTCTCCGATGGGTTGGGGAACCCAAGTGCGTTTGATCCAGAACGGACAGCTTCTTTGTCTTCGTCTGATCCCTAAGGGTCACCAGTGGATGAAACCCTGACTGGAATAATAGCCATATAACTTATAAACAAATATGAAATGTTCAATAATAAGAATGTAAAGATTCGGTAGGGATATCTACCAAAGTGTAGGCAGAAGCCAAGGCTTTAGGCGAGGGCTTGGCTGAATGTTTAAGACGTTCAGAGAAGTCGTCAGGGAAAAAAAAATCACTTACGAAATTATTTAAACTGTGTGGCAAGAGCTCAAGGGTTACAAGGTCTCTCCGTATTGGAACAGACAGACCCCCAAGTAACAATTTTTACCTCATAAGATTATTGTAGGGCCATATTAAGAATTCTTTAAGATTTCTTATATAATTTCAGTCTTGTAGAACACTAAAAGAATAATTTCAGTCTTATAAGAACAAAAGAGCGCAATTACTAGAGTTATTAATTCTAGTTAAGTTGAAAGTTAAGCTCCCATTAAAAGAGTTTTTAAAGCATATAATTCTCATACCAAAACATATGAGATTTACGAAAACTCTCACAAGCCATTTATAGTAGTGTTACAGTCTTACTTCGAACTTTATAAAAAATATATCTATTCCGCTTTTAATAATTATTTTTTAACAAAAACGGAACAAAATATATATATATGTTTGGGTACATATATGATATGTAATTAATAAACATTTGTATTCAAAGATTTCATATTATAAAATTATAAATATGGGAAATTAAAATAATTTTTTTGCCATGATTATAAATCAAAAAGTTGCTGGCATTAAAATTTTATTGAGAAAAGTTGATATTGTACTTCGAAAAAAAGGAACGCCAACTAAAAATAATTAAAATTTAACAATATTTTTATACATATTTTTTAACCCTATAATATCTTATTTCTTTTTTTTACATAAATTTTAAAATTTAAAAATTGTTAAGCAAAATATAAAATATATTAATGTGCATAAATTCCAACTAAAGCATTATTATATTCAAATAAAATTAAAATTTTGCATTTCATTAATTTAAATTTAAAAATTTCTGTACAATAAATATTTTTCGGACTTCTTTCCAAAAAAAAGAATTCTCAGTCTCATTAGGGTTAAAATTTAGATAAGGAAAAATCACAATACTAAAATGGCCGTGCCTAACAACTATGAAAAAATTTTTTTAAGAACAAAATTCTACAAGAGTTGACATCTTTATACTTTATGATGAGAATTAAAATTTTTTATGGCTAGTTGAAAGTAGTTTCGCTATGAGAGAAGCAGAATTTTTAACACTACAAGTGCTAAGTCTTTATTATAAGAACCTTACAAGACTTGCATAAAAACAAAAAAAAATAAAAAAAAAATTGTGAGAGTATGGAGTGTGGTATGAGAGTTTTATGAGAGTTTTGGTCAATTTTTTAGGGTATTACTCTTGGAAATTGTTACTTGGGCAAAAGCCTGTGTAGGGAGCTGTAAGAAGAGATCTGCAAACTTAAGCCCGAAAATTTAAGATTATTGGGATAGCAGAATGTTGTTTGAAATGGCGCTGAGAAAGACAAAATAGGTGCGATCGTGTATGACAGAGATTAGATTCTTAAAACCAAAAGAAATTCGAAGAAGAGAAAAGCCAAGAGTTCAGCAGAAATATAACCGGCACTAGAAACTAAAAGCACCGGAGTGGAGAAACTCCATCAAAGAAGAATTCTCAACTTAAAAAACTTATACCTCCGCCGGTAATAGTGAGTAATATAACTAATTACACGCAGCTAATAAGGATCTTCAAAGGGAAAAGTATTAATGTGAAGGTAAACACGATAAATAACGCTCAGCTAAAAATAATTGTTGAAAATCAAAATGAATATAGACAATTAACTAAAGCGGATAATAAAGCCTAATTGGAATGGCATACTTATGGAAATAAATTGACGAGGTCAGAAACCCAAATCTATCATGTGAGCCACAGGACATTAAATGATCCAAAGGGGATTCAAATGTGTAGATGTCATAAGTAAAATTAAAAAAACAAAAAAAAAATGATATAAATACTATTAAAAAGTCGTCATTTTTTATGTTGTAATTCGATCACACCGAAAACCTAAATAAAATATATAAAATAGAACATCTTCAGAACATGATAGTAAAAATTGAGCCTCTTAGAAATTGTGGATCCATCCCGCAATGCAAGATATGCGAGAGGTTCGGTCATACGCAAAGGATTGCCAAAGAGGGGCTATTGTTTAAATGGGCTGATAATCATAGGACGGCAGAATGTAATAAGAAAGATAATTTTTAAACCAGGTGCGTAAACTTAACAAGGTACACCCTGCCTAATCAGGCCGTGGGTAACCATGAAGGGACCCCGAAAACGAAGCCACAAGTGGCTTCCAAAATAGCAGAAAATTATGTCGATAAAAGAGCTAAGAAAAGCATGAATAATAAAGAAATTGACAATAATATAATGCAGAAAACTAAAGAGATTAACGGTATAAAAGCAAATCATGTAAGATGTGCTACAAAGAATTGACGAATTCTCAATGCGACTAACTACTGTGGCAAATAGATACACTAACGTGTATATAGAAACCCCGAAGCGATTTCTGAAAAATGTCAAACAAATAAAATACGAATTGGTACGTGGAACGCTATTGGCGTTCTAAACAAAAAGCACGAATTGGAGCTTTTTCTTATCATGTCAGAAACGCAATTGTGGAAGGGTTATAGATGTACTGAGTCATAGATGCTATAGGGCAACTCACCATGGTAACCATTCAAGAGGAGGTAGTGCTATTTTAATTAGGACAACCATAAAACATGATGAGGAATCCAAAATAAAGAGTGAGGAGGTTCAAGTTGTTGTGGTTAAAAATGAGCCTACACAGCAAAACTTTAATGTAGTAATTTGCTATGTGCGGGGGAAACCGATTTTTACTAGGAGGTAACTATAATGCGAAACACGTGGATTGGGGCTCTAGATTAACCTCAACTAAAAGCAGAAAACTAAGGAAAGCGATTAGGGAGTAGGCCGACTCCCTCTAAATGGGTAAACTTAAGAAATTGATACCTTTGCAATTCGTGGAGTAACTTGAATCATATTTTATGGACAGACTTTTTTAATCAAACAGGGGGACAAATATTCTACGCTTAGGGAAGTTAGGGCTTGTGAGCCTCAAAGCAGTATTTTGGGTACTATATACAACGGTACAGCAATATTGGCAGTGAGATCAAGTGTTGAAGAATCAAAAAAAAAAAATTACAGGAAACAAGTAACAATATAAGTAAGTTGAAAAATACATGAAAGATGAGGCTAAATGAAAGTAAATCTGCCCATGTGAGTTTCACAAACAAAAATTTAGTGAGTGAAGTATGCTTGTGGTAAGAGTCCACTAAAATCCAATAGAAATCCAGACGCGACGGACTCACAGTGAAAAGCTGTGGTCTGCGATTGATACTTGAAGGTTGGCGGAAATTATATGTGCTGCCCTTTAGGAGGGAATTATTTTCAAAGGCTAGGAGAAGAAAACTCTGAAATAAAATACAGCTCATGCAATGAACAAAGCACAAGGATTGTATACTCCAGGGGGTAATTCAGAAATGCTGGAAAATCCACACTCTCCGAAGGCTGGTCTCATGGATTTTCCATCGGAATTTGGGAAACCACTTATTGCATAGTAGTTCGGCCCTGAAGGACCCATTTAGAAGGAGATCGGTGGTCATGCGATCACCCCCATTGGTAATTGCCGACAAAAGTGACAGAGCTAAAGACGATAACTCGGAGAAAAATCCAATAAGTTTGCAGAAGAGAAAAAAAATGAAAAACCATGAGAAAGCATCTTATACAGGAGAATAAATTGGATACTCAGGACTCAAGAATAACCGAGTTAGAGAGTCTTGGTAAGGTGTGAAATTACAAGTAGAGAATGTTAATTTGAAAAATCAAATAAAATCTGCATTAACAGAAAAGAAGAACAAAGACGAAGAAGTTATTGTATATGAAACAGACGAGTAAGAATTGATAGAATCCTAAAAGTGAATAATACAAAGAAGCGAAAAATGGAAAAATCTCCTGAAATGAATTCAGAGAATACAGTAAAAAAAACAATGAAACCAGCCCTAAAATGAACAATGAAAATCTAATGAAGCACAAGCCCCATCCGGTTATACTGAGCAGCATTAAAAACTATTCCAATATAGTTAAAGTATTAAAAGAAGAAAAAATAAACGTTAGGGTCAACATGATGAATAATCACCAATTAAAAATAAATGTGGAGAATGAAAATTAATACAGATTGCTAACAAAAGCTATAAATAAAGCTAGACTGGAGCGACACACATATAAAAATAAACTGGCAAGGCCAGTTAAAGCTACAAATAAAATCAAAAGGAAAAAGAAAGTGAAAAATATATTTCAGTAAAACTTCCGCTAGTTATGTTATTTTTTGACCATTCAGAAGAGAAAACCAAAATACATAAAATGGAATACTTACAGGATATGAGAGTGAAAAATGAAGCTCTTAGAAGCAGCAAATCTATTCTACAATGCAAAAGATGCCAGAGATTTGGTTACACAGAAAAGTTTTGCCAAATGTGTAAAATATTCTGGTAATCATATGACAGCAGAGTGCAACGAAAAGGATAATAATGTGCAATGGGACACATCCTGTTAGCTATCGAAGTTGTTTGGCTGCAAAAGAATTGCAAAAAAAAAATTAAAAAGAATAAAACCAAGCCAAATCAAGTACTTAATGAGCAAAGACTTCCAAAAACATCCAGGATAACAACATCTAGCAAAGTGTGAAAGGGAGTATCATTGTCACAGGCGCTTCAAAGTAAAACAGGATATAATAATAACAAAGCTAAGAACAAAACCGCACAAATGAAAATGGTGCGTAGTATGTTGATTAGAATTGATGAGATCTCTAAAAGATTATCAAAAATAGAAAATAGGCAGACTGAGGGATCTACTTGGCTCTTTAAATTAATTATTTGACCAAATTTAAGGTTTAAAACAGGTATAAATTTAGTTTGTAAATAATAACAAAAAAAAATAAATAATCAAATTCTAGATTAAGTCAGGTATATTAAGTCAGGTATAATATTCCTAATTTTAATAGAATTCAATTTTTATTGTTTGTTGTCTTAATTAGAAGAAAATCAGCTTTGATAAAGTGTGTATGTAGCGCACGAAATATATTAGCGAAAAATAAAAAAAAAAAAGTATTTTATTCCGAATAAAAAGAAGTTTTCTTTTCACACCAATAAAAAAAAAAACTGATATCCAGTTTATTTCGATAAAAATTAAACACCACAACTTGAGGAAGAGAACTAAGAAAAGCTATTTAAGAACTAGAATGTTGCTATCACTTCACTGATACTCCTACTTCTTGGCCTACTGACACTAACAAGATGCCTGATGTTACTGTTTTTTTTTAACTAAATAATATTTGAAAACTTTCTAAGCCTTGAAGATAATTGTGATTTTAATTCATATCACTCTGCTGTAATTCTGATGCTCTGCTGTCTCTTTTATAATTAAATAATATTGGAAAACTTTCTAAGCCTTGAAGATAATAGTGATTTTAATTCAGATCACTTTGCTGTAATATTAAAACTAACTGAAAAAATAACTAGAACATTATATAAACCCACTCTGACAAATAGCACTACAGATTAGGCGAGCTTTAAATACGGAATAATAAACAATATTGACGTAAATATTAATATACAATCAAGAGAACAATAAGATCTTGAGTTAGAAGAATTTATTGAAATCATACAAAAAGCTGCATGGAACAATACAAAAATGTCAAAGTACAAACCGACAACAAATAGCTATCCTAAAGAAATAAAAGATTTAATAGGTGAAAAGAGAAGGGCCAAACGTAAGCTTTTAACTAAAGCAGACTTTACAAACAAGTTTTTAAAAGAAAAATCCAAGAGTTTAAATGGCCAACATATGAAAATTATATAAAGAATTTGTCAACTGCAAAGGAAACGAATTATTTCTTATGGAAGGCGGCAAAGAGCAAAAAGAGACCGATTGAGCATATCCCGCCACTGATAAAAGCAAATGGCAGTTGAGCGGAAGCAATATAGAGAAAGCCGGAGAGAAGTTGAAAAATTAGTCAGGTTTTCATCTTACCTTTGCAGAAGAACTGAGAGAGCTAACAGACGATACATTGGGACATTTGATGAAAATCATGAATGCAGCTATAAATTTTGAGTATTCTCCTTGTGCTTGGAAGGTGCAGGAGTAATTATGGTTCCAAGCTTGGCAAATCCGTTAGGCAAACAAAGTCTTACAGGCCCACTTTACTGTTACCAATGATAACTAAGCTTTTTGAAAAATTGTTTTTAAGGAGATTGAAGCCAATAATAGAAAATAGGGAACTCATACCAAACTGTCACTTTTGATTTAGAAGAAACCTTTCTACAATAGACCAGGCCCATAGAATAACGAATATTATAGGAAAAAGCTTAGAAAATTAAGAAATGTGCTCTCCTATATTTCTTGACGTAGCACAGACATTCGATAAGGTATGACCCAAAGGGGTTATTTTTAAGTTTGGGCAAATGATATCATCAACATTTCTAGCAATTTTGGAATCTTACTCAGCTAATACATTATTTAGAATTAAACAAGACGCTGAATACTCAACGCTAAGAGAAATAAGACTAGATGTGCTTCAAAGCAGTGTATTGGGCCCAACGTTGTACTTGCTTTACAAGAGTGATCTCCCACAAATAGCAAATGCTACGGTAGCCACTTTTGCTGACGATACTGCAATATTGGCTGTAGGATCGAACTTTGACGATTTGACAAAAAATTTACAGGAGGCAAGTAACAAAATAAGCCAGTGGACTAAGGATTGGAAAATGAAGTGGAATGAAGCTAATTCGGTTCACGTAAACCTCTAACCGAAAAATAGTGCCTCCACCACAAATTAACTTAAATTAAAGTAACGTAGCAATTCATAACACAGGAAAATACTTAGAAATGACTCTAGATGTCAAGTTAAAGTGCAAAGAGAAGAAACACGTAGAATTATAAAATATATATTGAAAAAATTATTGGCTCCTAGGTCGTAAGTCCAATCTGACAATTGATAATAAAATATTGATTTATAGCCAAATCATCAAACCAATATGACTATTTGTCAATCAACTATGGGGATGTGCCAATGACTGACATTAAGAAAATTCAAACCTTCCAGAATAAAGTTCTACGAGGAATGGTAAAAGCGCCATAGTATATGCGTAACAATGACATCCATAGGGATTTAGAGATTCCTTTGGTTGTAGATGAAATTTGGAGTTGCACTACAAGGCATAAGGCTCATTTAAAACATCATGTAAATATAGAAGCAGTTCTGCTGCTAGACAACAGCGTTATGATAGAAAGATTAAATGAGCTAATGGAAGGTACTTAATTCCTGTGAAGAAAAACCAAGCTAGCGCAGATGTAATAATTGGTCTGTAGGACCAGTTTTATTCGTTCAGAGTTTTGGATCTTTTTTATGGTAGGAGTCAAGCTTCACTGTCGGAGGAAAAAGGCAAATAGTGCCGTCCTTCTTCGTCTTCGGGGATGTTTTCACCTAGTAGAAAAAAAATTGTTCTATGCCCATGATTCATCTTTTTTTTCAGTGAGTCGATTAGCTTCATTAGTTTCCTAAAACTCCACATTACTCTCCACAACGGATATCGCAACGGGTGACACTTGCCGTTTACATCTAGTCCTCTTTTTGTACTATTAAATCAATAATATTCTTATCACAACTATGTGATGCAGGATGGAACCCATAAAATTTTATATTCTTTCAGACGGCTCTATGTAACAATTTGATAAAACCTTCCACTGCAGGATCTAGTTGATCTCTGTTCTACAGTATAGCGTTAAGATTTATATTTCTAATAATATCAGTTTTGAAGCCTACCTAGTTCGTGGTTCTGCTGACTAAAGTAGGTCCGCTACGTTTGTTAGCTTTTTTCTCACTAAGGGTTAATATGAAAGCAGAGTGATCAGAATTCGAATTATACTTTTAGGTATAAAAAAATCAAAATATCCGGCGCTTTGTTTTCATCAGTAGGCCAATAAATCAGACTGCTAGTAGAAGGATAGAAACACCTCAGCTCCGGACTGGCTTTCCTTAGTTTTCTGTCCGGTTTAAGTCAATTTAGTCATTTACATCCCAGTAAGAATCAAATTCGACTCACGTATAGGAAGTCCTTTAAAATATACTTTTTTGCTTACATCTTGGTGGACCGACCAAACTTTGAAGTTCTGCTTGGTAAACCCAATTTGAACCGTAACAAATTCAACTTCTCCGTCTCTAATTTGGATTTCTCATTAAGTTTATAGTTCCCTTAATTAAAATAACACTACCTCCTCTTGAATGGTTATAAGGCTGAGTTGCCCTTATCAATAACCCAGTACATCCAAATCCTTCGCCAAGTGTGTTTCTGACAGCAAAAATACATCCATGTTTTTAGCTCTAACAAAAATCTCCAATTCTTCGCTTTTACTTAGAATCCCAATAGCATTCCATGCACCAATTCATCTTTTATTCACCGACATTGGGGGTTGCCTTATATACGTTAGTATATCTATTTTCCATTGCAGTTAATCTCATTGCGATTTCATCAATTCTTCGTAGTATGCGCGGCATATGTCAAAGCCAATAGCAGATGCAGGACATGACGCAGCATGTCAGCATTATGCTATTCTAAACTTTTGTAGGTTTTCACATTGTTATATTGTCAAATTTTTTAGGTTTTTACATTATTATATTGTCAATTTCTTTAGCTTGCATGAGTTTCTCATGTCTTTTATCTATATAATTTTCTGTAACTTTGGAAGCCACTTGTGACTATGTAACACTATTTTTTATCTTATTTAATGTAAAAACATTACTTGTTTTTGGGGTCTCTTCATGATTACTCAGGACCCGTTTAGGCCGATTCATTTTCATTTTGGTAATTCTTTATTTATGAAACAGCGTCGGTAACTAGCAGAGTATGCTTCATTGCAGTTTGCACACATGGCTTCAAAATTATCTTTTTTTATAATATTTAAATGCATTTAAAATGTTAAAAATTACACCAGGGGAAGAACCATTTACTTCTTGGAGGTTCAACTTTGACTCTCATGTCTTGAGAGTCATATTTTATTTATGTCTTCGGTATAACCAAAGGATATATAATAAAGTTGGGTCAAACCAATGGTTTGTATTGTAGCACTTTTCCCTTGAACAAGTGAAAGTTCTGCTTTTAATTACAGTCTATGTATAACTATCACACTATTAAAATTATTTTCATTTATATACAAAACTATTCCTAGGATTGCATATATTTAGGATGAATGATTTCTGCAGTCTTTGAAATAACGCAAAAATAATATAAAGTGAGGTTAACACAATGCTCGATTTTAAGGGTTAATTGTGTGAGTAAATAAAAATAACTATATTTTTTAATGTCATGGAATTCACCGTTAGCTTTTTGCGTTTATAGAAATTTGAAAAAGCTTGCAGTTTTAGAAATATAAGGTGTCAAAAATTAAAATTTTACAAATTTCAAGAGGCGATAGCTTGAGAGCGGGTGGAGATGGAAAAAAATTTTGTTCTAAAGAAATTAACAATTTGTTATTGTCTAAAAGCCGCTAAAATTTCAAGCTTCTACATGCTGGGGTCTAGAAGAAAAACGACATCAAAAATTTGGAGAAAAAGAACTTTAGATAACGGTAAATTTGAACGGCCATTTTGTTTTTCTAAAGTTTACCAGTAGTATGCGGCGCTAGGGGAAGCAAACCACTACCTTTATGCGTTTGCAAAATTTGAAAAATGCTTATGGTTTCATTGCAACAAATATCTAAAAAAAGCCACTTTTGGGGTTTTGGGGGGATATAACTTCTAGAGGAGGAAGATAGGTAAAAATTTTTTTCTACGGAAATAAGTTTCTAGTAAGGATCTATGTACGTATAAAATTTCAGGTTTCTATCTTCAAGGGTGTAGAAGTTTTGTAAACAAAAAAAGTGTCCACGGACGGACGAACGGACGGACTGACGGACGGACGTACGGACGGACAGAGTGAAACTAATAAGCACTTTTTTACAAAAAATTCTTAGGAAAAGTGCTAAAAAGAAACAACTTTTTAATAGTATTCATGTCCTTTTTTTTTACTTTTTTTATAATATTTTAGCATATGAATCCTTTTGTATAAGTTCGCACTTGATATCCTGTGACTTAACTGATGGTTATAGGTTACTGACCATTACTTTAATTGGCCACGTCAATTTATTTTCATAAGTATGGCATTCCAATTTCAGCTTATTAACCGCTTAGTCAATTGTCTATATTCATTTTCGTTTTCAACATTTATTTTCGGTTGATCATTCATTGGTCATGACATTTACCTTCACACCAATATTTTCCTCTTTGAGGATTTTAATTTACTGCGTGTAATAAGTTATATTACTCACAATTATCGAAGCAAGTTTATGTTTTTAAATTTGAGCATTTTCCTTGATTAAGATTTCGCTAATTTATTGCTATTCATTTCTAATGTCAGATTCATTCATTTCAATGTTCTAGTTTTTCTCTTCTTTCAGTTTCTTTTGATTTTAAAAATCCTGTTGGTTTCTCCACCCAAATCCTCCTCATCTCTTTCGTATACGACCACGTCTATTTTGTTGCTGCCACAAAAATCCTACATTTTCTGCCTTGAGTTTCTCTCTTTTCAGATCAGTACACTAGTTTTCAAAATCGTTTATACGCGAATCGGTCACTGGTTAACCTCTATTCTGGATTAAACTTACCTGGATTTTGATAGGATTTTTGTGGAGTCGTACAACAAGCATGCCTACTGTGGCTATTTCTACTGCCCAAACCAACGGCGAAAAAAATTCCAAAATTTATTATATGATTCTTATAATTTTCATTAAAAAAAGTTAATTATGTTATTAAATATTTAAATATTTAAATTCGAACAAAGGTATACTTAAAATTTAAAAGAAAAAAAAAAGTTGGGTCAAACCAATGGTTCGTATTCTAGCACTTTTCCCTTCAACAAGTGAAAATTCTGCTTTTAAATACAGTCTATGTATACCTACATCATAACGAGATCAAAAATTTGGAGAAAAAGGACTTTAGATAACGGTAAATTTGAACGGCCATTTTATCTTTCTAAAGTTTAACTATAGTATACCGCGCTGGAGGAAGCAAGCCACTGCCTTTCTGCGTTTGTAAAATTTCAAAAATGCTTATGGTTTCATTGCAACAAATAGTTAAAAAAGGCCATTTTTAGGGTTTTTCGGGAGTATAACTTCTAGAGGGGGGGAGATAGGTAAAAATTTTCTTCTACGGAAATAAGTTTCTAGTGAAGATCTATGTACGTATGAAATTTCAGCTTTCTATCTTCAAGGGTGTAGAAGTTTTGTAAACAAAAAAAGTGTTCACAGACGGACGGACAGACAGAGTGAAACTAATAAGCACTTTTTTCAAAAAATTTTTTGGAAAAGTGCTAAAAATAGAGAGTAATTTTAAGTCCATGTAATTACTGAATACTGAAGTTTGACTTGGTTGACGTGGTTGGCGCAGCAGCATTTTAAAATTGAAAATTTTATTTGATTGAAATGAAACTGTTTTTTTGTAATGAAATTTCTTTTTTGTCCACATATTTGTTTATAAATACTTCTAACTTTAATAAAAAATGTTAAAAAAGTCTTTTAGAAAACCTTGGTTCAGAAAATTTTTGCAACAACACAGCTACTTTTATAAATAATAGAATCTTCGAAACATTAGCCACAATAATCTCCTAAAGGAGATGAAGAGTTTTAGCTATAATTGTCTTGAATTTTTGTATGGAATCAGTCAAATCGTTGAAAAGTTTAACACAGAATCATTTGCAAACTCGTCTACAAAATATCTATACCAAACCAGGATCAACTCAAAGATACAAACAAACAAAATTGAAGATGAAGATGATGTAAACAATGCCTGGAATAAATTAAAAACAAATATACTCGAAGCAGCGACCGAATCGATTGGTAAACGTACCGTTAATATTAACAACAAAAAACGAAACTTAAAACCATGGTTTTGCGAAGAGGTAAAGGTGCTTGCATCTGAAAAACGTGAGGCTTATTTAAGATTTAAACGCCAACAAGTTTCATATAACGAGTATAAGGTAGTGAGAAACGGAATAAATATTGCAATAGACAACACAAAAAAGAACTACTGGGAAAACTTCTCAAACGAGATGGAGCACGACCTATACGGTGCCCAGAAAAAGGTTTGGAACATGCTGAGGAATCGTAAGAAACCAATTAACGAGTACCTGACATTCTCCAATATACAAATCGAGGCATGGGAGGAATATTTTTGTGACTTATATAACAGTGTGGCCTTACCAGATGATTACAGAAACAATAACCAATCATATGCAGGCGGAAGAGCATATTATTTATCCTGCGACATTGTTAAGGCGAACATAAGCAAGCTAAAAAATAGAAAATCTCCCGAAATTGATGAAATTTCGAACGAAATGATAAAGTATGGCGGAGAGCAGCTTCAAAATGAAATAGTTCACCTATTCAACAAAATTCTGACATATAAGCAGGCCCCCAGAGAGTGGAAAAACAGCCCATTTTTAAAAAAGGAGACAAGAACTTGTCACAAAATTATAGAGGGATAACTCTTCTAAGTTCCATGCTGAAACTCTTTACAAAAATTGTGTCAATAGAAGTTGCCGGCACGGGTATTGCAGAAGAACAGCAAGGCTTCCGTACCAATAGATCTACCACTGATGCAATATTTATTCTGAGACAAATTACAGAAAAGGCGATAGAATTCAACTCACCAGCTTATCTTTGTTTTGTTGATCTGACCAAAGCATTTGATAGAGTTCAACTACATGTCATAGACCTGCTGAAAAAACGAAACATCAACTCAAATATTGTAGCAGTAATTGAAGATCTGAACACCCAAAATAATACCTTCATTAAAGTGGGAAATAACCTCTCAAACCAAGTCCCGACAGTAGCAGGCATCCGCCAAGGAGATAGCCTAAGTCCAGTTCTCTTCAACATCATCATGGACGAGATTATAACTGTAGTAAAATCATCCGCCAGCGGTTACAATATAGGGGATTTTGAGTTGAAAGTGATCTGCTACGCAGATGACGCTGTATTGATCTCAGACAACGAAGATGATCTACAAAGTTTACTATATGCATTTGAAAAGGCTTGCACAAGTTTCAACATGCTAATATCAACAAGCAAGACAAAATCAATGACTATATCAAAGCATCCACTCAGAGTTAAACTAGCTGTATACAACCAACCCATAGAACAAGTGATGGAGTTTAAGTATCTCGGTAACTTAATAACATCTTCCAGAGACCTGAGCAAAAAAGTTAAAACACAGTTCATAAAAGCTGCCTCAATATCTGGATATTTGAGGGATGTTATCTGGAAAAACTCTTACATGAGAATCAGCAGCAAAGTCAGGATTTACAAAACATGTGTAAGACCAGTTTTAACATACGGTGTCGAAACAAGAGCTGATACCAAAGAAACGCAGAGTAAAATGCAAACCATTGAAATGCAAACTTTAAGACCAATAGCAAGGTTTACTAAGCTTGATATGATGCCAAACGAAGAAATAAGGAAAATATGCGACATCCAAGATATTAACAAGTGGAGCAGAAGAAGACGTAAAGAATGGAAACAACATGTTCAGAGAATGCCCGAAGAAAGAATTGCCAAAGCAGTCATGATTGGGAGGCCAAAAAGCCGCAGACTACCTGGTAGGCCCCAAAAAAGATGGCGAGAATGCTGGACATCCGGATCCTCCGATCTTCATTGAAGACTTCTTGTGTTCATTATAAAAATACTTATACAAGGATATGAATAACATATAAATGCCTTTTAGGGGTCATTTATTATAATAGAAAAATGTAAATTTATATAATATGTATTCTATGTTTTATAAAAGAAGCTTTTGTAAAAATAAAAGGAAAATTTCCTAAATAAAGAAGAAGAAGAGAAGAAGAAGAATAACAAGCTCCTATTTAGTTAGGCTTTTAGTGATACTAGAGACCTTTGCCGCAGGTGATTGCTTCTCCTCCTAAACTCACGAGTGCAAAACAAAAGTTATGAAAACATAAAAACAACAACAACAATAACAAAGACGAAATCTAGTGGATTCATAAAAACAATAACTAGAACGACAAAGACGAACTCTAGGGGATTCAGGGCTTCGAGCAATGGATAATGTGCTATCAGTATCGAACCTGGCTACTGTGGCGCCATTTACACTTGTAGCGAGCTGATAATTTTGACGTCAAGGACTTCAATGTCGTTAAAGTCTAAAGTCAACTACAGGGCGGAACAGATACGATAACTTGCTGGAAGGGCAGCAAAGGGATCTGAAAAAGTCCAAGCTGCCACAATTTTACGACTCCGCACACAAAGGTCTTCAGGGTAGGCCAAAATTTTTCCCAGATTAGGGGACCTTTTCAAAAGATGACCCCTTCATAGGAACTGTGGTGGGGGCTGTGGACAGTAGGTCACCGAATATGGCAATCAAGTTCCAAAGAAATGTAACAGAACGCGGCAGGACAATTAAACGCAATGGCTCGGTGAAGCAACTGAAAAACGCACTTGCTACTAGTGCGTAGTAGGTGCCAAGCGGGGACAAGCTAAAAGGAAGTAGCCGAAAGTGTCAGAACTCGCAATATCCTGTTGCAGAACAGTTGGGTGCTTCAAAAGGAAACAAACTGGCTCAAAGCTGAGATTGAAAGCATAGCCACGTGGAAGGAAGCACACCTGAAAGCTGTGGAGGAGGAAGATATTTCAAGGTTGAAGGTCTTCAGCGGTCTTTTTATTTTTCAAAAAAAAAAAAAATAAATAAAAATAATTTCTACTAATACTTCGGGAATCGATATACAAAATTGGACAGAATCTCCTTCTGTCGTTATAAAGGTTCAGTACTTACTAAAAATAGCATTTATCGAAAATCAGTAAATATGTAAAAGCACTTCTTTTAAATAAAATAGAAACTAAAGACACCATGGTTAAAAAAAACTCTTAAATCAAATCAGTTCAAAATAAAAGCTTTCAACCTCTCGTCTGCTAAGATCGCTTTTTAAAAAACATGCGAACGGAACTGGTACGCCAAGAGAGAATGATGTTTCTCTTACTGATAGTGCCGAATGCATTTTTGCGAGTTGATGGAAAACGGATCTAATGGAAACAGTGTCCGCAAAAATTTTTGTCAAGCAAGTGGAGATGGAGTCTATCCCGCCATCTTAGAGAAGAGCTTGGAGGACTTTTCGCAATGGGTCGAAATAAGAAGGTAGCCGTTATACAGCTGTTTATGTATAATGATGTATGTAAGTTATTGAAGTATGAAATTAAGAAGTAGTTTTAATATTTGGAAGCTTTTAGATTTTTTAGAAAAGTAATTTTTTAGAAAATTAGAAGAAATCAGAATATTGAAAATAAGGAAATAGAGAGAACAATAAACACTTGTACAAAATGTTTGTACAGAAATGTATGCATAATTTTTTTTACGCTAATCATGTACTTATGCACAAAAATATCATAATATATAAAATAAAATATGTCATACAAAAAACAGATTTTTAGAAATAGAATAAAAGTGCCTTGATAATTTCTTTGTTAGTTTTATTTCTTTTGTCTTTAACAAGAACGTTACAAATTTTACATTGGATTGGTAATCTGATCATGTGTCATATTTGGTATTACTTCATTTAATATGCATTATAATTGATTCACGATTTATATTCCTTTGCTGGTTGTATTTAGTTTGCTGAAAATGTGTAGTAACATTATAACAATATTAAAAAATCTGATGTGGTCAGCACATAACCGACCGCATTGTGTATTCTAGTTGAGTGAAAGTGTTACAGAATATTAAAAACATGTCTGTTAAGTACTTCTTTTCAATTTTAAGGACATTTGTAAGCTTATAGTTAACATATCTAGAAAAATGTAAATTTGGCTCTTAGTACAGTTTCCTTTTGTGCTATCCGAATTCCCTGAAATGCCCACCAGTTAGTTTTAGTAATGTCCAGAACTCAAATATCAAATTTCATGAAATCCCATCAATTCGTTCCGTAGATATGGTGAAAAATGTAAAATCGGCCCGCAAATCAGTTTTCGAGCCCTGATCTTTTCAAAAAATTTACGTGTTCATTGTTTTGATACGAGGAATTCATATATTAAATTTCAATGAAATCGGTTGATTATTTCTCTTTATATTCACAAAAATGTATATTTGGCCCGTAGTAAACGTCTAGTTGCCGATGCCTGATCTTTCCAAAAAATTTACATGTTCATTGCTTTAATACGAGCAATTCAAATATTAAATTTCAATGAAATCGGTTGATTATTTCTCTTTATATACACAAAAATGTATATTTGGCCCGTAGTAAACGTCCAGTTGCTGACGCCTGATTTCTTCCAAAAGTTAAGAATTTTCGCGGACGATCGAGCAAAGCTCACATATGAAATTTCAAGTAAATCGGTGAAATATTTTCTTCAAAATGGTGAAAAATGTGAAATCAGCCCGCAAATCAGTTTTGGAGCCCTGATCTTTCCAAAAAATTTATATGTTAATTGTTTTGATACGAGGAATTCATATATTAAATTTCAATGAAATCGGTTGATTATTTCTCTTTATATACACAAAAATGTATATTTGGCCCGTAGTAAACGTCCAGTTGCTGACGCCTGATTTCTTCCAAAAGTTAAGAATTTTCGCGGACGATCGAGCAAAGCTTACATATGAAATTTCAAGTAAATCGGTGAAATATTTTCTTCAAAATGGTGAAAAATGTGAAATCGGCCCGCAAATCAGTTTTGGAGCCCTGATCTTTCCAAAAAATTTATATGTTAATTGTTTTGATACGAGGAATTCATATATTAAATTTCAATGAAATCGGTTGGTTATTTCTCCTTTCATACTCAAAAATGAATATTTGGCCCGTAGTAAATGCCTAGTTGCCGATGCCTGATTTCTTCCAAAACATAGGAATTTTCGCGGACGATCGAGCAAAGCTTATATATGATATTTCAAGTAAATCGGTAGAATACTTTCTTCAAAATGTTCAAAAATGTACAACAGGCCCGCTAAAAAGTGCAGAACTTGAGATACACAGACCGACAGACCGACAGACCGACAGACAGACAGACCGACGGGCCGACGGATTGCTAAAAATAGTTTACTTACACTTCCCTACTATGGAGAAGTGCATTCCCACTGAAAACTCGATATGCAAAATTTGTTGCCATCACATAACCTACCTATTGTTTACACAATACGGTCGGTAAAAAGAATTAATAGTATGTAGGCACTTCTGTTTATTAAGCTCTTAAGAGTATAACACGAAAATTTTTAAGCTATGTTACGAAATACACTTTATGTTGTGTAGTGTATAGAAAGTATTTTGTAAGCACTTTATACTATTCGAGTACGACAACATATGCGAATTGAGAATACATTTTTTTCGTTATCTTTTTTGCATTATCTCTTTTTGTTTTCGTCTTCTTTTTTTAAATGAAAACTTCGCATATGACACAATTGTATGTTTAAGTATATTCACTAACACTGAATATACAATATACAATATGAAATTATACAATATGAAAGCCTTTACGAAATCTGGAAATTTCTTGTAACATTGATATTATTTCTTCTGCACAGATAGATATGTATATGTAAGTTTAGCCAGATTTTGAATATTATTATAAAAAGTTGTTTGACAGGTACTCGAACCACTCTCACGATCATATTAAATTTGAATAGGGTTATGGCATTTTCTATAATAGACCATTTTTAAAAATTTGGTAATTTTAACTCAATAAATTTTATCTTTGCCACTGGTGAATGGAGAGATAGGACTAAATCGACTGAGAATTCGTCACTGATCGTCGAACGGCCTCTAAGTCAGACCGTTATTTTTTATCGTTAAAAATGATAAAGCAAATTTATAATAACTTTGGAACACGTATTTGTACAGTTATAAGAAACAATTCTAAATAAAAAAATTAAAAACACACTAAAACAAACTGTTGCACTGTAGAAAAACTGCATTCTTTTAAATAGTACTTGCAAAATAAGGTTATTCACTTACGCAATTGCATCAAGGCTATTTGCAGTGTCAATGTGAGCAATTAGTTTTTAACTTTTTGATAGAGAGAAAAGAATTTAAATTTCAGATTACCAAAAAGAAAGATAAAAAGTTGGGTCAAACCAATGGTTTGTATTGTAGCACTTTTCCCTTCAACAAGTGAAAATACTGCTTTTAAACACAGTCTATGTATATCCGCCACAATATTAAAATTATTTTCATTCATAAACGAAACTTTTTCTAGGGTTGCATATATTTGGGATGAACGATTTATGCAGTTTTTGAAATAAAGCAGAAATTAATATAACGAGGGGTTAACATAATGCTCGATTTTAAGGGTTAATTGTGTTAATTAGGAAAAATAATTATATTTTTTCATGTCATGGAATTTACCGTTAGTTTCTTGTGTTTATAGAAATTTGAAAAAGCTTGCGGTTTCGGAAATATAAGGTGTCAAAAATTCAAATTTTACAAATTTCAAGAGACGATAACTTGAGAGGGGGTGGAGATGGAAAAAAATTTTCTTCTAACGAAATTAAGCATTTGTTAGTGTCTAAAAGCCCCTAAAATTTCAAGCTTCTACAGGCTGGGTTGAGATTTCTATTAAATTTCAGCTTTCTATCTTCAAGGGTATAGAAATTTTGTAAACAGACACACGGACAGACGGACGGATAGCCGGACGGACAGAGTGAAACTAATAAGCGCTCTTTTTCAAAAAATTTTTGGAAAAGTGCTAAAAACAAATAAAATGAATAAAAAATCACAAAGAGAAGCAAGAAAACTTCCTGTTTCGTTTTCTTCTTAGTGGACTTCGAAAAATACGAAAATGACTTTCACGTAGCAGGCATGACGGTATCATATGAAATGACATTCACTCGCGCATAAGAGTATTAATGTAATTTACCTATCTACATAACATGCAAATTACTTCACTGTATATTAACTGTATTTTAAAATATCCAAAGAGAAACAGAAAATTTACCTTCCTATAAATGGCTCTTTTATAAAATAAAGTATGATGTAGCGAAACATAATAAAGATATTTATGTTATTTTATTCGAGCCGTTTTTTAAAATATTTTTTATAATATTGGTTTATCATAATAAAACTTTCTACTAAAATGATTGTATTTTAAAATTATGTCTGATTAATAATCCTATAATATCGTACGCAATTACATTGTCTTAAGTATTATACGAACGTATAAATTAACATCAAGCTTGCATAAACGTTTCTTTGTTTGATTGTAACTTTTATTTTTCTCCATATAACAGCGACTCATAATTTAATTTCATATTAATAGTATGTTTCATAAAATTGACCGATTCAGGTACCTATTGCCTAATATAAATGCAATACAATTAAACAGACCAAATCAAAAATCTACCTAAATAAGAAAAGTGAAAGATTGAATTAGTTAATAAAAATTGAAAGCTACAGATATGAAATATAATAAAGTTGGGTCAAACCAATGTTTTATACTGTAGCACTTTTCCCTTCAAAAAGTGAAAATACTACTTTTAAATACAGTCTATGTATACCTAACATATTACTAAAATTATTTTCATTCATAAACGACACTATTTCTAGCATTGCATATATTTAGAATGAACGATTTATTCAGTCTTTGAAATAAACAAAAATTAATATAAAGAGGGGTTAACATAATGCTCGATTTTAAGAGTTAATTGTGTTAGTTAAGAAAAATAATTATATTTTTTAATGTCATGGAATTTACCGTTAGCTTTTCGCGTTTATAAAAGTTTGTAAAAACTTGCGGTTTCAGGAATATAAGGCATCAAAGATTCAGATTTTACAAATTTCAAGAGGCGATAACTTCAGAGGGGATGGAGATGGAAAAAAATTTTCCTCTAACAAAATAAACTTTTTATTAGTGTCTAAAAGCTGTTATAATTTCAGGCTCCTACAAGCTGGGGTCTAGAAGAAGAACGACGTCAAAAAAACGGATTTTGGAAATACGGATTTAGATAACTGTAAATTTGAACGGCCATTTCGTCTTTTTAAAGTTTAGCTATGTTATGCCACGATAGGAGAAGCAAGCCACTGCCTTTTTGTGTTTGCAAAATTTGAAAAATGCTTATGGTTGCAGTGCAATAAATAGATAAAAAATGGCATTTTTAGGGTTTTGGAGGGCATGACATCTAGAGGGGAGGAGGGTAAAAATTTTCTTCTACGGAAATAAGTTTCTAGTAAAGATCTATGCACATATTACATTTGAGTTTCCTATCTTGAAGGGTATAGAAGTTTTGTAAACATGTCCACGGACGGACGGACAGAGTGAATCTGTGAAGCAGTTTTTTTCAAAAATATTTTGGAAAAGTTCTAAAAAGGCCTTGAACTGGGCTACCATATGTCTTATATATTTATCATTAAAATATTTAAAAAAGAATAGTAATTATGATCGCTTTTTTACCTAAATATTTTAAATAAAAGAAAAAACTAAAAAAAAATTGGTTATTGTAAGTTAACATTCTCATGCATTAGGGATTAAAATAAAAGATTAAAGTAAATTAAACAAAAGTTTAAAAATTTAGAATAGGATTTCAGTTTTTTTCGAGGATTAAAAATAAAGGTAATTGTTATTATTTTTATTCTATAAATTTCTTATAATGAACAATAAATTTAAACTCATATGTTTTAAATTTTTATTTCTTCAAATTTAAGAAATTACTTATAATTTCTTATAACAGTTTTTAAGTAAAAATTTTTAATTTTTCTCTACGTTTAAAACTTTTTGGTTTACATAAGTAGAGGCATTTTGTGGTTCGAAACCTATTACTAATTTGCAAAACCCATTATATATTCTTTTCTGTAAAATTTATCATAAATACATATATCTATATAATTATAACCAAAAACCATTGAATTTTATATAAAGAAGGGAAGTGAACGAAATGAACGATTGAACGGGATTTTATAATCGGTCGATGAAAAAAGTAGTTCGTTCAGAACCAATCACTGAAATGAACGTTATTTTGTGCCTATGACTAATAGCCATGGTGCAAGAGCGCTAGGTATACCAAGGACAAATCAAAGGATTGTCAATTAGAGGTGTTCTGGTAGTATAAGAAAAAATACTAATAGTGTTTCACTTTCAAGGTACATGACAAATCTCACACCTATCAAGGCCTGCATTAAGATTGGGAGCAAGATAAGGGAGTTGGCGCTCGTATTGGCATACTTTTCGGGAGACAGGGAATTCGTCCGAACAGCGTAAGATGTCTCGTGCAAAACTGGAGCGTGTTGGACCATCATTCGATTTAGTGTAGTGAGGCTGATGGAGAACGAACCTTTCTTCAGAAATTCGGGAAGGACTGATGGAAAAACACACAGGGAGGACTTCAGCACAGCACTTATGCGGACGAATATCGTGGAAGTAGCATAATATCCCCTCGTGGAAAGAGCAGCGGAAGAGCTTATGGGGCATGGGGAAGGCGTTTGAATTGAACTGCCCTTTAGCAAACAGCATGGTGGATTGAAATTTTACAAATCTAAAGGACGAAGTAAGCAGGTTTTCAACAAGTCAAGTTAAGAGGGGGCCTGGAAATTCTTTAGGAAAAAATGGCGACCCATACGGACGAACAGGCGCAGAAGCTTAAAAGCCTTGTGCTGAGATACTATCCTGTTGAAAAATTTTCCCCCGGAGAGATTGACGGTGGTTTCGTCCTTATATGATTTGTAGGTGAGGCAGACATGTTATCACCGTCCAGTAACGTGATGTTGCAAATGTCCTTATTATGAATTTTCCGTAAACACTGGTAATCTAGTCCCTGGTGGTTTTGGTGTTGCATGTGACAGATAGCAAATGTAGGATGCAAGACAACTATTAGATATATCCGACAAATGTGTTTTTTTCTCCAATTTCCTGCCTTTTCAGCTGCTGGATAACATATTCTGAAAAATCGTCGTTATCAGTCTCCATTTGTCTCTACGTCAATTGAGAGGACCTCTGGTTTCGCAGACTCTTGAGCGAACAACTTATCGTTTTTATTAAAGCTATTTTAAAAACTATTTTTTGGAACTTCTATCTGTTTTGGAATGGAAGTTGTAAACAAAGAAACTTAAATATGTTAAAATTTCGCCAAATTTTTTTAAAATCCTTTTAGCTCGGGAACGGTTGCGATTTAACACTATGCTTGCAATAAAAATTTTGTTCATTTTTGACCCTTTATCCAATGGTACATGGCTCCTAACGTGTTAGTGAATTACCACATATATGCACAATAATATAAAAACATATTTTATTTAAGAAAAATATGAAAAAGTAATAAAACTTTTAAAGGAAACTGCTTTATACTTACTTTATTATGGAACATGTTAAAGTACAATTAAACAAACGAAAATGCTGAAAATTTCATTTATATGTACATATAAATAAGAAGCCTGTTAATTTTGAAGTTATCTTCCGATATACTGTGTACTTCTCTTCCGATATAATTATGTAAAATTAGGTCGCACAAAAGTTAGAGGTTTGTGTGTTTGAAATATATTAACATTTCACTTATGTTTATTTTATTTTATTTTGGAATAAAACTTAGAATTTTTTTATATTCTTTAACGTTTCAGGTACATATAATGGGATTGCATAAACAATACCTGAGATATGGTCAAACTGCGAGAAACCACCTTTTTGGAGTGAATAGTAGAAATTGTGGTAGTGACGGAAGTATTGGTGTAGGTAAAACTAATTGCAAAAAAAAAAAAAAAAGGAATAACAGACCAACTGTAAAACGTAATGTAAGAGGCGAAAGAGATGGAGTTAATATTAGGCCAACACCAATATCTATGCTTATTTCACAAGGGACGAAAATAAATAATAGTGAGTATTGGGGACTTAGTATAACTTTCTCATGCTAAATTTTACATTTATTCTAAAACCTTTTTCCATATTTTTTTCGTATGATAAGCAGTCTCTTTAATTTTTTGTGCTTTATTTATTATAACTGTCAATTGAGAACTGTGATTTTTTGCAGGTACTCTCGTAATTGCAGAAATTAGTACTTAAAGACTCAAACGTAAAGAATGCTAACTATTTTTAGGCATAAGAACACCCTTACTATAAGACTGTTGCATATATCTCGTCAAAGGCCTGTCAAACAGGCGCTCTGCGAGCCGCATGCAAACCTTAGTTACAGATCCCGCGGCCATAACGATGTTTGAAAATTATGAAATTTAATTTTTATATTTTTATTACAAATACTCATTTATAAGTAAGAATTTGTAGAAACCAGAGTAAAGGTTCTGCGAAGGTTTGTCAAATTTAAAAACCAAGCTTATTCATATGCGAAAAGTACACAACCGTATGTAAATGTAGCCGGAACTGAGTTTTTACGTTAGTTTGTTTCGAGAAGTGGAAAACGAATCATGTCTAAAAATGGAATATACTCGTATATTTGAATCAGCTTAATTGTCTTTTTGTAAACAGAACACTAGTTAACTAAATTCATTATTTTCTGAATATTCTAATCATAATAAAAATATATTAAAAGCTTTTTAGATTTTAATATATGTCAAAATTAATTTTTTTTCCTTTTTGTGTTGATATTGAAACAGTTGATGCAAATATGAAATTGAAATCGGAATGCTGCGCGATTCAATATAAAAACAATAAGCTAGGGAAGTGGAAATTACAAAATTTTACAATAATTTATCTATAAATCTGTTTCGCAATATTTTACTATAGGCTAAGCGAGTTTTAATCATGTTTGGAAGCACATTTTGTGTGTATTTTTATGTTGATAATAAAAATCAAAATTTGTGTATAATTTAGTAATTTGAGTTTTTGAGAATGTGCAGAAACTCTAAAATGACCCGTGATGATAAATGAGTTTGACATGCCTAGAAAAAAGAGAAAGAGGAATATAGTGTTCAAAGAAGAAGAGGAATATGGTGTTCAAATAAATTTTGGTATGGTGACATAAAATACTATATATCTCTACTAAAACTCTCAAAAAATTCTCATACCACACTCCATACTCTCATATTTTTTTTCTTTTTCCTGTTTTCATGCAACTATCCTAAGGTTCTTATAACAAAGACTTAGCACTTGTAGTGTTAAAAATTCTGCTACTCTCATAGCAGAACTATTTTCAGCAAGCCATAAAAAATTTTAATTCTCAAGTATTGTTTATAAGATATCAACTCTTATAGAATGTTGTTCTCAAAAGAATTCCTTTATAGGTCTAGTTTTTAGGCACGGCCATTTTAGTATTGTCGTTTTTCCTTATCTAAATTTTAACCCTAATGAGACTGAGAATTTTTTTCTTGGAAATAATTCCGAAAAATATTTATTGTACAGAAATTATTAAATTAAAGTTAATGGAATGCGAAACTATAGTTTTATTTGAATGTAACAAAGTTTTAGTTGGAATTTGTGCACATTAGTATATTCATTTTTTGTTTAACAATTCTTAAATTTTAAATTTTATGTAAGAAAAAGAAATAAGATATCATAGGGTTATAAAATATGTATAAACATTTTTTAAGTTTTGATTATTTTTAGTTGGCGTTGCTTTTTTTCGAAGTGCAATATCAACTTTTGTCAACAAAATTTTAATGCCAGGAACTTTTGATTCATAATCATGGCAAAAAAATTATTTTAATTTCACATACATATTTATAATTTTATGATATTAAGTTTTTGATTACAAATATTTATTGAATACATATGTACGTAAACATACGTATATTTTGTTTTATTCCGATATATAAGTAAGACCGATATATTTATTCTATAATGTATTGCTTTCTCTTTCTAGTAACACTATTATAAATGGCTTGTATGCTTTAAAAACTCTTTTAATGGGAGCTTAACTCTCATTACAAGAATTAATAACTCTAGTGATTGCGCTCTTTTGTTCTTATAAAGATCTCATTAGGGTCTTTTAGTGTTCTATAAGACTAACATTATTCTTAAAGGGACTTGACCATTAGTGCAATGGCTATGGCACTGGTCCTTTAACCGAAGGATCTTTGTTTCAAAGCCCGGTCAGGTCACTATAAAAACTACGTTCAATATTTATAACTTAATATACAATACTTATATATATTATACAAGTAATTTTCATATATTTATAATATTTGATATTAAAATACACTATTAACATATATACTAAGAAAAATATACAGTAAATATTAATAAACTTAAATACTTAATATAAAGAAAAAACTACGACAGGCTAGTCACCTACCTAGTTAAAAACTATATGACGCTATGAAACTAGTGCATGCACTAGCCCTATGGTCCTCCTAGGAATGAACAAAGGAAAAAAAAAATATATATTCTTAAGGAATTTTTAATATAGCTCTACAAAAGCCTTATGAGATAAAAATTGTAACTTGGGATACTAATTAATTTAGTATCATATTACAGTTTTACCCTATGAATTTTTGAAAAATCACTTATACCTTTCTGAAATAGTCGATCTGAGCCATTATTGCAAAATTGAATATACTGTTTTGAGTAGCTTAAGTTAAAACGAAAATGGAAATAACAATAATTTTATTTGTACTTTATTTGCTTTTTAAATAATTGTTATAAAAAGAAAGAAATAAACCTAACTATAATTAATTTATAAATATTAAACTTAAACTTCAAGCGCACTCCATATGACGTATGGACCGAGCTGTAGAGAACCTTGAGTTGAAGAAAATATGATAGAAATCTGAAATAGTTACACAGATTGATTAAAAATACACAGTCACAAAACGTTATTACATGCAGAAAGTGGTATCAAATTTTTTAAACAAAATTGCAACATCTCATAAATATGGCTTTACAGAATTCTGCGTAAATTTACAATAATGCTAATATTTTTTTTGCTGATGGTAAGCATCAAATAAATAGTTTTTCAAATCCTAAAAAGGATTTAAAATTGACGTGAAGTTTAGATTTGTAAAGCATTTTGAATTGGCAACCTTTAAAAACTTGGGTAAATTAGGGTTTTTTAACTTTTCATTTATTTTAGTTTATTTTAGTTTAGATGTGCTACTTAATTTTTCCAAATATCGAATAAGTTTTTTGTATATAATTTTCCCGCTTCATATAGCTGTATTAAATCATCAAACGAATATACATTTTTATTCGGCTAGAAGGCAGGACTAAAATTATTGGCATTTAAAGTTTTAAAATTTTAAAGAAGTTTAGTTTATTAAAAAATGTTATCACTTTAATAAAGAAAAGATAACTTTAATAAAGTAAACATTTAATAATTAGAAATTATTAAAAAATTTACTTTATTAAAGTTATCTCCGGTGGGTTGCGGAGTAGATATGCCTACAGAAACCATGATCGTGGTACAACTTCACTTAAATCTAAAAAAAAACCAGGCGCGTAAAGCAATTTGGAAAACCACTGTGAGAACCTGAAAGAAGAGATCTGCATTCTAAAAAGAGAAAATTTAAGATAATTGGGACAGCAGAATACTGCTTCAAATAGCACCGACAAATACAAAATAGGTGTGGCCGTGTACGAAACAGATGAGGTAGGGTTGGCTAGAGAAACTGATTAGATTATTAAAAACTAAAAGAAACTCAAAGAAGAGAAAAAATAAGGTTCACCAGAAATGCAACCAGCGGCAGAAATCTCAACCGAGAAAAAATGCTCAACTTGAAAACCATAAACCACCTCTGGTAAAAAAAATGGCCTAAACATTGGCTAATGAAGGAAGAACCCCAAAACCGATTAATGCTCTTACATCAAAAAATGTAAGAACAAGTAAAAACGTTTCAGCCGGTATAAACCGATTGAATTACACCCTGCACCTTTCGTTATTGTATAGCAATCACTCGAACCTGTGAAATCAGTCTATAGAAACTTCACAGATATGTCTGACCTATAATTGGACTGCAAATTTATAATCGGCTGCAAATTTCATGAATCTGACTTTATAATTTTTCCCAATATTTAAAATTAACTTTTAGAGTTCTATGGCACGTACCCGAACCTGTCAAGCAATTCCACTAAAACTTCACAAATATATCAGATCTATGATCAGACACACAACTGCCAAGTTTCATGAATCTGACTTTATTATTTTCCCAAATATTAAAAATAAGCTTTTAGATTTGTATGGGAGCTACTCGAACCTGTCAAGCAATCCCACCAAAACTTCAGAAATATATCTGATCTATAATCGGACACACAACTGCCAAGTTTCATGGATCTGACTTTATTATTTTTAAAAGTATTAAGAATAAGCTTTTAGACTTGTATGGGAGCTATTCGAACCTGTCAAGCAATTTCACCAAAACTTCGGTAATATATATCTGGCCTACTCGACACACAATTGCCAAGTTTCATGAATCTGACTTTATTATTTTTGCAAATATAAGCAGCAACCCGAACCGGTTCAGCTATCCCATTATAATTATTAGAACTTGTGTAGAATATAATTGGGCAAACGTATACAAAATTTTATATTTATAGCTTTATTGGTTTTTGAAATATTTAAAATAAACTCTTTGAGTTGTATGGCAGCTACCCGAACCCGTTGTCCGAATTAGTCCAGTGACAATAGGGTTCGTCCTCGGCACAAAAGAAAAAACTTGTGAAAGTTTGGTGTCGATTGCATTATTCGTTTTTGAGTTATCGTGCGATCGGACGGACGGACGGACGGACGGACATGTCTAAATCAACGCAGAATTTTACGCTGAGCAAGAATATATATATATATGTCCATACCGCAGATGATTCCTTCAAGTACTTACAAACTCCATACCAAAGTTAATATACCCTTCACGAAGTGCAGTGTATAAAAATGGTTTTACACAATTAGGAGTAGTTTCAAAAATTGTAAAAGATTATATAGATAAAAAACCTAAGAAGGCAAAAAACTAAAGGAAAGAGAGCATAATGCAAACGTTCTACGTCATGTCCTGCATCTGCTATTGACAGTAGCAGATGCAAGACATGCTGCGAAGAATTGTTGCAATCTTATGGAGATTAACTATCATGGAGAATAGATACACTAAAGTATATCTAGCAACCCTTGAGAAAAATGTCAGTAAAAACTGAATGGAGGTTTTTCTTAGAGCTATAAATATGGATATAAGTTTGTTGTTAGAAACAGACTTAGGGAAGGATTAGAGTGCGCTGGGTTATAGATGCTATAGGGCAACTCATCCTGGTAACCATTCAAGAGAAGGTAGTTCTATTTTAATTGTCCATCAACATGTAACGCAAAAGAGGATATTTTTAAGGATCTCTTATGCGCGGTGGGTAATAGATTCTTACTGGGAGGTGACATTAATGCCAAACATGTGAATTGGAGTTTTATCATTCTACAGTCTTGTTATTTTACTCATGCTAAGCCCCGGCTCTTATTGACTTCTTTATATTTAAAAGAATTTCAGTAAATTTTTTTAGTTTGGAAGATGATGTCAATGATTTCCGATCACTCTGGTGATCACTCTTTCCGATCATAATAACGGTCAGTGAGAAAATAGCTAACCAACGGGATCAGGCCACTTTAGTCAACAAATCAGAAATTGGGTAGGCTTCAAACATGAGGTTATTAAAAATATAAATCCAAATGGTGAACTGTAGACTAGAGATCATTTAGATTTTGAAGTGGAGGGTTTTATTAAATTGCTTGGAAATTCGATTGGAAAAATACAAGATTATCTGAAATTACACATGTATTCAGTAATTCTCCTATGGCTTTAACTGATACAAATAAAAAGGACTATACACAAATGGCAAAGGTTGCGTCACCCAGAAGATAAAACTTTTGTGAATAGACTTTTTCAAACACTCTAAACTAAAGAATATAGAAATTTTAAATCAATATCATATGAGAATTATGTTAAAAGCTTATCGACTACAAAAAAAGCGAATTATTCGCTGTGGAAAGCAACGAAGAGTACCAAGAAGACGATAAAGCGAATCCCCTCACTGAAAAAGGCAGATGGATCACAGACAGCAAACAATAGGAATAAAGTTCAACTATTTGCTGATCATTTGGGAGGAATTTTTGAACCAAATGAACGGAGCTATAGTGTTTGTTTTGTAATGGATGAGAGCACTATTGCTCACACAGAAGAAAATATGCCATGTAATAAAGTCGCTTAAGTCGATATTTTTGAAGAGTGATAAATGTGGCAATGAACCCGAGGTATGATGCCAGTGCCTGGAAAGTAGCGAAGTTATTGTAATATAAAAACCGGGAAAAATTGAATAAGGCAAAGTTAGATAGACTGATTTCTCAGCTTCAAATAATATCAAAACCATTTGAAAAGTTGTTGTTAACTTGGATAATGCAAAATAAGAAATTGGTTTGGTTTTAGAACAAGGCACGCAACAATTGATTAAGTACACAGAATAACAAATTTTGTGGAAAAGTCGTTAAAAGAAAGTCAAATAAGTTCGACAATATATCTAGACGTATCCCAGCACGGTTTGGCATGACGGTGTAAATTTTTGAACTTAAGAAACTGATACCAATGCATTTCTTAGAGATACTTGAATCATATGTATCTCATAACACCGGAAGAGGAGTACTCCATGCTTGGGGAAATTAGCAGAATATTTAGGTATGATTTTGGATGTTAGATGGAAAAAACATTAAAGGAAGAAAAAAAGAATAGAATTAGAAAAAAAATATAGAGAAAACTATTGACTACTAGGTCGTAGGCCTAGATTGGCAACAAACAATAAGGTGTTAACATATGACTAAATAATAATGCCTATAATAGTGCGTATGGCTTGCATGGAATTTTGCCAAACAACCACACATCAAACAAATACAAACTTTTCAGAACAAGATCGTTCGTAATTATGCTCTTGCGCAATAGTGACTTTCATAAGGATATGAGTGTTCACCAAGTAAGTCAGGAAGTAAGGAATATTCAATTTAGCCTAAAATATTGTCACCCACTATAGGTAGGTCTGACGACAGCTTGGGTTCGCCTATCTTTGCCTTTCATAATTTTTTAGGCTTTACTAAAGTTTATCTTTATATTTTATTAAATTTTCGTGCTGTGCTATTAATTATAGTTTGTATTATTTTTGTTTGTTTTAATTAGAGATACATAGAGATTTTGAATACAACTAATTTATTCGGAAATGTTGTTCTGGTTAAAAATTGAGTTTTATTTAATTAATTACGTAAAACATTGCTGCAAGGAGGTGTTCTGATCACACATCTTTCATTTATCATATTTATTGGCTGCACCAATGATTAAATTAAATAAAACTGAGTAAACAGAAATGAGTGAATCAATATTTTTATTAACGTGTTATTAATAATTTGCCCAATAATAGAAAAGTTTAATAGCCTAGACACAATATTTTTAAAAATTAATTTCTAGATTTTCCTTAAAAATAGTAATATTATATATATAATATGTTATAATTTTGTGACTCAATAAAGAAAGAGCAACTGGTTAGTAAGAATTTTATTAAATTAAAAGTTTTTTTTCATAAATTTTAGAGATTGTGCCAAGGAAAAATACAACTTTTTTTAAACCCTCCGGTTTGGCTTTTATAATGAAAAAACGTTTTTATACTCTGCACATCGTGAAGGGTATATTCACTTTGGTATGGAGTTTGTTACATATATGTTCGTTATGGTATATATATATATGTATGCTCGTTAATATATATATATATGTATATTCTTGCTCAGCGTAAAATTCTGCGTCGATTTAGACATGTTCGCCGGTCCGTCCATCCGTCCGATCGCACGATAACTCAAACACGAATAACGCAATCAGCACTAAACTTTCACAAATTTTTTTTTTTTATTTTTTAACTCAAAGAGATTTTTTTAAATATTTCAAAAAGTAATAGAGATATTAATATCAAATTTTGCAAGCATGTGCCCAATTATACTTCACATATGTTCTAAATATTTTAATAGAATCGCTGCACTGGTTCGGGTAGCTGTCATACAACTCCGAAAGTTAATTTTAAATATTTGGAAAAATATTAAGGCTATATTAATGAACCTCGGCAGTGGTGTGTCCAATTTCAGATCAGATACATTTCTGAAGTTCTGATAGAATTGCTTGACAGGTTCGTGTAACTGCCATAGAACTCCGAAAGTTAATATTAAATATTTCAAAAAATATTAAAGCTAGATTAACGAAACTTGACTGTCGTGTGTCCAATTACAGGTCGGACATAATATCGCTGAAGTTTCTATTAAGCGGTTTGACAGGTTCAAGTAATTGCCATTTAGCAACCAGTGCTATTTCTAAATATTTCAAAGACAAAGTTTTAAACTCAGATTATCATTTTGACGATATATATTGTGATGAAAATCAATAGCTTTGCGATTAATTGCATGGGGGTATTACTATTTTTGATTACATAATTATAACAACTGTCATCATTACACACAGTAATGGTTATCATATACAACTATGAAATATCTGAACGATGTATAACAAATAAAATGTATCGACGTATATGTATTTCAAACACCAATACGTTTTTTTTTAAACAAGAACAAGTTGAAAAATCATTAGTGAATGAGGTACCCAAATGAAATGCATGCTTACAATAAACATAGCATCTGAAACGTTAAATCAGATTACCAGAGAAATTATTTTCAACAACAACAACTTTTCGGTATAACAGTAATAATTGCACAAATTTTTATGTTTATTATTGGGGAATTTGTTCTATTTTTAGTATGTTTAAAAAATTTTTTCCTTTATTTGTTAAGTTGTAAGATAAAAAATGGTGAACTAAATTTTTTAATTTCAGCTAGACTTGCTGTGATAGTAATAGGGACAATTACGTTAATATTAGGAATAATTTTATCCTCAATACCCTGGCTGGATTATTTTATATTAAAAGTAAGCTTTGAGCTATAAAATATTAGTGTAATTAAGTAATACTTGATTTTTCTGTATAATTATTTGTAGAATTTAAGACTTTGGAACAATACACTAAGTTTTCGATACTGGCAAAGACCGGGTGTAATTCGATTAACAAGAGTATACCTTTTTAACGTTACTAATCCGGATGGATTTTTGTTCGGCGAAAAACCAAAAGTTGAGGAGGTTGGACCTTTTGTGTACAGGTGAGTTCAAACATACGTCTCTATAATTGTCAATTAATATAATTTAAAGCTTTTGAAAAAAAAAATTATTCAATTTTGTGCGTACAACTTTTCCAATTTTGCAATACAATATTTCCAACTTTGGAATTCTTTTGTGGGGAAGCATAACAATTTCTCTAAATAGTAGGATTACCCATGGGAACCTCAAATACGACATTGCTGAACCAGCGAAAATTAAAGCGGGGAAGTAAATTCATTTCAATTCTTTTTTCGGTTGCCTTCAATATTTGTCATAATCAAAGAAATTAATCTTTTGGGTTAAAATTAGCGTAAAATTAAAATTTGTTTGAAAGAAACAGTTTCGAATATTTATTGAGTTTTTTTATCTGTAGTTCCAGCTCTTTGATTGAATGACCTCGGGCTCAATACTTAATTCTCAAAAAAAAATTATATAGAGAACATGATTATGACATAAAAACCAAACCAATGATTTCTTTGGTCAATTTACTGTTAGCTTTTTGCGTTCATAAAAATTTGAAAAAGCTTGGGGTTTCGGAAATATAAGGTGTCAAAAATTCAAATTTTACAAATTTCAAGACGCGATAACTTGAGGGGGGTGGAGATGGAAAAAAACGGTCCATCTGGATGGAAAAGGAAGCAAGCCACTGCCTTTCTGCGCTTGCAAAATTCGAAAAATGCTTATAGTTTCACTGCAATAAATAGCTAAAAAATAGCATTTTCAGGGTTTTGGGGGGTATAACTTCTAGGGGGCGGCAGATAGGTAAAAATTTTCTTTCACGGAAATAAGTTTCTAGTAAAGACTATGTACATATTAAATTTAAACTTTCTATCTTCAAAGGCGTAGAAGTTTCGTAAACATGACCACGGACGGACGGACGGACAGAGTGAAACTAATAAGCACTTTTTTAATAATTTTTTGAGGTCCAAAAAAACAAATGCCACATAAGACCAGCATTCGTGTTTTTTCAAGAAATAGGTTACTCGTGTTTTTATAATGATTTCAAAAATTCTGGAAAACACAATAGAAACTGAGATAAGTCTGTAATTGGAGCACAAATTTTTGCAACCCCGCTAAAAAATTGATGTCACTATAGCCTTTTTTAGTGACTCAGGAAAAGTCTCAAATGAAATATTGATTAATTTTACCAAAATTCGACCCAACGTCAAACAAAATCTCCTTAAAACTTCGCTGACCCTCCATCAAACCAATTCGCTGCTGCCGAATTGAAAGAAAGAATAATATTATTAACTTTGCTCAAATTAGTTTGATTTAAGTGAAAAGTATAATAAATATTAGGCGCAAAATTATGCAGGAAGTTATGGTCCATGGGTTCAAAAAGAGTATCAATTTTTTTCTGTCACATTTATGAAAACTTCATGAAAAGTATCTGCTATTTCTCCTTGATCAGAAATCATATGGACATTGTCAGCAGACAATTCGTTGTTAATAAAGTAACCATTGTTCAACAAAGTATCCACATAATAATCGACTTCGACACAACAGGGCTTCAATAAATCTTTACTGAAATCGCCAAAAATAATAACGCCGAAGTTTCTGAGTAATTTCATCAAGTTTATTTGTAAAATCTAGAATTCTTGATTTGTTTTGCTTCATAGAACAATTTTGCTTGTAGGGTGGTAAAGTCATGGCGAAAAAACACTTCTCGATTGTTGCTACCATCCAGATTCAGTTCCTCTGTGAAAATTTTTTATTTTTATACCCTGCACTTCGTGAAGGGTATATTAACTTTGGTATGGAGTTTGTAACTACTTGAAGGAGTCATCTGCGGTATGGACATATATATATATTCTTGCTCAGCGTAAAATTCTGCGTTGATTTAGACATGTCCGTCCGTCCGTCCGTCCGTCCGATCGCACGATAACTCAAAAACGAATAATGCAATCGACACCAAACTTTCACAAGTTGCTTCTTTTGTGCCAAGGACGAACCCTATTGTTATTGGACCAATTCGGACAACGGGTTCGGGTAGCTGCCGTACAACTCAAAGAGTTTATTTTAATCATTTCAAAAACTAATAAAGGTACAAATATAAAATTTTGTACACATGTGTCCAATTATATTCTACACATGCTCTAAAAATTTTAATGAGATAGCTGCACCGGTTCGGGTGGCTGCCATACAACTCCAAAAGCAAATTTTTTATATTCGGCAAAATAATAAAGTCAGATTCATGAAACTTGGCAGTCGTGTGTCCAATTATAGGACAAAGATATTTCTGAAGTTTTAGTGGAATTGCTTGACAGGTTCGGGTACCTGCCATACAACTCCCAAAGCTAATTTTAAATATTTGGAAAAATAATAAAGTCAAATTCATGAAACTTGGTAGTTGTTAGTCCAATTATATATCAGATATATTTGCGAAGTTTTAGTGGAATTGCTTGGCAGGTTCGGGTAGCTGCCATACAACTCCAAAAGCTAATTTTAAATATTTGGAAAAATAATAAAGACAGATTCATTAAACTTGGCAGTTGTGTGTCCAGTTATAGGTCAAAGATATTTCTGAAGTTTTTGTGGAATTGCTTGACAGGTTCGAGTGGCTCCCATACAAGTCCAAAAGCTTATTTTAAGTATTTGGAAAAGTAATAAAGTTAGATCCATGAAACTTGGCAGTTGTGTGTCCAATTATAGATCAGATATATTAGCGAAGTTTTAGTGGAATTGCTTGGCAGGTTCAGGTACCTGCCATACAACTCCAAAAGCTAATTTTAAATATTTGGAAAAATAATAAAGTCAAATTCACGAAACTTGGTAGTTGTGTGTTCAGTTATAGATCAGACATATCCGCGAAGTTTCTATAGAATGGTTTCACAGGTTTGAGTAATTGCTATACAACAATGAAACGTGCAGGGTATAATTCAATCGGTTCATACCGACTAAAACGTTTTTACTTGTTTTATTATTTATTTACACCAAAAAAGGTGCTTACAAGATTTATATTAATTTACAAAAAATTCTATTATATACAAAATACAAAAAAAATTTGCCTATACTTAATACAGGAAACAAGAAAAAGAAAGCATTACTAATATTTAACCTACAAACAATAAATACATAACTGCTGGTGCAGCAAAATTAGAAATTTTAAGTATAACGGAACAAAAGTGAATCGAAAGAAAAAACATAAATTAAAATTATAAAATAAATTAAAATATGTTTACGTTTGCGCTTTTTACTTAGTAAATCATCTTTAACTTTTTAGCACTTTTCCAAAAATTTTTTGAAAAAAAGTGCTTATTAGTTTCACTCTGTCCGTCTGTGTGTCTGTTTACAAAACTTTTACATCCTTGAAAATATTTTCGTAGAACGAAATTTTTATCTATCTCCCCCTCTAGAAGTAATACCCCCCTAAACCCTAAAAATGGCATTTTTTAACTAATTGTTGCAATGAAACCATAAGCATTTTTCAAATTTTGCAAACGCAGAAAGGCAGTAGCTTGCTTCCCCTAGCGTGGTATACTATAGGTTAACTTTAGAAAAACAAAATGGCCTTTTAAATTTACCGTTATCTAAAGTCCGTTTTTTCCAAATTTTTGATGTCGTTTATTTTCTAGACCCCAGCCTCTAGAAGTCTGAAGGGCTTTTAGACACTAATGAATGCATTTTTTCGTTAGAAGAAAATTTTTTTCCATCTTTACCCCCTCTCAAGTTATCTCCTCTTGAAATTTGTAAAATTTGAGTTTTTGACGCATTATATTTTCGAAACCGGAAGCTTTTTCAAATTTCTATAAACGCAAAAAGCTAACGGTAAGTTCTATGACATTAAAAAGTATAATTATTTTTCTTAACTCACGCAATTAACCCTTACAATGGAGCATTATATTAAACCCACATTTTATTAATTTTTGATTTATTTCAAAGACTGCATAAATCGTTCATCCTACATATATGCAATCCTAGAAATAGTTCCGTATATGAATGAAAATAATTTTAATGGTGTGGTAGGTACTGGTGGACTGTATTTTAAAGCAGTATTTTAACTTGTTCAAGGGAAAAGTGCTACAATACAAACCATTAGTTTGACCCAACTTTATTTATAACTAAGTTTAAGCAGATATAGTGCATTTTGTTGTCATGAAAACCATTTTCCATTGAAGTAACACTCAAAATTTCTTCCTCTTTAAAACTTGCAGTAAGTTTTTTGCTTATATTTAATCCACATGATTCTTCAGATTATAAGGCAAGCCAGCTATCACCACATTGTTTCGATTATTTAATTGCTGCGATTTATCCAATGCTGATTCCAAGAGATTTAATCTATTTTCTAATTTTCCATCAATCTATTATTTTTTTTTCTAACTTATTTTTTTCTTATTTCTTGATGTTGTTCATGAAAACATTAATTTCTGCAGAAAAAAGAATTTTTGATAATCATGAGCTTGAAGTACTTTATCGCCCAAAGTTAACAGATATACAGCCAAGCTTTATAGAGTACAATTTTTCAGATTAATATCAGGTAAATCCACAAAGTCAGGAACATTTTCATTATGGATTGAAACCTTTTCACCAATATATATTACATTAGCTTGAGAGGAATATTGCTTACATGACTTACTACGAAACTGCATTATCGACGACATCTTGATTATATGTTGTTACATATTAATATATTCACTAACACCAGCGCAGTTAAGGTGATGAGGTGCTGTGATAAGTTTATTATGTTTCAACCCAATATTTTTTGAAGAATTTTTTTTTTTTAAATTTTGAAATGGCACTCACAGCGATTTTAAAACGTCAACTACAAATTGTTCAACTACAAATTGTTTTGTCACATTTTAAAACATCACATTTAAAACAAATGTGACTTTAAAAATGTGACAAAACAATTTGTAGTTGAACCTTTAAAAATTCTGAATAAAAACTAAAAAATTTAAGTTTAACCTTTATTTGCAATCTGAAGTTTTGATGCAAAGAAAAAAATTTTTTTATTGTCTTTGTTAACTTAACTAACTTAACTAATAAATATTTTATTCTATTTGTTTTTTAACATAGAGCGAGAAGCTTTGTTTTTAGTTTCACGTCTTGCAATCAACTCAATTAACAAAACATTAAAGTTTTGTGTTAAGAATTTATTAAAATGGGAAAGCTTTTCTAGAAGCTTAGCTCTTTTCTTTTTGAAAAATTACCGTTCTCGAATTATATTTTTCAATGCATGACCTAAAGAATATGTTGCAGTTCGGCTTCATTTATTTGCTTGTGAACGATCAATTCTATATTTGTAAATGGCTGACATCACACATGTGTCCTTTTTTTTTAATATTTATATGAATATGTATACATATATATAGGGTGCCTCAGTTAAGAGTGCAATATTTTATATCATTGTTTAGGGTATCAAAAAGGGTAAAATTTTTGATGCGAGCTTTTCGAATTTCTGTAAATACAGGAACCTAACGGTAAAAACCACGCTACTAAAAAATATAATTATTTTTTTTAACTCACACAATTAATCTGAATCATTATATTACTCATGGTTAAATTAGAGCATTATATTTACGCGTATTTAAATCCTTTTTGCTTTATTTCAAAGATTGCATATGTTGTCCATCATAAATGTGGGCAATTTTAGAAATGTATTCGTATATGAATGGAAGTAATTTAAATAATGGGGTAGCTACATAGATTGTTTTTAAAGGCACTAGATTTCTAAGGGAATCGAGTGGGGCAGAAGTATACTCTGGGCCACCGCTGCCATTCGCGATTTATTGCAGACCCCTTCCGCCTTCCACCTACAATAACTCCGCTCCAAGTATGAAACCAGAGACATCCCTAAGGCAGTTGGACGGCAGTTCCCGAAAGCTTAGGAAACCCTGCCCAAATTAATTGTTCAACCGGACAGCCAATACCAGGCAGTCGCAAGGGATGTACACGGCAGCTTCATCACTGTTACCGAAAAATCTGCACTGGGCAGTTGATTTCCCCAGCTGATGTAGGTGATACCTTATTGGGCAATGGTCCGTGAAAAAATTCAAAATAGCGTGTACCCGGCTCCTGATCATAGATTTTTCTTTCCACCATCTTTGGGAAGTTCACCCAAGAGCACCGCGGTGAACTTCCCTGAATATGTCGGAAGAAACATCTTCCCCTCACGGCACCCTTTCTTGTCCCGCCAGTGAAAACCTCATTTCCCCACGGCAGGCAGACGTGTCTAGCCCCCACGATGGAAAAAGGTAGACCACAGAAAGGCAGCGGCTAAACAAAATCAACTCCAGATACCCTCCGCGTATTTTCACGGCCTGCATGTTCACTGTGGTCAGGCACCCAAATAAGCGTTGCTCTGTTTACCGATGCCAATTCCATAAGTGCAGCAAGGCAGCTGCAGACCAGCCTGTATGTAGTCTGGGCCGAATGAAGCGCCAACAATGCCGCCCTAGTCTCTAAGAACACATAAATGGTACAGTTTTTACAGATCTCTGTTGCATTTATTTTGCACTGAAACACTGTGCAATACAAATCCAGACTCACATATATACGCTTTTCCTGGCGGACCCCTTATACGTCTGAACCCACACCCAACCCAATTTTGGACCCGTCCGCGTATCACACTTTTAGCGCTACATTACAAACCATTGGTTTGGCCAAAATTTATTAATATTTATAGTCAGTAAATCGTTGTTCATTATGTTTAGTTTCATGTCACTATTTTCCTTCTAAAAGACCTCTTTTAATTGCGTGTAGATTCTAAGAATCGGAATTTCCAAAATTATACACAAATTTTTTTTATGAAAAAATTTCTCCTCCTGTTTGTGAATGTGAATCATTGTCACAAAATTTCAAGTGACAGAGCCAAATATAAAAGATACAATATTCAAGTTTGAAAAGTGAAGGCGAAATAAGTTACGACAATATGTTTGAATTTTTAAAAGAAATTAACTGTTTTCAGAAACTATTATATTTGAATAAATTATTTACATTTACATTGTATAACGTTGTTGTAATTACATATTATAATATTATTAATGTAAAGTAACTAGTAGAGACTAAGGGAATCTAAAACTATTAGCGCTAAGTTAGGTCTGGGTTAACGCGGCTACGCGAGAATACACTTAGACCAAGTAGGCCCGTTGTGATACCACTGGATCACCATATCCTAACCCTCACCTGAAACAGCCCGAGCCCCTTACAAATCAGTTTAAATGGTGAGCGGACCACCCCATCATCGAGTCATATTCGTCAGCTCATATCGGATAGTGCCTAGTTATATTTTTTATAATCAAGTTGTCTTGCCGAGGGAGAGGTATTAGATTTGGCGTGCGGCGCAGGTTTGTTGGTCACGTACGTCACCCGCTGTTGGCTTATTCCACAGCTACATTTCGTTATAACAACTTGTATGTGCTCAGAGACATTCCCAAGTCCTCCTTTTCAGGTAAAACTCCAAGAGTCGTTTCATGCCCCACAGGTCATCCGCCCTCAGTTTCCCTGCATCCGGAATCCGGAACACAAATCAGATTAATTTCGAACGGTTGTGCAATATCACTAAGAAATTATCTGCAATCCCGGGTCGTTCTAGAAGTGGACTTCGCAGCCTGACTGTCCTTGAAAATGCTGATAACATGATATAACATCGCAAGCCAGCCATTCCAAAAAATCGTTTGTTGCAACTTCCGCTTGCAGGAGATCTCCACACCAACTTCTTTGTGACACAGGAGAGGCATAGTCAATCGTCTTTGCCACATGTCAGCAATTTTCCAGTAAGGTCTGACGAATCAATGTAGTACAGCCAGCAGATGCAGGACACCGCACCTGAACACAGTACGTCAGCACAGATTTCACCACTGCGATGTACAACAAGTGAACTAAGCTTGACTCGATCCCCCTTTTCTTTGCTCATTTTAAAAGAAGTGTGAAATTTCAATACGACTTGTATATTTCTGGCCTATTAGAAGGTATCGCTTTAAATCCTAAGGTTTTTTGGAATTTCATAAATTCTAGAAGAAAGTGTGAAACTTACCCTACTTTCCTTTATTTTAACGGTATCTCTAGTATCGATTCAAGTAAATAATATGCATTTTTCCGAACATACTTTGCTGATTCGTATATTTCTTCGTCTTTCGTGGTAGTCCAGACAATTTTCAACACCTCAGTATTTATTCCACGACTATGATTTCGGGTTTCAGTACTGATTCCTATAATATTAAAAAATACTAAAATGGTCTTGACTCATATTTCCGTTCAGAGCCGGATGGCATCCCCGCAGTAATTTTAAAGAAATGCTCTGCATCACTGGTGGTTTCATTTTTAAAAAATCATATTCGTTGGAAGGTTTTCCATTATAAGGCCAATACATAAAAGGGAGTCTAATACAAAAAAAGGGAATCTAAAGTTGTGTAAAAAACTATAGGCCAATAGCTAAATTGTCTGTAATTTCTAAAGTTTGTCAAACGATGTTATATGATTCCGTTTACAAGTATTGCACGCAGTTTTTGTAAAGAATGAACACGGTTTTCTAAAAAAGAAATCCACGATTTTTACTAATGACATGAAAGCTGGTTATCAGACTAACATTATTTATACTGATTTCAGTAAGGCATTCGATGTTTTTCCTTACGAAATAAGTATTTTAAAGGTAGGACTACTGGGTTTTCCTGACGAGTTTATAAATTGGATAAAATCGTACTTAGTGAGGAGGTCTCGTAGCTTAATGTTCCATTCATCTGACTCGTCTTCACTTTTGACAAATTCGTGGGTGCCACAGGGCAGTAATTTGGGGCGATTGTTATTCATGATTTTTGCGAACAATGTGATTTAAAGTTAAACGTAAAAAAATGTACTATAACAAGTTAAGCGCAACTGAGACGTCTTTTTGTGGCATATTGTTTTTTTAATGGTGATGGTTTGAGAAGGGATAGCAAAAACCCTTCTAGCAGTAGAAGGGATACCAAAAAACCTGGAAGTTTATTTCGACTCTAAATTATCGATTTTGGCCATTACAATTATGTCCTGTGCAGAGAAAGTTCCCGTCTTTCATGTGAAATCATCTTTCCCGTTCACATGTGAAATACGCATTACAAGCTTAGTCCCCCATTTTCGAAGTTCACAGAAACAGAATTGAGCCCATTCAAAAAAATTTCTTGAGATTTACTTTGCATCACCTACCTTGGGAAGATGCCCTAATATTCCCTATTATGACGTACGTCGGCTATTGGCCGATATTCTGAGCAAAATTAACATATCATTAACACTAATGTGAGACCTTGCTCGCCGAACCTTTTTGTACTAATTATAGTATGCACGAGCCCTTAAAAAGAATGCTGTGTCTTGGGAAAAGATATTTGAGATTTTACAATAACGAAGGACATTTTGAAAAAGCGCCTTTATAGGTTTGAAAATTAGGTTATGCTTTTTTATACCCTGCACTTCGCCCCTCCTGTGGTCCATTGTAGTGGATGATCTAATCGCTGTTCTTCTGCAGCGAAATTTGCGTATTGTGGAGAGGTGGTGCGAAGGCGTTGAGTTAAATATAAATACAAGCAAGAGCACTTTGGTCGCCTTCACCAGACGCAGAAGCAGGGATAGATTAAAGAGCCCAATTCTCATTGGTGAACGTATTAGTTACTCTAGGGAGGTGAAGTATCTAGGAGTAACCCTGAATGACTATCTCTCCTGGAATACACATATAGATAGAGTTATCAAAAAGGCTACGGCGGCCTAGTGTACGTGTAGGAGCTTCATCGGGGAGACCTGGGGAAGTAGTCCCAGAATAGTACTGTGGCTATATAAGGCCCTTGCTAGGCCCATCGTCACCTATGCGTCGATTGTATGGTGCCGTAAGGCTCAGCAGGCGGGTGTGCGGGTCAAGCTGGAAACGCTACAGAGGCTGGCCTGCCTGGGAGTGACCGGGGCGATGCGGACGGCTCCCAACGCTGCATTGGAGGTGATGATCGAGTTGCCGCCACTGCACGTCCATATATTGAAGGAAGCTCGGCTAGTGACTTACCGACTTCTCTCTGGCGAGGACAGGGCAGGGCTAAAATTGGCCCACAGGACTCACAGAGGCTTCAAAGAGAGCGATCCGATTATAAGAATAACGGTGTTCGCCCGGACACGCGTGTATATGCAACACTTGACCCGCATTGTATAGTGTTCCAGGCCGAAATACATGCAATAGAGATCTGTCTGAAAATCAATTTAGAAAGCGGTATAGAAACCGCACCATCAATGTGTTTTCGGACAGCAGGGGTGCTCTGCTGGCGCTTCGTTCAGCTCAGGTTACATCCAAGCTGGTCTGGGGCTACCTTGTTGCACTTATGGAATTGGCATCGGAGAACAGAGTCACGCTCATTTGGCTGCCGGGCCATAGTGGCCATGCGGGCAACGAAATTGCCGATAGGCTGGCGCGGAGGAGATCTGGGGCTGACTTTGTGTAGCCGCTGTCTTTCTGCGGTCTACCTTCTTCACTGGCGGAACACGAAAGGGTGCCGTCATGCGAAAGTGTTTCTTTCGGCGTGCTCTTGCGGATTCACCGCAGAGTTGCTGTGGATGAGCAGGAACTGGGTTCGCACTATTGCGAATTTCTTCACGGGGCACTGCCCAGTGAAGTACCTCCTGCATAGGCTGGGGAAGTCAGGCTCCCCCCTGTACAGATTTTGTGGGGGTGGCGATAAGACCGCCGTGCACATTCTCTGGGACTGTCCGGCACAGGCTGTTCGGCGCCGCAATTGTCTTGGACATGGGTCCCTAAGTGGTCGGGAACTGTTGTCCAACTGCCTTAGGGATATTTTCGGCTTTCTGGTTAGGACGTGGATATTATAGGCTGGAGCGTGGGGAAGCTACAATAAGTCAAAAATGGCTGCGGTGGCTAGTGGGTTACTCTTGTCCCACTCGGTTCCCTTAGAATCTACAAATCTATATCCTGCACTTGGTGAAGGTTGTAAAAAATAAAAAATTTTGTATACATGTGTCCAATTATATTCTTCACAAGCTATTTTAAAATTTTAATAGGATAACTGCACCGGTTCGGATGGCTGCCATACAACTCCAAAAGCAAATTTTTTATATTCGGAAAAATAATAAAATCAGATTCATGAAACTTGACAACCATATGTCCAATTATAGGTCAGATATGTTTCTGAAGTTTAGTGGAATTACTTGACAGGTTCGGATACCTGCCAAACAACTCCAGAAGCTAATTTTAAATATTTGGAAAAATAATAGAGTCAGATTAATGAAATTTGGCAGTTGTGTGTTGAGTTATAGGTTAGACATATTTCTGAAGTTTTGGTGGAATTGCTGGACAGATTCGAGTAGCTCCCATACAAGTACAAAAGCTTATTCTAAGTATTTGGGTAAAAAATAAAGTTAGATTCATGAAACTTGGCAGTCATGTGTCCAATTTTAGGTCAGACATATTTCTGAAGTTTCTTTAGAATGGTTTTACAGGTTCGAGTAACTGATATACATCAACGAAAGGTGCAAGGTATAATTCAATCGAGTTATTCCGACTGAAACGTTTTTACTTGTTTTATTTACATTTCTACATTTGAATACTGATACATTATCATAAATCTTCCATTTTATTTCTTTTTGTTTTTTATTTGTAGAGCTAAATTTTAATCTGTTAGTAAAAATTAATTGTTAATTTTCAATCTTCTAACTAGATAGAAAGAAAAAATGAAGAAAAAACATATACATTTATGTATATGTATATTTGAATATATAAATAATTGTGCCCGTTTATAAATAGAAATAATTAAATAATTTGTGGTATACATATAATGATTTTAGATCTTATTGTAAGTTTTTATTGTAAAAAAAAACAATTTTTATTTAATGTATGCAATATTTTTGTAAAATGTTTGAGTTAAACAAAAACACTTATTAAATCACTTTGAACTAGTTTAGTTATTTTTAAATATTTTAAAAACTTTATTTCAAAAATGTTCCACTTAAATTCAAAAATGTTCAAGTTGATATCAAAAACGTTCAACTTAATTTCAAAAAAGCAAATATTGACAACTTTTGAATATATACCAAATATAAGATATCTACATTCAAATAGCTTCATTTTTACTTTAAAGTTGCAACAATCTAAAATCGAGCATGACATTTTTAATTTCTTCATCTTTGAATTGAAAATAGAAACTTGTAATTAAAATACTTCAATTTTATTTTAATAAAGTTGGATCAAACCAATGGTTTCCCTTCAACAAGTGAAAATAGTGCTTTTAAAATACAGTCAATGTATACCTATCACACCATTAAAATTATTTTCATTCATATACGGGACTATTTCTAGGATTGCATATATTTAAGATGAACGATTTATGCAGTCTTTAAAATAACGCAAAAATTAATAAAAAGTGGGTTTAACATAATGCTCGATTTTAAGGGTTAATTGTGAGAGTTAAGAAAAATAATTATATTTTTTAATGTCATGCAATTTAATTTGCGTTTATAGAAATTTGCAAAAGGTTCCAGTTTCGGAAATATAAGGCGTCAAAAATTCAAATTTTACAAATTTCAAGAGGCGATAACTTGAGATGGGGTGGAGATGGAAAAAAATTTTCTAACGAAAAAATGCATTCATTAGTGTCTAAAAGCCCTTCAGGCTTCTAGAGGCTGGGGTCTAGAAAATAAACGACATCAAAAATTTGGAAAAATCGGACTTTAGATAACGGTAAATTTGAAAGGCCATTTTGTTTTTCTAAAGTTAACCTATAGTATACCACGCTAGGGGAAGCAAGCTACTGCCTTTCTGCGTTTGCAAAATTTGAAAAATGCTTATGATTTCATTGCAACAAATAGTTAAAAAAGGCCGTTTTTAGGGTTTTGGGGGGTATTACTTCTAGAGAGGGGGATAGTTAAAAATTTTGTTCTACGAAAATAAGTTACTAGCAGATTGTAGATTCTAAGGGAACCGAATGGGACAGGAGTAACCCCCAAGCCACCGCAGCCATTTTTGACTTATTGTAGCCCCCCTCTCTCCCGTCTATAATATCCCCGTCCCAATCACAAAGCCGGAGATATCCCTAAGGGAGTTAGACAACAGTTCCCGAACACTTAGGGACCCATGTCCAAGACAATTGCGGCGCCGAACAGCCAGTGCCGGACAGTCACAGAGAATGTGCACGGCGGTCTCATCGCCACCCCCACAAAATCTGCCCGACTTCCCCAGCCTATGCAGGTGGTACTGCACTGGGCAGTGCCCCGTGAAGAAATTCGCAATAGTGCGAACCCGGCTCCTGCTCATCCACAGCAACTCCGCGGCGAATCCGCCGGAGCACGCCGAAAGAAACGCTTTCGCATGACGGCCCCTTTCGTGTCCCGCCAGTGACGGCCGATCTCCGCCGCGAGCAGCAGGCAAGCCTGGCCCCCACGGCGGAAGAAGGAAGACCGCAGAAAGGCAGCGGCTGCACAAAGGCAGCCCCAGATCCCCTCCGCGCCAGCTCATCGGCTACTTCGTTGCCCGCATGGCCACTATGGCCCGGCACCCAAATGAGCGTCACTCTGTTCTTCGATGCCAATTCCACAAGTGCAACAAGGCAGCTCCAGACCAGCTTGGATGTAACCTGAGCTGAGCGGAGCGCCAGCAGTGCAGCCCTGCTGTCTGAGAACACATAGATGGTGCGGTTTCTATACCCCCTTTCCAAATTGTTTCTCAGACAGATCTCTATTGCATGTATTTCGGCCTGGTACACTGTGCAATACGAGTCAAGGGTTGCATATACACGCGTGTCCGGGCGGATACCATATACGCCCGAACCCACACCCGACTACGTTTTGGACCCGTCCGCATACCACATGCTCGAACCCGACCTAAGTACCGGACCACCCCGATCCCAAGTCCATCAATCGGGAAACAGAACTCTGTACCTGTGGTCGAAGTTGTACCGCGGCAGACAGGTATCCGACATGGTTATTCTTAGAATCTGTGGGTTGTGAGTTCTGTGGGCCAACTTTAGCCCTGCCCCGTCCTCGCCAGAGAGAAGTCGGTAAGTCACCAGCCGAGCTTCCTTCAATATATGGAGGTGCAGTGGCGGCAATCCGATCATCACCTCCAATGCAGCGTTGGGAGCCGTCCGCATCGCCCCGGTCACTCCCAGGCAGGCCAGCCTCTGTAGCTTTTCCAGCTTGGCCCGCACACACGCCTGCTGAGCCTTACGGCACCATACAATCTACGCATAGGTGACGATGGGCCTAGCAAGGGCCGTATATAGCCACAGTGCTATTCCCGATAACTCTATCGATATGGGTATTCCAAGAGAGACGATCATCCAGGGTTACCCCCAGATACTTCACCTCCCTCGAGTAATTAATACGTTCACCAAACAGAATTGGGCTCGTTAATCTGTCCCTTCTTCTGCGTCTGGTGAAGGCGACCAAAGTGCTCTTGCTTGAATTTATATTTAACTCAACGCCTTTGCACCACCTTTCCACAACACGTAAATTTTGCTGTAGAAGATCAGAAATGGTGCTCTCAAATTTTCCCCGGAGCCCCTGAGAGCAGCTATTAGATCATCCACTACAATGGACCACAGGAGGGGCGAAAGAACCCCGCCCTGCGGACATCCTTTTGCAGCGGAGATGAAGAGTATATCGTCAGCTATGGTGGACTTAATAATCCTATCCTGTAGCATCCGATTGACCCATCTGCTAGTCGTCGCATCAATCCCTCGTTTGTGCAACGACTCACAGATGACATGATATGGGGTGTTGTCAAAAGCTCCCTCTATATCAAGGAAGCAGCCAACTGCTACCTCCCGCACTTCCAGTGAGTTTTCAAGGACCCCCACCAGACTCTGCAGAGCGAGTACAGTAGACCTTCCCGACTGATAGGCGTATTGAGATTCATGCAAGGGATTGCTTCCCAGTGCACCGTCCCGTATAAATCTATCAATTACTTTTTCCATTGCTTTCAATAGAAAAGAAGTAAGGCTGAGTGGACGGAAAGTCCTTGGGTGGTTGCTTGGTCGCTTACCCACCTTCGGAATATACGTCACTTTAGCCACCCTCCATGCCTGAGGGATGTAACCCCACGCTTAGCTGGCGCGAAAAATTCCCAACAGTGCTCTAGCGATATGTTGGAAACCCCTCTGCAAAAATGCAGGATATATCTCGTCATCACCTGGAGATTTGAAGGGCCTGAAAGAGAAAACAGCCCATTTAATCCTGCCCATCGTGAAGACTAGACGGGATCGTTGCCAGTCATCCCTCCTGGGCCAGGGTGCCCCCGGTTCGGTGACTGCATTTGAGTGATTCCGAAGAATCTCCGAGTCAGGAAAGTGCGTTGACGCCATAAGCTCCAACGTCTGCCTTCCGTTCTCAGTCATGGAGCCATCAGAACGTTCCATTAGGCCCAACCTGCTAGCATACTTTTTGGAAAGCACCCTGTGAAGACGCGCACTGCTGGGGAGTTCATCAATGCCCTTGCAGAACGCCCTCCACGAGAAACTCTTCGCTTTCCTAATTTCTTTATTGTATTTTGTGAGTGAGTCCTTATACGGTCAAGTGGTAACTTTTCACGCAGTCTACTAGTATTATCTGCAAGCAGTTTGGGAGTTCTGGAGTTTCTGTATATTGAAGCGTTTGTTTCCGTTGTTAAAGTGCCTTTTTCTTTCCATTTTCAGCCTGATATCGCCTGTCAGCAGCTCGTGATCACTATCTATGTCTGCTCTTCTTCTATTTCTCACATCTAACATGTATTTTCTCCATCTTCGGCTGATACACATGTGATCGATTTGATTTTTTGTCTTCCGATTTGTTTTTTGAAGATGGTACCGCAGATGCTGAGTTCGAAGGTCTGGCAGAGTTCTACCAGTCTTTCTCCGTTGTTGTTTTTACTCCCCATACCCTGTGTTCCCATGATTTTTTGTAGACCGATGTTATTGCTGCCCACTTTCGCGTTGAGATCGCCCATCAGTATGACTATATCGTTTTTGTGAATTCCAAGCAGAGTTGTTGTGAGGCTGTTATAGAAGTCATCCTTCTTTTCGTCATCGGCTTCTTCTGTCGGCGCATAGCATTGGATGATAGTGATGTGTCGGACTTTACTGCGGAAACGGGCCTGAATAGTCCGATCAGAAACTGGATTCCTGCTCTCCAAAGTCGATTTAAGTTTTCGGTTGATGATTATACCCACACCCAGTAAAAATCTATGTGCGTATTAAATTTCAGCTTTCTATCGTCAAGGGTGTAGAAGTTTTGTAAACAGACACATGGGCAGACGGACGGACGGACAGAGTGAAACTAATAAGCACTTTTTTTCAAAAAAATTTTCGTTTCGTGCAGAATTTTAAAAAATGTATTATAATTAATTCTGAAATGCATTTTTAGTTCAGCTGGTGTAACTTAGATACCTTAGATTTTATATTGGTTTAACGTCAAAAATTTTCTTCGAGTCTGCCTTTATTACCTTACTAAGGAAAATACGGAGCGTCTTGTAACAAAGTGCACTGCTATATACCATTGTATAGACCCTCATGAGTTGACAAAATTTTATATAAAGACGATGTCTACAGCTCAACAGATTTGGATAGGTTATGTGATGGTAACAAATTTTGCATATCGAGTTTTCGGTGAGAACGCACTTCTGCATGGTAGGGAAGTGTGAATAATCTATTTTTAGCAACCTGTCGGACTGTCGGTCTGTGTGTGTACACATTACACATGTATCTCAAACTTGGCTGAAGCGATTTTCAAGAAATTTTATATGTAAGTTTATTTCGATTTTGGCACGGATTAATAAACTTTTGGGATATATCAGGCCTCGGGAACTGCACTTTTTAGTCAGCCTGTTTTACATTTTTGATCATTATGAAGAAAATATTCAGCAAATTTTCTTAAAATTTCATATATGAGCTTCGTTCGTCCGTCCGCGAAACCTCTTAACTTTTGGAAGAAATCATGCGTCAGCAACTGGACGTCTACTACGGGCCAAATATACATTTTTGCGTATATAAAGAGAAAGAATAAACCGATTTTATTGAAATTTCATATTTGATATTTGAATTCTGGTTGTTACCGAAACTAACTGACGGGTAGCACAAAGTGAAACTCTACTAAGAGCCAAATTTACATTTTTCTAGTTATGTTAACAATAAGTTTACTTATGCCCTAAAAATTGGAAAGAAGTATTTAACAGGCATTTTTATAATATTCTGTAACAGTTTCACTTACCTAAACAATACACATTGCAGTCAGTTATGTGCTGACCACATCAGATTTTTTTATAAAGGGGTTTAAAAAATATTGTCAATTAATAATTTGCTCAAAAATTTACTGTCATTTCGCAAAAGTTACGTGGCAGAGGTTTGGGTGAAATTGCACCCATTCGTAGAAATAAAACATTGATTGAAAAAAATTTTTAAAAAATTAAATCTTAAATTACTTATTCTACAATTTTTATTTTCGAATGTTATTTTATACTTTCTAACCCTTTTTGAAATTCCTTTATAATTTGTTATTTTTACTTTTAATTAATTAATATTTTAAATTTTTTTACAAAAAGAAATTTTTACAAACAATATTCAATTTATATTTAAATTAATTATATTTTATATAAATTAAATATCCAAATATTCAAACATTAAAATATTTAATATTTAAATGTAAAAATATATATTTAAATATTTGTCAGTCTGGTCAGGTTTCCGTGCCTGGTGATTCTAATCACGATTTAATTTATTTATTTGTCCTACAATATTCCAGTGAATTTGTTACCTATTTCGGGTTTCAGTTTCCGTGATTACGAGAGATGCCACGTTGAGACTCTTCTTCGTGAGACAGCTGCTGTCCCGTGGAATATGGTTTTTTCCACTGTAGCGGCTGATTTGCTGAACTCGTTCATTTCGCACCAATATGAAACACATGTGCCTCTTCGTCATACTCATCCCCGGACCAACTTCATCCCATATTTCACTCAGGAGATTGCAAGCTTGATAAAACTTCAGCCTATGTAGTATGGAAGCGGCGTAAAAATTTTTATACTAGGTATGAGTTTACAGTTCATCAGAATCGGAATAGTTTTCTTGTGAGAAACACGAAGGCACAGTTCTGCAAAATTAAGCTCAACCCGGTCCAAGGGTCCAAAAGTTTCTGGAATAATGTGGATAAGATGGGATTCAAAAGATGCTATGATACGGATCTAACTGAACACTTTCAGGCAAACAAAACAAATGATTTTTTCAGCTCGTTGCAAACAGCTAATAAATACTTCTTCTCAATCGACAGGGCCGCTCACCGATTTCCTTCAAAACTCTGAAGGATTTGTTTTCTATAATATATCTTTGGAAGAGACTTCCCCAGTAACATTTCAAAAGACTCTTGCAGAGCTACATTAAGAATTGTTTAAGAATATTATTCTTATAATTTCAGTCTTGTTGAACACTAAAAGACCCTAATGAGATCTTTATAAGAACAAAAGAGCGCAATTACTAGAGTTATTATTTCTTGTAATGAGAGTTAAGCTCCCGTTAAAAGAGTTTTTAAGACATACAACTCTCATACCAAAACTGATGTGAGAGATACGAAACCTCTCACAAGCTTTTGTAATAGTGTTACTAGAAGAGAAAGCAATACATTGTAGAATAAATATATCGGTCTTACTTCGAACTGTATGGAAAATATATCTATTTCGCCTTTAATAATTATTTTTTTAACAAAAATAAAACGCAATATATATATGTTTGGGTACATACATATATGATATGTAATCAATAAACATTTGTATTCAAAAATTTCATATTATAAAATTATAAATATGGGAAATTAAAATTATTTTTTGCTATGATTATAAATCATAAAGTTGCTGCCATTAAAATTTTATTGATAAAAGTTGATATTGTACTTCGAAAAAATGCAACGCCAACTGAAAATAATTAATATTTAACAAAATTTTTATACATCTTTTTTAACCCTATAATATCTTCATTCTTTTCTTTTACATAAATTTCAAAATTTAAGAATTTTTAAACAAAAAACAATTATACTAATGTTCATAAATTCCAACTAAAGCATTATTATATCCAATTCAAATAAAACTATAATTTCACATTTCATTAAGTTTAATTTAATAATTTCTGTACAATAAATATTTTTCAGACTTCTTTCCAAAAAAAGAATTTTTAGTCTCATTAGGGTTAAAATTACGATAAGGAAAAATGACAATACTAAAATGGCCGTGCCTAACAACTATAAAAAAAATTTTATAAAAGTTGACATCTTACGAGTATAAAAGATACTTTATGAGAATTAAAAATTTTTACGGTTTGCTGAAAGTAGTTTTGCTATGAAAGTAGCAGAATTTTTTACACTGCAAGTGCTAAGTTTTTATGATAAGAACCTTACGAGAGTTACATAAAAACAAAAAAAAAAAATTATGAGAGTTACTGAGTGTGGTATGAGAGTTCTATGACAGTTTTGGTCAATTTTTTAGGGTATTACTCTTGGAAATTGTTACTTGGGTTCGGGGCTATCTACGGGTTAAAGTCCAATTCACTTGACTATGACCATATACCTATAAAATTTATCAAGATGCTTTTGCCTCTCATCACTCCTTTTATTACCCATTTACTCAATACTGTACTTACCACCTCCAAGATAAGATAATCCCTGCTAAGATAATCCCTATTCCTAAAAAGAATGATCCAGCTTTAAATGATTTCCGACTCATCAGTATTCTCCGTAGATTTTCGAAAGCCTTTGTGGTTGAAATTCACAATTAAATTAGTGCTTTTGTTTACAGAAATGGTCTCTTGTTTGATTTTCAGTCAGAGTTCCGTTAAGGATATAGCACTGCTACTGCGCTTGTTATGTAACTGGTGTAGTTGATGTTTGAGGGACGGCCTGACAGAGCCTGTCATCCGCCACTGATTGGGGCATCTTCCACCAGCTACTCCAGTGTGCATCTGGCTGTGTCCCGGAGCTTCAGCCTGGGGTGGGTTAAATAGAAGTAACCAATGGCTACGTAGCATAAACAGAAAAAAAATTATGCACACTTTGAGAAAAAAATAAAAAAAATTAATGCGATTGCAAAAAAATAGTCAGGTTGGACTCAACTGGAGCACCTTGTAGTGAACCAGAACGTGAAACGTTGTGATAGGGTGCGCCACATGGTACACCACCGTACTGACAGGGTGACGAATCACCACTGTCCCGAGCCCTACCCCTCCATGAGTCTCAGATGTTGTTAAGACTCCCAAACTTTGCTCGAAAAACCCCTAAATTTTGAATACCCCAAAGGGGACAGGAACTACGATTCCATCAGGTGTTTAGGTGAAGTATAAATTTTTAGTTAAATAGGGCATACTTTTATATAACGAGCGTAATCGTGAAAAAAAATGAATTCACTATTATTATAAAGGACGCAATTCTGAAGAAAAAAAAAGGAAAATTTTACTAGAGGTAATAAAAAAACAAAAAAAAAAAAAAAAACAAAAATATCAAAATAATAGATGCAATGTTTTCAAAAAAAATAATATGAATACAAAAAAAAATAAATTAAAGTAAGTTTTTTTTTCTTTTTGTAGATAATTATACATACAACTAAATTATATACAAAATGCTACACATTTGTTTTTCTAAGTTATATGTATGTTTACGGCTCAAATTGTAGAAACACTATTTGTATGAGTTAGTCAAAAAAAAAAAAATTTTTCAAAAAAAAAATTATACTAAATTTCGAAAATATTTCAAAATTTTTAATTTCATTTATTTAATTTTAATTATTTGAACAAAATTGCTTACCTACGAAAGGATTCGTAAATCTACATATTTTGTTCTTATTTTTATAAATTATTCTTTGTTTAAATTCATTCAACAAATTATTGTTCAAACTATTTGTGAAAAAAAAATTCAAAATTATATTTTCATACTTTATATGCAAAAGTCAAATAGACTGTTTAATTTCATAAATTTTTTTTTTTTAAATTTAAGTATTTCATAAATTTTTTTGATAAATTGTGATCTAAAAATATTCTGAATATGAATAATATATTAAGCTGATCCTTTTTAATTTGAATAGCATTGTAAAATGGAAACATAAATTGAAAATACAAGATTCAGAATCAAAAAATGTATGTATGAGAACTATAAGTTACTTGCTTATGCATTTTTATATTAATAAATTTTTTTTTCTTTTATTTTATTTTAATTTTTATGGACGGCTTTAATATTTCTAGATTCCTGAATAATCTATTTTCAAAATATATACAATATTAATAACTTCTGAGCAAAAAAAAATTATTTAAATACATTCATATTTTTTTTTCTGATTTAAAATTATATAGGTTTATAACAAGAGAATTTTTTTTCTCTTTCTTTTTCTTTTAAAACTTTTAAAGCAAATTTTACTAATATTAATCTAGAATGATCAGCACTTTTTCACTTCTACATCCTTAACATAAGTTAATATAATTAAGTATTCGAATTCGAATTTACTTATAATTTAAGCTGTGGTAAAAAAAAATTCTTTTTCCTTATAAACTTAGATTTTAAAATTTCTTTTTCTGATGTAATCTTGTTCTGTTCTTTTGTCTGCTTACGATGTTCATCAGGATCCGTTTTTTAATTTCCTTCCTTCGATAATTTACGATAATTTATTATTTTATTATTTTGCAATTAATATTTTATTATGTTGCATGTAGGTTTTATCCAATTTGAGCAGCAAAAATTTTTTTATTTTGCCCACGAAAATTATATCAATTTCAAATTTTTGTAACATTGGGCGTACTGTATAACAATGATAAGTGTGATTTTTTTTTGTAATAATAGCAATTAAGTTTTCAAATTTTACTTCAGACAAAAAGAACTAGCTAAAAAGAGCTAAATTTTTTTTTTTTAAACGATTTTTTTTAATTTGTTAATGTGTTATGTATAGTATCATTTTTCAACCAAAAAGTAGTCAAAATTATAATTTTCTGCTATTTCATTTTTTTATTAATAAATTTTTCTTTCCAAATAATTTTTTTTTTTTTGAATTTACAATTTTCATTTAAGCACATTTTCTAATTTACAAATTAATTGCGAATAAATAATTTTTATTTAAATTGTGAGGAGCCTCTCGTCACTTTATTTGTACAATTATAAATTTTAATACATTTGATACAATTTTTAAGTTACAATTTTGTTACTTATATTACACATTTATTATTTTGTTCATGGTTTATAAATTAATAATTTATAAATTTAATAATTTAAATTTTGATGGAATTTAATCCTTAATTTTCCTTTTTTTTTCTTTTCTTTATTAATTTATGCCTGCGTTCAATGCGAGGTCTGAATTTTATCTCCTCTATTTATCAAAAAAAAAATTTTTTATATTTTTTTCACTTTTATTGAAACAACATTTCTAATTAAAATCTAACTATGAACTGCCAAAAATTTTACTGACCTATTTTTCAAACCAATTCAACATCAAGAAAAGAAAAAAATTCCACTACTCATACATACATAAAAACTCCAAAATTCCTAACGGTAGGATCGTATGATATTTTACTGGAAATTTCGATTCTGAAGAAAAAAAAATTCCTAATAGAAATAAACCAACAACAATAAATCAGATCATGACACAAAAAAAAATTTGCATGATATGACATTTAACCCTTAAACAGGATTCAACCTAATATTTGAATGAATTACCTAAATACAATTTGTTCCCATGTAACACCAATATGATCATACACACTTCCATAATTCGCATAAGGACGGTATATGACATAAAAGGGTTAGCAAAGAATTAGGTTATTTTAAACTGAAATGAAAAAAAAACTACAACAACAATTTGCATTATGCCTATGAGAAGAGAATAAAACGAAATAGAACAATAAAAAAAATTACAAATATACATATATAAGGTACAAGTATACTTATGCGTAAACATGCAAATCATGCGATGTACGACTGTACACACTTTTTGCTATGAATATGTATGTTTATGAATAACATTGTGTATAAATATATACATAGGTTATATGCACACGCACAAAATTATTTTTTTAAAGCAAAAAAAGTAATTCTTATGGAAAAAGAGGTATAAAATCTGACCACTATTTTAAGTTGTATTATTGAAATTATTATTAGGGATGGGAATTTTAAAATGCGTTATTCCTACCTAGAATAGGGCAATTTATGTAAAATTAAAATTTATATGCATGTATGAAAAATTTTTTTTGATCTTGAAGTTAAATTTTTCTTATAAAAAGTAATTTAGTTTTTCGAATAAAAAAATGTTACGTACCAATGCCCATAACACGCTGCTTAATTTGACTCAAAAAATTTATGCTAAATTGGATACTCTACGCGCGATTAGATGCAGGTGCTGCCCACAATTTCATTGGCCCCTCTTTTCAATGGCGCCATTGATGCCTGTTACGAATATTGACATCGATGATGACGCGCCATTGATGCAAATATTCACCAAAGGGCTCGCTCCGTCTACTTTCTGAAAAACCATGTTCCAGACTGGGGTGCATATTTCCCTATTTTGAGCCTGGAAAATCGCAAAGCTCTTTCTCTACTCCTGACCCGCACTTCTTGGTACGAACACGGCGATAACGTGTGGCTTAGAGATATGATCTTTCATCTTCATAACCAATTCTGGGCCCCTCCACGTGCTAAGCGTGGATACTTGCCTCATCAGTCATCTTACAGTCTCTTCTGCACATCGTCTGCACATTTTACGAGAATCATTACAAGTTTGAATTAAATTCTCTCACACTGGACCTCAATTCCCTCAAACATAGCCTTGTCTCAACCCTTGGCTATCTTGTCAATGATAGCCTCCTCCAGCGTGGAAAGCTCCTGTTTTGTCAGCATTATTGAGGGGTAGTCCCTGGAAACACTGCAATTCTTATAACATATGCAACTTTTAAAACAAATAAACAAAAAATTTTATTGATGAACCAACAATTAAGAAAAAAATATAGAAAATTGAAACTTTAAAACAAAATATTCATTTATGCACAAAAAATGGATTCATTTCGGAAAATACTTCCCATCAAATAACTATAGGAATTTCGTTTGAAATTTTGTAACATATGTTAAAAAAAAGCAAACTTAAAGGCAAATATGATGAGAAACCTCGGCTATTTGCTAAAACTGTAAATTTCTTTTCTCCAAAAGCGTATAGGCAAGTTCGCAAAAAATTTTGTAATCAATTGCCTCATCCATCAAGCATGGTATAAATCAGTTGATGGATCTCCGGGCGTGTTTTTTTTATCTTTAGATTTGATTAGAAATAATGTAGAACTGGAGAAATCTCGAAGGAAAGAAGTTTTTCTCTCTTTAGCCGATGATGGGACAAGTTTAAGGCAAATAATAGAATGTAATCAGAATTTAAAAAAAGTTTTGGTAATATGTTGATATTGCTTCAGAAAATAAATATATTCGAAAACAGTCCGCAAAAGACGCCCTTACATTTTTGTTTAATTGTGTAAATAACAGATGGAAATTACCTGTCGCCTATTTTCTAGTCAATGAACTTTCTACAATTGAAAAATAAAATATTGAAACTCAGCTAATAAGTGCGTCTTAATTATAAACATAAAAATGATTGAACACTTACATTGCTCCACATTTATCACCAAACAACTTAAGGCCTTCATTAACTGTTTTAAAGATGCACCATAAATTTTTTTTGGGTATAGGTCATATGCTAAAACTTGTAAGAAATAAGGTAAAGAAAGGTAATATTTCGTCAGTGCTGTTGATTTTGTCATAGGTCACACTTCCTCCACATATTTGGCAAATATTAGAAAATCCCATCTATTATCAATAAACTTTAACCATTTTTGTTTTTAAATACACATACTTGAAGTGAGAAGGCCAGTTTTTAAATTTTAAAAAAAAAGAATATATTAATTTAAAAAGACATTCTTAAATCCTGGAAAAATTACGAGTGAAATTTTTGCTTTTTCTTAGTGTTTTCGTTAAGAAAAGTAGAAAGTCTATTGAGATATGTGAAATTTTTTGTATATTTGCTTATATCTTGACAAATTAAACTTAAAAAAACATTATTAATAAGAAAATAAATCAAAAAGTGAAATATTAAAAAATAATCAAGTTGGGTCAAACCAATGGTTTGTATTGCAGCACTTTTCCCTTCAACAAGTGAAAATTCTGCTTTAAAATACAGTCTATGTATATCTATCACACTGTTAAAATTATTTTCATTCATATACAAAACTATTTCTAGGATTGCATATATTTAAGGTCAAAGATTTATGCAGTCTTTGAAATAAATCAAAAATTAATATAAAGTGGGGTTAACATAATGCTCGATTTTAAGGTTTAATTCTGTGAGTTAAGAAAAATAATTATATTTTTTAATGTCATGGAATTTACCGTCAGCTTTTTGCGTTTATAGAAATTTGAAAAAGCTTGCGGTTTCGGAATTATAAGGTGTCAAAATTCAAATTTTACAAATTTCAAGAGGTGATAACTTGAGAGGGGGTGGACATGGAAAAAAATTTTCTTCTAACGAAATGAACTATTTACTTTTCAAAAGTATTGAAAAATTTTGAATGCAGAGGTTTTGTTTATAATACTTCTAGCCAAAATATCAGACTTGTTCAAGTTTTTCTACAAATAATTATAAAAATACAAGAAAAACTCAAATTGAAATCTTAAATTTAGTAAATATATACATACATAGTTTTATAAAGTGCTGTTTTAAAAATTTGTATCCCTAATACATTTTAACCATACACGTTATTCAACCGGAATTGAATGCTTTCTCAATGTCTATAACAATGATTTTAGGAACTCCAAATACAAAGAGACGTTAACGCAATGGTTTTAATACCTTCATATGTTTATTTATAATTTGTACTTGTGGATATTTGGAAATGTTATAAATTACGGCTATAATAAATTATTTTCAGTTTGGTGAATATTTATGTATATGTAATATTTGACCTGGATATTCAGGTAAATAGGTTTTATTTCTGAATTACTCGGTTGAATATCGTACTTTTGTTCTTTTGAGCAATTTTTAATTACGCGCGTTATTTTTAAAGTCATTTAATTGTATCTTATTTTTCTTACCCGGCGAATTGGACCACGAAATATCCGCAGTAAGGTATGCTTGTGGTAAGAGTCCACTAAGATCTAAATGGAAATCCAGACGCGACCGACTCACAATGAGCGGCTCTCTGGTGTGCTACTGATCCCTGAAAGGCGGCAGAAATTATATGTGCTGCCTTGCACGAGGGAATTATTCTCAAAAGCTAGAAGAAGAAAACTCCGAAATAAAACAAACAAATGCAATGAACAAAACACAAGGATTGAGTACCCCAGGTGGAATGTTGAAAAATCCACACTCTTCGGAGGCTGGTCTTGGATTCTGGAGGAGACCACTTATTGCATAGTAGATCGGCGTTGATGGATCCATTTAGAAGGAGATCGGGTGTAATGCGTTCACCCCCATTGGTGATTGCAGAGAAAAATGGTAGAGTTACGGATGATAACTCTGAGAAAAAGTGTAATAAGTTTGCAGAAGACAAAAAATAAAAGCTCAAGAGGGTAATATGAAAAGGCATCTTATACAGGAGAGTAAATTGGATACTCAGGACTCGAGAATAACCGAGTTAGAGAGTCTTTGCAAGGTGCTACAAAACAGGATCTGCAAGTTACAGGCAGAGAATGTAGATTTAAAAAATCAAATAAAATCTGCATCATCAGAAAAGAAAAAGAAAGATGCGCAAGTGAAACCGACGAGGAAGAACTGACTTAAACAGAATAATACAAAGAAGCCAAAAATGGAAAAGTCTCCTGAAATAATTTCTAGAAATTGGAAAATGAAGTTGAATGAAGCAAAATCGGTTTACATAAACTTCACCAATCGGAAAATAGTGAATCCACCACAAATTAACTTAAATGGAAAAAAAGTAGCAACTAACTCAGCAAAATACCTAGGAATGACTTTAGATGTCAAGCTAAGGTGGAAAGAACATATAAAGAAAAAACATAGAATTAGAAAATAAATATAGAGAAAATTATTGGCTCCTAGGTCGTAAGTCTAGGAGGCAATAGTTTTTGCCAATTGATAATAAGATATTAATTTATAGCCAAATCATTAAACCAATATGGCTATATGGCATTTAACTGTGTGGTTGCGCCAAGAAGACTCACAATAACAAAATTCAAACCTTCCGGAATAAAGTTCTACGGAGCATGTTAAATGCGCCATGGTATATACGTAACAGTGAAATCCACAGGAACGTAGGAATTCCTTTAGTTGTGGATGAAATTAGGAGTTGTAAATATGTAGCAGCATGCAAATATAGAAGCAGCTCGGCTGCTAGACAGTAGCGTTATGACAGAAAGACTTAAACGAACAAGACCATTTGATTTAACACGAAATACCAATTTCCTTATGGAAGGTATTTAATTCTTGTACGGAAAAACCAAGTTAGCGCGGAGTTAATAGTTGGTCTGTGGGACCACTTTTATCCGTTTAGAGTTAAGGTGATTTTTCAGAGTTGGAGTCACGCTCCCCCACTGTCGGAGGAAAAAAAAAAATAGTAGAAAAAAAAAAATCTTATTTTCCTAAGCGTACCTCTAAACATAACGATGACCTCTAAACATAACGATGAACATCGATTTTTACTTCTTACTTTTCTAATTCGTTTATAATATAATCTACTTAAACCTAATTATAATTGTATATTGTTGAAAATGTATGGGATATAATCTTTGAATTTTATCCATAGTATATTCCGAAGTATATATTCTTTTTATTAATAGTGGATTCAAATGCCGCTCAAATATTGATATGATATCTGATACCTTTAGTAATAATGTCTTCATGATACGTTGGAAATGGAATTTTAAGTTGATAACTATTCTCGTTTATTGCACTATTACTGTACTAAAGTATGAGAAGAAATATTATAACCACGTTCTTTGATGTACAACTATCATCAGTATGTTGTGGAAAACTATTTTATGTATATAGAATACTACTTCTAGATAGTGTATGAAACAAGTAAGTTTTGTATTTTAATTCGTAATTATTTTCTTCTAAAATTGCTTTACATCTTTTTATTTTTGCATAATTATATTTATCGCTTATTGCTTATGTTAATGGTTGAGAATTACTGATCATAAAGATAATTTAAGACGAAATTATAGATAACAATTGCTTTTCTAGATATGCTCTAGATATAAATACGACAGGCTTACTACCTTGACTGCACCTAACACGTTATCTCATGTATCATTAGTTAACTCAATTTTTAGCACTTTTCCAAAAATTTTTTGGAAAAAAGTGCTTATTAGTTTCACTCCGTCCTGTCGTCCGTCTGTGGACATGTTTACAAAATTTCTATACTCTTGAAGATAGAAAGCTGAAATTTTATACGTACATAGATCTTTACTAGAAACTTATTTCCGTAGAGCAAAATTTTTACCTATCTCACCCCCTCTAAAAGTTATAGCCCCACAAAACCTTAAAAATGGTCTTTTTAACTATTTGTTGTAATGAAACCATAAGCATTTTTCAAATTTTGCAAACGCAGAAAGGCGGTGGCTTGCTTCTGCTACCGCGTTATACTGTAGTTTAACCCTAAAAAAAAACAAAATAGCCGTTTAAAATTACCGTTATCTAAAATCCATTTTTTCCAAATGTTTAATACCGTTTTTCTTCTAGACCCCCCATTGAAGGAGCCTGCAGTTTTAGCAGCTTTTCAATACTAATAAATAGTTTATTTCGTTGAGATTGAGATACACGCGTGCACACACAGACCGACAGAATGGAAATATTTTTAATAGTGTATTATATCTACTAGACTGTGTTTAAAAGCAGTATTTTCAAGAATTGTTGAAGGTAAAAGTTCTATAATATAAACCATTGGTTTGACCCAACTTTATTTTTTTTAATCTTTAAATTACTATATTTTTAGTGTGTCTATAGTGTTCAGTGTGTGAGATATTTTAAGCGATCAATTACTGTATACCCAACTATTAATTCGCCATATACATATGTCTCTGTTTCTATAATGCATGCAAATAAAATGCGTGATTGTATAATTAGGTAATACTAATAATATATAGGGCATAAGATTGTTATCCAAAAGGTCTTAAGGTCAGAGGAACCTTTTTTTTTATTGATAATTTTTTTTTTTTTTGTTCCTAATAAAAACGCTTACAAATTAATATCAGCCCCTAAATATTTTTTTGAAACTAATACAATAAAATAACATTTTGATCGCTAAAATTTTTCTTAAAAATATGTTGTGAAGAAATTTAATGTACACTTTACATATACATGTTATACATAAATATACATGTTTTGTTATAAATACATTTTGCAGCAGATCATAACTAAAGGCGTACGTACATACGTTACTTAAAGCAAGGCTATTAGATTAATTTAATTATAATAATGACCAAAACCTAATTTATATACAATATTTATACTATCAAAAGTAAATAAAAAATACCTCTATGAAATGTAGTACCATTTTGTAAAAACCGATCACAAAGCACCGCGAGTGTGGGTGAAGAGGAGGGCGGGTGGAATTCTTGCTTTTTCTTGGACCTTACTCACAAAACCCTGTCTAATGCCTCTTGTCCGATGTCTCCGGCCCCTCTAGAAGTACCCATACTTTTTCACACCTTAGAAGCAGCTACTTTATATATACATAAATAGGTTGGTTTTTGAAAATTATATGAAACAGGAGTAAAATAAAGAATTAGAAATGAAAATGTAAGGTAGCCTAGTGGGTAACGTGTTAGTCTTATAACTAGAAGGTAATTAGATCGATATTTGCGGGAATATTGTCGTATTTTTACTTTTTTGGATTACTTTTAAATTTTTACGTATACAATAGGTAGGTTATGTAATGGCAACAAATTTACCATATCGAGTTTTCGGTAGGAACATGCTTCTCCATGGTAGGAAAGTGTAAATAAACTATTTTTAGCAACCAGTCTGTCGGTCTATGTGTGCTCGCGTATATCTCAAGTTTGAGTGAACCGATTTGATGAAATTTTATATGTAAGTTTATTTCGACCATGGCACAGATTGATCAATTTTGGGGTATATCAGGCCTCGGGAACTGCACTTTTTGGCCGGCCGGTTTTACATTTTTGAACATTGTGAAGCAAATATTCAGTAATATTTCTTGAAATTTCATATATAAACTTCGCTCATCCGTCCGCGAAACCTCCTAACTTTTGAAAGAAATCATGCGTCAGCAACTAGACGTTTACTATATGGTCTAAATATACATTTTTGCGTATATAAAGAGAAATAATCAACCGATTGCATTGAAATTTAATATTTAAAGTCGAGGGGTTAAAACATTGAATCTGTAAATTTTTTGGAAAAATCAGGGCTTGGAAACTCATCTGGGGGCTGATGTTACATTTTTTACTATATCTACGGTACGGATTGATGGAATTTCTTGAAATTTGATATTTGAATTCTGGTTGTTACCGAAACTAACTGCCGAGCATTTCAGTGAATTTTGGTAGCCCAAAGTGAAACTCTACTAAGAGCCAAATTTACATATTTCTAGTTATGTTAACTATAATCTTACTAAGGCCCTAAAAATTAGAAAGAAGTATTTAACAGTCATTTTTATAATTATTCTGTAATACTTTCACTTAACTAGACAATACACATTGTGGTCGGTTATGTGCTGACCACATTAGAATTTTTTATTATATTTTCTTTAAAGTTTTTTGTTTTATTTTTTTAAATATATTAAAGATAAATATTGATATAAAAGTTTAAGAAAAATTTCCAAAAAAATGTTATACATAGCATGTATGTGTATTTTTGTATAGCTTCCTAACGATTTTTTTAAATAAATAAATCAAAACCGTGAAGCAATGTGCAAAAATTTTTTTTTTTTATTTAAAAATTAAGTAAAGAAAAAATTAAACAAATAAAACAAAATTCATTATATGTATATAGTATATAATAAAATTAAAGCTTAAGTACTATTGAAAAATTTGGTGACATCTCTTATAACTTTATCTCTATTAGAATGAAAATCAATTTCAGAGGAACAAATATTAAATAAACGTTGAGAAACAACTATAGGCTCGCAAAAACCATAATTAGTTCTATGCGAATCAAGATATAGAAAACGACGATTTCTGACAGCATGTGCTGGGGCGTAAATATTATATAAATTCAAAATTTCTGGGCAATTTATTCTCGCAGATAAAACATCATAAGAAAACATTACAGAAGCAACATTACGTCTACATTCAAGAGTTTGAATATCAATGAGTTTACATTTGGCAATGTACCCAGTGGTATTCAACTCCCAATTAAATTTACGCAAGCAAAACCGAACCATATTCTTCTGGACAGATTCAATACGCTTTATGTGATTTTCGTACGATGGCATCCAAATAAGAGCAGCATATTCGAGGTGAGGACGGACCAACGAGACAAATAAGCTTTTAAATGTATAGGGATCAGAAAAATGTGCAGACTGCCTCTTGATAAAGCCCAACATAGAAAAAGCCTTTGAAATTACATGGTCGATATGAGGATTAAAAGTAAGCCTGTTATCCAGAATTATCCCCAAATCCTTTATTTCAACGACACTATCTAATATAAAATTATTCACCCTATAGCTAAAATTAATGAAATTATTTGTTCTATAGAATCTCATGACCTTACATTTTTCTACATTTAACATAAAACCATTGGAAGAACACCAGTTATAAAATTTATGAATATTTAACTGGAGCCGATGACAATCCTCCACTGATCTAATAATAGAAAACAATTTTGTGTCATCAGCGAATGATAAAATAGAACAGTCAATATGACAAGCACAATCATTTGTGAATAAAAGAAAGAGCAAAGGACCCAAATGCGTTCCTTGAGGAAATCCAGAGGTAGCTAGAAATGAATAAGATTCACAATTGGAGATTTTAACAGAAATTTTGCGCTCTGAAAAATAAGAATGTATCCACTTCAAAGTTGTACCATGAAAACCTAGTGTTTGCAGCTTAGAAAGAAGTTTAAAATGATCTACTTTATCAAAAGCCTTAGATATATCAGTGAAAATAGCGTCCACCTAGAAAACACGTTCCACTGCATTGTAGACTGAGTTCAAAAAAATTGATAAATTAGAACTGGTTGATCTACCTTCGACAAAACCATGTTGATTTGGTGAAATAATTTCCTTGGCTAAAAAATAAATTTTGTCAGTGACTATAGCCTCGAATATCTTTGGAATAGCGGATAACTTAGCTATAGGTCTGTAATTTCTAATATCTAATTTTGAACCGTTCTTAAAAATTGGAAAAATATTAGAAAATTTCCACTGATCAAGAAAAACACCTTCTTTCAAAGACCTATTAAAAATTATTAATAAAGGTTCAGATATACTGTATATACAATTTTTTAGTACAGAATTTGGAATCCCATCTGGACCTGTACTTAAGTTATGATCAGATTGGGAAATCTTATCATAAACGTCACCGTAAGTCAATTGCAAATATCCTAAATCTAGAACCTGGTGAACATCGTCATTATAATCCAGTGACTGAGAAATATTAGATTTTTCATAAACAGATTCAAAGTATTTAGCGAACAAATTACATGTTGATTGAATATCAGAAGCTATAGATTCATTATAAAAAATGCCAGTAGGAAAACCAGAAGATCTTTTATGCGCATTGATGTATGTCCAAAAAAATGTAGGGTTAGACTTCATATTCGATTCACAAGCCAAAATATAGTTTTTATATAAAAATTTACTTAAAAAATCGAATTCCCGGCGCAACCTCTGAAAGACTATTTTATCTGCTGAAAGCGAGCTGCGCTTAAATTTTCTATAAGCATTATTCTTCGCATTTTTCAAAGAAAGAAGCCTTTTATTATACCAAGGTGGATGCCGAGACTTGATTACACTTTTCTTTGGAATATATTTAGAAATACCTAAAAATAAAATTTTTAAAAATTCATTATAAGATTTACTTAAACAAAGCTTGTCATTTAAAATTTCATGCCAATCAAATAGAGACAAGTAACTATTTAACGAAGAAAAATCACCAAATTTAAAATTGAATTGTGGAATATTTACAATTTCAACAGGTAAATCATTAAAAAAATTTAAGCTTAATTAATAATGCTGGGTGATATAAATCTTTTTTTACAATAGGAATTTCAAATTCATTAATCATAAAACTAATATCATTAGAGATAAAAACTAAATCTAATAATTTATTTAAAATATTAAAAATATTATTGATTTGAGCTAAGTCAAGTGAAAATAATGAATCTACAACATACGAATCACAATAATTAGCTTTAAATGGCATTAAAATTTTGTTTACATTATTATCAATATATTGCCATGATATTGAAGGTAGATTAAAATCACCCAATATACAAAAATAATTATTTATATCACAATTTAAATCAAAAATATGTTGAATATTTTGAATGTGTAATTTATAAAGTTCAAATTCATTATTTGGGGGAATATAACTTAAAATTACAAATAAATTCTTTGTATTAGAAATATTATTGCAAAAAATATTAGACTTATTAAAAGTAATTCTTACACATAATTGTTCGATTGAATTATCATGATTTAAAAGAGTAATAGGTTGACTGTAGTAAGATGAATTCACAGCTAGTAATACTCCACCACCAAGTCGCCGACCTGTAGCTAATGAATCTCTGTCTTTTCGATAAACACAATAAATAGACTCATCGAATAATTCAGAAGAAAAAATTCCATTGTGTAGCCATGTTTCAGAACAAGCAATGACAGAAAAGAAATTATCATATGCAGTTCTGTAGAATTCATTAGTTTTAGTACGTAGGCCTCTCGTATTTTGATAATATAAATTGAAGTAATTGTCATCAGAGAAAGTAGAATTTGCCGTATTGAATGAGTTTTCAGATGAGAGACATGAATTAATACCACTGGTATTATTGTGTGCGTGAGAATATAACGGTGATGATGAATTTGGTGAGAGAGATGTAGTAAGCGACAAAGAATTGTATGCTACATTAGAAATTTTATTTAATGTGGCACATGTTAACTTATTTGTTTTTGCTGAACTGATGATGAGTTTTTTTGAAATATAAAATCTTTTGTTTCAATTCCTGATGGCCAAAATTCAGTAGCCTTGATAATATTGTAAAATTCCTCAGGTACACTTATTTTAAATGAAATAGCATTCAGCTGACTAATGTCAGCATCCTTTTTTACTAATTTAAAACACTTGATAACTGATTGGTCAATCTTGAGCTTAGAGGATACATTATTTATCACATTCTGAGATGATGTATTTTTGTCGAGACGAGAAACATGAAGCCATTTTTGGCGCTGTACAACAACCAAATTACAGGCGTGGTCATCCACAGTAGCACTTTCAGACTCATGATCATTAAGTGAAGAAACAGCAATATGTTTGGGATTACACTGTTCACTTACATTATTAGCATTTATATCCGTAGATACTGAACTTAGTTCCACTTTATCTAGCTAAATGTTAGATGGCATAGTGTTGATTAAAACAGGATCCTTGGAAACAGGCTTAGATAATTTCAAAATGGTATTTTTGATGGATGACAATTCATTAGATAAATTATCCAACTTAACCAAAATATCACGAAAAGAGATACTGAAGCAAGAGTCGCATCGCCAAGAAATATTGCAATTTTCTTTATTTATAAGTCCTAAAACGCTATTAGTAATATTAGAGCATTTTAAGCAATAAATCGATTCACAAAGTGAACTGCACTTTACATTTAAATTATTGTTGATCAAAGTGCCACATTTTGAACAATTTACCGCCATATTAGAAAAATAAAAAGAAAATAAAAACAAAGCCAAAAATTAGATGTTAACGCAACGAGGTGTAGCGAGAAATTTTAAACACATAATTATAGAATCATGGGTAAACATACAGAAATAATTTTTTCAAATAAAGAAAAGGTTTAGCCATAAACAAAATATTAATTTTATTCAAATATATGTATGTAAATATTATGAATATATTAGAATTGAACATTTTAAAATTTATTTTATTTATCTATTTGTTTTCCTAATTTCTCATATAAAATTTTTAAGACTAAATGGTTAACAAATATATAGATAACTTAATAATAAAATAAAGTTAAAATAAAGATGGCCCTATCTATTGCGATTGAAAGACAAGTGACGAAGTGCCTTATATACAAATTTAAATTTAATTAATTCATCAATTTATTTGTAGTGGGGAGAACAAGAAACCTACTAAAGTAAAAAAAATTTAAAAATTCCAAAAAAAACGAAATTTAATTCGCAATTGCGATATAGAAATGAGGAAAATGACAAAGTCTAGCTCTTGGAACAACTGACATATTCATATTATTAATTCTCAAGTTATAACCAGAATAAAACCTTTGCACCAAGTAGCCAGACCGCATAAATAAGACTTTTAAAGATTTACAAAAATAAAGGTGCCGAAGCGGCATAGCATTTAAGTTCCTAAACAATGGAAAACTAGGTGCAAATCTATTCCTAATCCTAATGCAATGCCGCTGGGTAATCAAAATAGGGCATATCTTATTAAAATAGGATCCGCTACAACAAACAATACCATTTGAAATTTAGAATTAAAAAGTGCAAAATAGGCCATTCTCGAAACATTTATAGAACAGTACCAACTTAGATGAAAAATGTTTCTTATAATATTTATAAAATAATAATTATTTAAATAACGTGAGTGTTCTGACCAATTCATCCTATAGTTCATCTGACCAATTTACAACAGCTGGATGAATGATAAAATAAGTTACAGTCGGTGATAGAGCTCTGTGTTAAGCTAAATATGATATATTTAGTTTTGTTGCTCATTATCATATTATGAGAGAAAAACCAACTTCTAATTAAATGTAAATCATAATTTAAAGCCGCAGTAATTTCTGTTATATTTTTTTCGAAGTATGTGAAAGCACAGTCATCTGCAAAAGCTGTGGCATTTCCTCTAAAATTCTGATTTAGTAATGAATTAATAAATATAAGAAATAAAATTGGTTCTAAAACGGTGCCCTGAGGCACTCCACATTTTATTTCAATAAAATCACTCAATACATTGTCGATTTTAACCTTTTGTTTCCTGTTACAAAGATAAGAGCAAACACAAAGCGCCTAAATCCAGCATTATATATTTTCTCCAGTAAAAGATCATGTGAAACAGTGTCGAATGCTTTGGTTATATCAATAAACAGAGCTGCACAGGAATATTTATCATTTATGCCTTCACAGATTTCACTGCAAAATTTTAGTAACACATCCTTTGTCCTTAATTTATGGCGTAACCCAAATTGGGAATTACTAAAAAAATTAGTTTTATCTAGAAATTTAACCATCCTTGATTTTATGGCTTTGTCAAAAACTTTGGAAATAATAGGTAAAAGCGAAATTTGTCTTTAATTATTTGGATTTTGTGAATCACCTTTTTTAAAAATAGGAAAAACCTCAGCAATTTTGAGGCCACTTGGGAAAATTCCATTAAAAACACTTAAGTTAAAAATATAGCATAAAACATAGCATAAAACAACAAAGTTTTTGAAAATGAACCAGTTGAAACAGAATCCGAATTTTTTAACCTCCTAATAATTTTATAAATTTCTGTTGGAGTAAAAAGTTCAAAACCAAAACTTACCCTTTGAAAACCATCAGTTTTCAGATTCAAAACACACGAATCATAATTATGATTATCTAAATCAGATGTCAAGTTTACACTTATTTCAGCAAAAAAATTATTAAAATAGTTGGCCAAAATTTTAGGATCATTAACCAAATTATTATTAATACTCAAGCAAATTTTATACAATCATTATTTAGAATAGAATTTATGATTTTCCATTCCCTTCTCGGATTACCCGTAGAAGCTTCAAATTTCGTTAAATAATAATTATTCTTACAACTCTTGATTTTTCCTTTTATCGATTTAAACAGATTTTTATACTTAACCAATAAACATTTCCTATTAGGATTTTTTTTTACTTTTAATTTTAAGCAATTACGTTTTTTTCAAAGTCAGAAGTTTATTTGACATCCAAGGTTTTAATTTCCTGGGTATTCTTTTCATGAAAAGTTTCATAAAAACGTAAATACGCTAATGAGGGGTCATCAGGAAAATATCCATCATTCCAAAACTCAAATAACAACCTATTTCTCAGTTTATTATAGTTAATAACAGTTTTATACTTGTAATCAAATTTAAAATATTTACAATTGAAAGCGCAATTAGGTATGGTTAAACTTAACATACAATGATCTGTAATTCCCAAGTCTAATACATCAGCAATAAGCTCATTTTTATTATTTCTGTATTTCCTTATAAAAGTATGGTCAATACAAAAACCAGAAACTGGACGAGTGGGAACTGCAATTAAAGAGTCTAAACCAAAAGAAGACAAGAACGAAATTTTTCGTTCAATCAATAAGAAATAATATTTGAAGTACATACATACATAATGTAACTTTTGGGAGATATCAGACCTCTGGAACTGGACCTTTGTACAGAACAATTCTACATTATTGCGTATATAAAAAGGAACAATCTACCAATTTCCTTCAAATTTAATATTTAAATAAGGGGTGTTAAAATAAAGAATCTGTAAAGTTTTTGGAAAGATCAGGCCTTCAAAGCCGGATTGGGTGCCGATTTTACATTTTTTACCATGTCTACGGAACGGATTAATGGAAATTCTTAGGCGCTACAGGGTGATTCAGCAACAAATAAGGAGCCATATACCATTGAGTAGAGAGTCTAAAATAAATAAAATTTTTATTCAGAACATAGTGCCAAATCGAACTCGTTTTCGAACTATACACTAATTTTAATATTTATCGAAATTTTAACACATTTAATTTTCATTGCTTGTAACTTCCGTTCCAAAAACGGTAGTGGTTTGGAACAAAGAAATTTGTAAGGGCTATTGAAGGGCTTGAAACAAAAAAAGCCGATGATTTGGTTTTACATATTTTTTGGAAATACAAGCGTTCGAATTTTAGGAAAATTCCAATTTTACTCATTTTTTGCATTTTTTCCACGACACTTTCTGCTACATCTTCTGCACCATAAAAGATTTTTTGACTCTTAATGACTTAGATTAAAGCTTGAGAAGCTGAAAAAAATTTTTGAAAAGTATTTTGGAAGTTTCAAAAACTTTCACAAAAATTTGCGGAAACAAAGAAAAGTAAAAAATAAAAAATTAGGAAAATTGGAATTTAGCATCCCATAAAAACTTATAAAATACTTTTTTTAAAAAATGCTTTTATGACACCGGTTTTTACTAGATAAGAACAACTAAATAACATGTCTGTTAATCAAATAAATTGAACATTAAAACGCTTAAAATATTCTCATTATAGCTTTTTGCTATAAGTAAAATTTTTAGGTAATAAGTAAAAATTTTACTAATTTCAAATATTATTAATTTTCATTTCTATATTATCTTTTACAGAGAGGATATGGAGAAAGTGAACGTAAATTTTTATGACAATTTGACAGTCTCATACCAACATAAAAAAATCTTACAATTTGTTCCTGAATTAAGTATTGACAAAAATACAAAGGTGATAACTCCTAATATTCCTTTATTGGTATGTATTTCTTGTTAATAAAATATGAAAACATATTATTAACATGCGTATATGAATATATTATAGTGATATCCAATGCATTGAGTTAGTGTTTGACAATAAACCACATTTGAAATAACATTTGTATCTGTATGAAATATGTAAAAATAATGTTCTTGAACGTAAAATAAATGAAAAAAGATTATCATTTCCAGTAATATTCTCAAAAAAAAAAACGGTTATCTTACATTCTTAAATATAATTATTTATACTGCGTCTCTTTTTGTCCTAAGATTTTTTATTTGGGATAGCAACGAGTTTAACTTGTCACAATTTGTTAAATATTCATTTTCATCCAACTCATGAAACCCTATTTTCGTTTTAAGTTCAACTAGCTTTAAGTTAAGTGTCAGTCCTTATTTAAAATTACCATTATGGTGTGTTCTCCATGATATATATTTAGACCCTCTTATATTAATTTTTCCATTAATGAAGTTGTTTGCGTAACAATTTATTAATAATTTATGTAAATAAAATGCTTTGGTTTACTTGGTCTAAGGAGTTTATTGCCCCTTGTGTTCTTAATCGTTTGTACTCATGTCTTAAATATTAATAAATTCGAGGCTGCGAAGAAAACTTTTTCTGTGGCTAACAAATTTTCTGTGTGCAGCTTAAGGCTTCTGACTCTATTAGACTTCCATCACGGGAACATATATTAGATGAAACTGATTAAAAACCTCTTACTCTTACGTGTGAAGATTCTGATGTTATTTTTGTAATTTTGAATTTATATAGGTTCCTCCAACATTTTCAACAATTAATTCGAGTCGTAATGATTTACTTGCCTCTTCAAATCTATTTTGCCTAACTGTTCATAGAATGTTTTTTTGGAAGTTTTAACCGATTAGAAGAATGCAATTATTATCTAATAAGATTAAAAATAAAATTTATTATAACTTAAAAAAATTTGATGTGATTAGCACATAACTGACCAACATGTGTATTGCCTGGTTAAGTGAAAGTGTTACAAATTATTATAAAAATCTCTGTTAAATACTTCTTTCCAATTTTTGGGACATTAGTAAGCTTATAGTTAACATACCTAGAAAAATGTCAATTTTGCTCTTAGTAGAGTTTCGCTTTGTGCTACCCGAAATCCCTGAAATGCTCAACAGTTAGTTTCGGTAACAACCAGAACTCGCAGATCAGTTTGCGAGCCCTGATCCTTCTAAAAAACTTATATGTTTATTGCTTTAGTACTAGGAATTTAAATATTAAATTTCAATGAAATCGGTTGATTATTTCTCTTGATATATGTAAAAATGTATATTTGGCCCGTAATAAACGTCCAGTTGCTGACGCATGATTTTTTCCAAAAGTTAGGAGATTTCGCGAACGATCGGGCTAAGCTTATATATGATGTTCATATAATATTTTCTCCAAAATGGTCAAAAATGTAAAACAGGCCCGCTAAAAAGTGCAGTTCCCGAAATTTGATATATTCTAAAAGTTGATCAATCCGTGCCATGGTCGAAATAAACTTACATATAAAATTTCATCAATATCGATTCAGATGAACTTGAGATACACACGTGCTCACCCAGACCAACAAACCGACAGACCGACAGGTTGCTAAAAATAATCAAAATTCGATTTGACAATTATCTAGAAGCGGAAGGTTGTGTATTCTCAAAGCGGGAAGTAGAAAAAATTTTTTAAATAAAAAATTCTATTAATTTGCAAATAATTGAACATATTGTATACCACAAAAAGAAAAAAAAAGGACTTACACAATTATTAAAGTTAAAAAAGCATAGCTATTTATTTTTGTTTTTAATTTTCTAATTTCGACATAAGACGAGAAAAAATAGAGTTGGCCCTGTCAACTCTGTGACACCCGTACAAATTTGTTATCCTATGTATAAACATACCATAGCTGACTATGGGACAAAGAAGTTGCCGTGTTAACACATTAATTTAGAAAAAATTTCGGCACTGTGTCACAGAGTATTTTCTTAGATATGGCCAAACTACTGTTGAAGTTCTATGACAGCTATCAGACAGAGCCAAACAATTTCAACAACTTGTATCAAACACATTGAACATACTGATATATTTGCTTGTGCAAAACTTCAATGCCACAGCTTTTATAGTTTCTGAGATATACCCAAATAACTTTTGAAGTTGTATGACAGCCACCAGAAGAAGCCTAGCAATTTCCACAAATTTTATAAAACACATTGACCCTAGTAACATATTCGTTTATGTGAAATTTCAGTACCACAGCTTTTATACTTTCTGAGATATAGACAAATAAATTTTGAAGTTGTATGGCAGCTACTCGAACCAGTACCCCAATCATATCCAATTTAAATAGGGTTATATATACTATAATAAATCATTTGTGAAAATTTGGTGAACTTAGTCCAATTAGTTGTTGAGTTATGGTTGGAACAGACGAACTGACATACGAATAGACAAAGCTAAATCGATTCGATCATCGATCCGATATCTATATATTCAAGCATCGATCGATGCGGATCAAAAACATACACTTGAGTCTATATCTCAGACCGTTATTTCTTAGCGTTATAAACCGTAATCTAAATTTAGTATACCCTACGAACATACGTTCGTACGGACATAAAAATAGCGAAATATACTGTTACAGTGAACTATTTAAATTTTAAATTTTAATGGTCGAATAATTTGAAGAATAAGGAAGTATTTTTGCGATTTTTTTTTAAATAACTTTTTTTTAAAACCAAATACAATTACTTTACTTTTATGACAAATTTATCTTAACATTGAATTCATTTGAGCATAATTAGAATTTTTAATAAAAAAGAAAAAAAAAACGAAAGACAAACATCAAAAACAAATCGACGGTTCCAAAAAGAACTATTCTAAATACACTTACAATAAAAGCTTTCCTTTCTCTATAATCATTCTCATTTACCTGCAAATTTTTGTAAACCTAACTTTAATAGAAATTCAACAAATATAAAATAAAAATTTTGTTGCAAGTTGCTCAAGAGGTTTTCAAATATTGTATTTGCACTTGCAGAAGCTCAGTTTCTTTTATATTATGCTAAAGTGACGTACATTAATTAGAGATCGTAAAACTTCTATTATTTGTTGACTTACATTTACATTGCTTGAAAAAATATAAGTTTTAACTACAGTTGCAATAATAATCACAAAATATTAAGTTTTTGTAAAAAGAGTTACAATATTTTCATAAAAAATGCATTTGTTCTAGCTCTTCCTACATGTACAATAAAAGCATAGTATAATATTTTACAATAAATTTTGCACATCGACATACACTAATACCGCACACAGTTTGATGAATGTTTTATTGTAAATATAAATACACTAAAATTATTATTTACTTGGCGGTTGTATGTCGACGTACAGTGTAAATTAACATTTTTTTGGTTATTATAAAGAAAAATTTAATTTTAAATAGTTTAATTAAAATAAAAAAAAAATAAATTTTCAGCAGGACCTATTAAGAAAATTATTTCCAATATTTTGCTTTTAATTTCATTGCAATATCTATTTATAACTAAATGAAAAGTTTTTTTGATCTCCTGGAAACCTATGTTTTTGAGATTCAATAGTTATATCCGGAACCGTCGAAATATCAAGGAGAGAAAACATTATTCTTTCGTTTAATCGTTCCACAAACAATAATAATAAAAAACATAAATATGGCGCGCATTTCTCCGATATGCAAAAAAGAGTGTTATGGGAAGGACTACAATGCAGTGGTGGTTGTCGCCAACTTTTCCGTGCTAAATGTGGGAAAATAGATTTCACTATTTACGAGATGGTTAAAATTGAAAATAGGTTTTCGAAATGTTCTTCATGCCCAGCATTTTCTAGTGAATTAATACAGTTGCATGGATCAATCAATGACTTTGACCCATCTAATGACAATATAGATAAATTACTTAAAATAAAGCTACTTACATTAAAACATTAGGTGTGGCGATTGCAGAAATGAGGCAATCTCAAAAATTTATCAATAATAAATTTGTAGATGTAGTCAAGCAATCTTAAAGGAAAACTCCTTATTGAAAAAAAAATTAATGATATGGAATAAGAAATGGATGAAGTTAATTAAGAAAAAAATAAAAACAATACTGCAATTGTAGAACTACCTCATGATTTCAGAAATAATTTCAAAGAAAAATGTTTGAACATAATGCAGAAAATTAATCAAATGTCTCCATAGAAAATTTAAAAAAAATCACATACATATCTTAAAAATTCTCTTAATACAATTAATATACAAAATAATAGTGCAAAACCTTTATATTTAGTTCAGTTTCAGAAGATTTAGAAGATACAAGAAATGAAATTATGATGAAAAAAAACAAACATCTCTTTACTAGAAATTTTTTTTAGACACAATTACACTTCTCTTCAGTCCAAAATACATTATAAAGCTAAAAGAATTAAAACAATAGGAAAGTGTCAATTCCTTTGGTATAAAAATATTAATTTTTACCGACCGTATTGTGTAAACAATAGGTAGGTTATGTGATGGCAACAAATTTTGCATATCGAGTTTTCGGTGGGAATGCACTTCTCCATAGTGGGGAAGTGTAAGTAAACTATTTTTAGCAACCTGTCGGTCTGTCGGTCTGTGTGTGCACGCGTGTATCTCAAGTTCTGCTGAACCGATTTTGATGAAATTTTACATGTAAGTTTATTTCCACCATGGCACGGATTGATCAACTTTTGGGATATATCAGGTCTCGGGAACTGCACTTTTTAGCGGGCCTGTTTTACATTTTTGAACATTTTGAAGAAAGTATTCAACCGATTTACTTGAAATTTCATATATAAGCTTTGCTCGATCCTCCGCGAAAATTCCTATGTTTTGGAAGAAATCAGGCATCGGCAACTAGACGTTTACTACGGGCCAAATATACAGTTTTGTGAATATAAAGAGAAATAATCAACCGCTTTCATTCAAATTTAATATATGAATTCCTCGTATTAAAACAATGAACATATAAATTTTTTGGAAACATCAGGGCTCGAAAACTGATTTGCGGCCCGATTTTACATTTTTCACCATATCTACGGAAGGAATGGATGGGATTTCATGAAATTTGATATTTGAGTTCTGGCCATTATCAAAACTAACAGGTGGGCATTTTAGGGAATTCGGATAGCACAAAACCAAACTGTACTAAGAGCCAAATTTACATTTTTCTAGATATGTTAACTATAAGCTTACAAATGTCCTTAAAATTGGAAAGAAGTACTTAACAGACACGTACTTGTACTTGTAACTACATTAACTGTATTAAAAACGAAATTAGAGTTCATGATTAATTTAAATAACTTATTTTTCGATCATTTCAACTTATTAATTAATCTTTATTTTACATTTTCTACCAATGAGTATATTATGAAAATTTTTTTTTAATATAAAACACATTTATATGTATATATATTATAACTAACTAACATATACATTATTATGATTAAACTCACCTCAACTTTACATATAAATGCATGCTACAAAATTTTACTCGTCTATCACATATTTTCCTTAATGAAAACTTTACTAATATAAACAAAGCAAACTAAGAAAAATTTACTAAAAAAAATTATATTAAATTATGCAAAATTGCGTTTTTCGAATACATATGTTAATGTCAATAATCTTTAATTAATAAATCTTTAATTAAGTTAAATTTACTTTTTACTTTTTAATTTTTTTCGCAAAAGTACTCTTTAATTTTTTTGTTTGTAGAATACATAAGCCTAAAAAGCCAAAGCTTTAAATCAGGCATGCTAAACTCATTTATCATCACGGACTATTTTAGGGTTTCACAATAAAAAAACTTAAACTACTAATTATACTAAAATTTTCACTCATATTTTGTTAGTCGCATGACTCGAAGTATTATTAAAAAATATCTTGTTTTACAGTACAAAATTTAACTTTTTATGGAAATGATTTTATGCTAAAAAGCTCAAAACGTTTGAATAGCAACTAATCGCGTCAAATCTTCGAAATTTGGTTGAATTTAATTCGCAGTTCAGATCGTTCAGCCTTTTTTATTATTTTTTAATATTAAAAGCAATTGTTCACACAAATGTGTGCCTCCAAACATGACAAAAAAAGGCTTAATTGATTTACAGATTAAAAAAATATAAAATTTATTAATGTCCACATTTCTAAATTTTTGTTTTAATACAAAATCGTACAGCATTTCGGTTTAAATTGTAAATTTGAATCAAATGTTTCAATATCAACAGAAAATGGAAAAGTAAATAGGTTAAATTCTTCTTTAAAAATCTTCTTTCAAATTTGCTTTTTCATAATTTATTCTAATTAGAATATACGGAAAGATTTTAATTTAGTCTACCGTTCACAAATACAAGAAAATTAAACTGGCTCAAATAAATAAATATTTGATTTATAAAACAGTCGCTTTCCACTTCTCTGAGTATTTTTCGCTTATGCATAAGTTTGGTTTTTGTATAGGTGACAAACCCCCGCAGAACCTTCACTTTGGTTTCAACACTTTCTTACTGATCTAAATCAACATTTGTAACAAAATTATAAGAATTAAATTTCACAATTTTCAAAAAATCTAACAGGCCGTAGGATCAAGAGCTGCGGGTTGCGGGATCAAGGATATACATTAAAACTAATTTATGAGTTTATTTTAATAATTAATCAGTTTATTTATAATATTTTACTTTTCTATTACGTAACGTATTTTTATCAAAAAGTTTTTACTAATATTGTTAGTAAAAATAGTGATTATTATAAAAATATATATTGATTATTATAAAAATATATATAGTTTTGAAACTAAAACTTATCATTCTGATTTTTAACAGCTTATTTATTTTAATAATGTATTTCAAAATCATTTTTATTCACATAAATAGTACAAAAAATATATTTTTAAACAAACGAGTCCTCATGCGCGACTTATGTCACATATAACTATTATTTCTTTCCACAAATTTGAGGGTTGTGCTAGATTATCATAAGTCTAATATTGATGAGAAATTTCAGAGAGAAAATTTCGTTTGCTTCAGGTATTTTTTATCATTCATATTTACATATTATAATGTTTGGTTAATGTATTTATATTCACCACTGTTAAATGGACTCTTTGGAAAATGAATTTATCATTTCTGTCATTCCTACTTTCATATTTAGAAATTTACATATTTTTACTCACCACTTTTAAATGAATTCTTTAGAAAATGCGTTAATGTTTGTCAATTTTTATGTAAAGTATTTTACAGATCCGAACAACATCAAAAAACAAATTTAAATACAGTCTTAATGTTATAAACTTAAATATACGAAGCATCCCAAACAAACTGCTCGATTTAGAAGCGTCAATTAGCTCTTACGATTGTGAAATACATATTATGGTTTTAAATGAAGTCTGAATTCAAAGTTCTGGCAATAATTTCTACAAAATGTCGGGTTTTACAGGCTATTTTGCAAATCATGAAACAGCATACGGGGGTGTTGTAATTTATATTAATGGCAACCTTGATAGAAGTATTTTATTCAAAGAGGAATATAGTAAATCAAATATCTAGGTGCTCGATTACTAAAAAATAACGTTGAAATCATTTCAATGCACAGATCACATAAAACTTATTCTTACAACGCGATGAACAAACTAGAATAAAAAAAATCTGATGTGGTCAGCATATATCCGACCACAATGTGTATTGTCTAGTTGAGTGAAAAAGTTGCAAAATAATATAAAAATGTCTGTTAAATACTTATTTAGGACATTAGTAAGCTTATAGTTAACATACCAAAAAAATATAAATTTGGCTCTTAGTAGAATTTCGCTTTGTGTTACCCGAATACCCTGTAATGCTCGCCAGTTAGTTTCGGTAACAACCAGAACTCAAATATCAAATTTCAAGAAATTCCATCAATTTGTTCTGTGGATATGGTGAAAAATGTAAAATCGGCCCGCAAATCAGTTTTCGAGCCCTGATCTTTCCAAAAAATTTATATGTTCATTGTTTTAATACGAAAAATTTAAATATTGAATTTCAATGAAATCGGTTGATTATTTCTCTTTATATACGCAAAAATGTATATTTGGCCCGTAGTAAACGTCCAGTTGCTGTAAAATTTCAAGTAAATTGGTTTAATATTTTCTTCAAAATGCTCAAAAATGTAAAACAGGCCCGCTAAAAGGTACATTTCCCGATGCCAGACATATCCCAAAAGTTGATCAATTCGTGCCATGGTCGAAATAAACTTACATATAAAATTTCATCAAAAGCGGTTCAGCCGAGCTTGAGATACACGCGTGCACACACAGACCGACGGACCGACAGGTTGCTAAAAACAGTTTCCCTACTATGAAGAAGCTCATTCCCACCGAAAATTCGATATGCAAAATTTGTTGCCATCACATAACCTACCTATCGTACACACAATACGGTCGGTAAATACATTTCAAAATAGAAAAATACCGTTGTTATAGGTTTTCAACTGTTTATTGTTAGTATTCAAAACCTATTGATAAACCAACAACAGTTTTGACCTATAACGGTATTGACAATGACGCAATATTAGAAAATATAGACCGATACACTAACTTTGACGAACTAGTAAAGAACTGGAGCGATATTGTTACAAAATGTAAAAAGACAGAATTAATCAACAGAACATGATCAAAAACGAATAGATAACAGACGGAATTTCAACGATAATAAAAATCGGAGACTCTTTTATAAAATACTCTAAAAAAGTACTAATACGATACTAAAAATACAGGACTAGTGAATGATTACAAAAGAAAGAAATAAAAACTTGTATTTCAAGCCAAGAATGGGTATTATTAAAAATTGATTTGAGAAAATGGTGGTAAATCAAGGAAATACAGCCAACCTACAGCATGGCCAGAATAATGCACAACACAAAAAAAGAACTTCTAAAAATTAAAGAAAATAAAAATTAAAACAAAATGAAGAGATTATAGACAATGACAGAGATATTTCAGAAAGTATGAATAATTATTTCATATATACTACAAGACAAATTAATATTGATTCGAACTAAATAGACTTTCACTATTTGAATGACTTTAACAGAACCATCAATCATCATTTTTGCCTTACACCAACAAATGTAGACGAAGTTCAAAGCTTGTTTCGGCAAATCAAGCCGAAACATGCTTTGAACTTTGAAACATGCCAAGCTCAATTTAAAAAATACTTTGTTAGGCTAGAGTTGATAATAGGGATAATAGGAAAGTTTATTATTGATCCACTTGGGTTCTGCATTTTTTCGAGTTCCCTTAAAACTGCTATAGTTACCCTAGCTTTTAAGGGTAGATCTTCAATTGACTATTCCAATTATCGGCCTATTTATTTTTAAATATTTATTAGGAAGTGCCATAATTTTTTTATGGGAATCAATCACGTTATGAGTGATCAGCAGTTTGGGTTTGAAAATAATTCAAACACTATTGCTGCGTGCCTTAACCTGACTAATTTTATATCTGAAAATATAGATGAAGGAAAGTATTTTTGTTGCATATTTCTGGATTTCAGGAAGTGTTTCGACTGTGTCGACTATGACGTGCTTTTACATAAGTTAATTAAACTAAATTTTGGACCATTGGAAATAAATTTTTTAAAAGCTATTTAACAGAGGGCGTGCGAAAAGTAAAAACTAATTCTGCAGTAAGTAGCGGACAAGTATGCATTAAGGGGTTCCACAGAGCTCAATTCTTGGAATTCAAAATTTTTTAAAATATACATAAATGACATAACTCGGCTAAAACTAAAAGGTGATATAGAACTACACGCGGACGACACTGTCTTGAAATATGCGACTATGTAACAATAAGTGACTATATAAGATATGACATAGACGTAATAGACAAATGATTATTAAATAACTAATATTATTCGGCTTGGCAATAAAAAATTCAGTAGCCCCCACATACAGATCAACAATAGTCTTATATAGGAAATGTGAAAAGCCACAACTACTTGGGTTTGGTTATAGATGCTAAACTTTGCCGGTCTAATCACATAAATTTTTTAACAAGAAAAATATGCATTTATACTTTTTTGTTGAAAAGGTTGCGAAGGTTTTTGTGTTTAATTTATCGAAGGTTATCGGGCTTAATTTATCTAAATCCAATCTGGAGTACAGCTTCATCTACAGTGTTTAATAAACAAGGCATATGTACTTCACAAAACGGCTATAAAAATAATTCGTAACTACCTAATATGTTATCCAATCGATTTATTATATTAATCAACAAATAACAAAGCCTAAGTAATATTAATAAAAGGGAACTATGTATTATTGCCTTCAAAACTGTAAATGACTTTTTGAAACATATTGAGTATGGGAGTAGACATACATAACAGAAATACCAGGAGCAAATCGAACTTTTATCTGACGCTTTTTAGGGCAGAGAATTGCTTATATAACTGTTTAAAGCAATTTAATGAACTACCAAGCGAACTGAACGAAATAGACAATCTTTGTACTTTTATAAAGGAAGTAATCGAACGAATTATTTGTTAAGGTGAGATTGTCTTTAATAATTTATATAATACATATGTTTATAAAATAAATATCATAAATATAATTTATAAAAATATTTTCTATAATATCAGAAAATTTTTATTGAGTTGTATATTATGTACACATGAGTATATTTCATATACTTACATATACATAGTGTATAGTGTAAACATGGTTCTTTTTTTAATATTGTTTAATAATAATAATAATTTAGTAATTATTAAATTCATACCTTTTTGTTTTTTATTACAATATTATGATAATAATTATGATAATCATAATAATAAGTTTTAAATTTCACAAATTATCTGTACTGTATTTAATATTATAATTCAGATTATTTTGTTTTTAAATTATTTTAAATTGTCAAGAATAAGCATTTAGTACCTTAATCTTTAATATTTTGAATTCTTTTTTAGCATGAGTTTAGTAAATAAATAAATAAAAATTTTGTAATCAAAAATCTTTTATTAATTTTTTCAAAAAAAAAAAACAAATTGGAAATGAATGCTTATTCTGTCATTCTGTCGATCCGTGCGACCGTACGGCTGTACGTTCTCCGTTCATCTATCTGTGTGTCGGTTTACAAAATTTCTACACCGAGTAAAATAGAGAGAGGAAATTTTGTATCAAATAGATTTTACTAGAAATCTATTTCTCTAGAAGAAAATTTTTACCTATGTCCTCGCTCTGAAAGTTATAGCCTCACAATGTTCTAAAAATCACTTTTTTCGGCAAGTTGTTATCTCGCGACCGTATAAATTTTTGCAAAAAAATATTGACTAGCTTTTTCTACCACGATACAGTATAATTTAACATCAAAATGAGAAAGTGACCTTTGAAATTAATCACTAGTCGAAATCTAATTATTTGAAACTCTTTATATCTTTTTTTAACTAGGCGGCAAGTGGTACCAGTCTGAAATTTTATCAATTTTTAGATACTGAAAAATACTTTACTTCGGTAAAAGACAATTTTTTCCACCTCTACGCCCTGTCAAGCTATTGCCCCTTGAAATATAAGAAATTTAAAATCTCATCTCCGTATATTTCGAAAACTACAAACTTTTTAAAATTTCTGTAAAAGCAAAAAACTAATGGAAAATATTGTGCCATTTAAAAGCATAATTATTTATCTCAACTTAAATGTCGAAAAGCTTCTTTAAATTTTATTTCTTGTCTACAATCGGCACTATGTTATTCACAAATTGTGTTTTTGTGTTAAAATTTTAATTAATCTTATCATCTGAAATATTGATATTTTAATAACCAATAAACAATTTTTTAAAATATTTATGTAGATCTCATTACTTCTGCATGTAGTATTTCTAAACTATTCACTCTTTGTTTAAAACCATAAATCTTCAATCAATATTAATATACTTATTTACATTAATGAATTATATTATATTTTCAGACGCTTACAAGCCAAAGTAATGATTTAAATTATATTCTTGCGAAAACTTTGTCAGTTATATTAGCTGCAGCTAAATTTAAATCTTTTGTTACTGTAACAGCAGATCAATTGGTTTTTGGTTATGATGACCCCTTAGTGACGTTAGCACATCGATTTTATCCACGCCATAGGCGACCAATGTCCCAAATGGGCCTTTTAATTGGGGTAAGATAATTGAGTAGGTTCTCTACTCGAAAACATATTAAATATAAATAAAAATTTGGCTAAATTTAAAATTATTGTAGCCAAATTTAGAAAAAAAATGTGTATTTATTTTCATCAAGCAGATTGAATACATTATTTCTCCAAGGATTGTTATTTTTTTTACGTTAACAGTTGTTCTAATTTTTTAATAATCATATTTTAGCAACATAATGGAACAAAGTGTAGGCTTTATTTAGAACAAAACTTAAATTTTTGTTTAAAAATTTTAACTAAGAACCGTAATTTGACGTTAGCATCATATAATTTTTATAAAAGTACCTTATGTTCTCCTGTAATAAAAAATATATTTGCAATTAAAATTTTCTTTTCTAATTATATTAAACTTAGAAAATCGGAACCAAAACAATTATTGTATACTTAATTTAAAAAAAAAATTTTTTTTTCTTTCAATATGTTAAACAAAATAAAAGTAATAATTTGACAGAACAGTTGTGAATAAATTACAGATAATTTGCATATAGGTATGTCCAAATTTTTATAGGTATCATGAATTTTTGAAACTGCAGAAATGCTTATAAGTAAATGTTTGGTAGAGGCGTTTACGACCAATTAAATCTCGGCGAAGATTTGTCAAATTGCTTTTTCTAAATCATTTCTTTCTTTAAGGATTAAAATATGGCCTTAAATTGAGGATGTTGAACTTAGATATGAAAAGAGTTTATCAGATCATATAAGAGAGTTGAATATTTAACTAAGATCATATAAGCAGACGGTCTTTTTTAGCCTAAAAGGCATTGAAGATATTCAAATTAGTGCTCTTCAGAAGTTACAGTAAGTAATGTGTATTTAATAGAATCATAAACATTTTTCACATGATAAAAATCGTATTTCAAATCTAAAATAGAAAAATATTTTTTATATTTCGGTATATCAACAAATTTTTTGTGGTTTGAAATGGGTAAATTATGCTTTGAAATGAAGAATAATGCTTATTCTATTCGCGGAAATCTACGCAAATTTTATTTTAACCATTTTGGCTTTGTACTTAAATCATAGGACTTACACTCGCCGAATTATTTGGCCTAATAATCTTTCCTTTAAATGAATCGTTTAAAGTTTTTTGTAATTCTAGTTTTTACGAATAGGCCAGTTGCAGCGCAATTAAACTGAAAGAATGGGAAAAATACTTTTCATTTTAAAATTTATTTCTATATTGCTACTATTTGCGACGTCAACTTTTGCATAATATAATATCAATTACATGTTCCTTAAATGTTCTTCAAAATTATCATATAATATATATTATGATAATTCATTAAAATTATCATATAGGTATAATATCAATTATCAAAATATAAGATCATTACCAAAAAAAAATATTAATTTCCTGCTAAAATTTTCTACTGCACATTTTATTTCAGTACAACTAAAATTTCTACTGCACAAGTATTTAAAATTTTAGTACACCTTGGTAAAATTATTTTTGATAGTATTGTTCTAGTTCAAACGATCTTTGAATAACCATTACTTATCCCGAATTCGAATAAAACATGGTACCTAAATTTTGCCATACTGAAAACATGACGTTTTTGCGCGTTTTGGTTTTCTACATAAATTAGCTATATTTAAACAGTTTAATTACGATTATAACACCGTATTCCGTGATGAATTTTTTTTTTCGATGTTTTAGAACTTCATTTTTAGTTATTTTAGTTTTTCATGCATATTTTCGCCAAACAAATTTTTAATTCACATAGAGTGAATTATAAAACAAGTAAAAACGTTTCAGTCGATATAAACCGATTGAATTATACCCTGCACCTTTCGTTATTGTGTAGCAATTACACGAATCCGTGAAGGCATTCTATAGAAACTTCACGGATATGTCTGACCTATAATTGGACATCCGACTGCCAAGTTTCATGAATCTGACTTTATTATTTTTCCAAATATTAAGAATAAGCTTTTAGGCTTGTATGGTATCTACTCGAACCTGTCAAGCAATTCCACCAAAACTTCAGAAATATATCTGACCTGTAACTCGACATACAAGTGCCAAGTTTCATGAATCTGACTATATTATTTTTCCAAATATTTAAAATAAGCTTTTGGGGTAGTATGGCAAGTACCCGAACCTGTCAAGCAATTCCACTAAAACCTCACAAATATATCTGATCTACAATCGGACACACAACTGCCAAGTTTCATGAATCTGACTTTATTATTTTTCCAAATATTAAGAATAAACTTTTAAACTTGTATGGGAGCTACTCGAACCTGCCAAGCAATCCCACCAAAACTTCAGAAATATATCTGACCTATAACTCGAGATACAACTGCCAAGTTTCATGCAATATACATAAAGATTATTTTAAATATTTTTGCAAATATTTAAAATTAGCTTCTGGAGTTGAAAGGCAGGTACCCGAACCTGTCAAGCAATTCTTCTAAAACTTCAGAAATATATTTGACCTATAATTGGACACATGACTGCCAAGTTTCATGAATCTGACTTTATTATTTTGCCGAATATAAAAAATTTGCTGTTGGAGTTGTATGGCAGCCACCCGAACCGGTGCAGCTATCCCATTTTAATTTTTAGAGCACGTGTAGAATATAATTGGACACATGTATACAAAATTTTATATTTATAGCTTTATTAGTTTTCGAAATATTTAAAATAAACTCTTTGAGCTGTATGGTAGCTACCCGAACCCGTTGTCCGAATTAGTCCAATAACAACAGGGTTCGTCTTTGGCACAAAAGAAAAAACTTGTGAAAGTTTGGTGTCGATAGCATTATTCGTTTTTGAGTTATCGTGCGATCGGACGGACTGACGGACATGTCTAAATCGACGCAGAATTTTACGCTGCGCAAGAATATAATTATATATATGTCCATACCGCAGTTGACTCCTTCAAGTAGTTACAAACTCCATACCAAAGTTAATATACCCTTCACGAAGTGCAGGGTATAAAAATATATATATAGTTACATACACATAATCATACACATTATGATTTTGATTATAGAATACACAAAGAGTTTTTTAAAGAAAATTAAAAAATAACACATACACTTACCGAAAAAAGTATAGGCACAGCTAGAAATTTTATTTTTGAACCGAATTTCTGAAAAAAATATAAACTCTACCGTAAAACTCTAATAGTAAAATTTGTTCATTAATTCATTCTTTATTCAATACGTAATAACAAATTTTTAAATTCGTAACCGAAAAGTCAAAAAATAATTAAATAAAAATTCGCAAATTCGGTGCGAAAAAAGTATAGGCACAGCACATGTTTTATCTTAATTTATAAAAAAATATTAGTAACTAATATGAAGTAGGCATTCCTTTTCATTTCAAAACTTCTTTTAGTCTATTAGGCATTGTATTGACTAGATTTTGAGTAATACTTGGTTAAATATTCGCCCATACGTTTGCTAAAACATCCTTCAATTGGGTCTTAGTAGTAATGTGATGAATTCCAACCCTTTTTTCTAAAATATCCCATAAATGTTCAACGGGATTGATATCTGGAGATTGAGGAGGTGTTTTTAGAGCACCGAAAACATTATATAATATCCACCCTCTTACAATATGTGCAGTGTGTTTCGGGTAATTATGTTGTTGAACATGAAAATGACTACCAAGACCCAAATTGATTGCACTTTTCTTAAGATTTTCCTTAAGAATATTTATGAACATCATCTTATCCACTGTTCCTTCAATAAACACAAGCTCCCCAACTCCAGATGTGGCCATACAACCCCTTACTATTACTCCACCACCTACATGTTTCACTGTTGCACAAAAATTTTCTTTATTCAGTTTAGTGTTATATTTTCGCCATACTTTAATTCGACCGTCACTGCTGTAAATATTGAATTCGACCGTTTCTGCTGTAAATGTTGAATTTGCTCTCATCAGAAAAAATAACTTTTCCAAAAATCGGTATTTTTACAGCATATATAAAAATATGTAAATGATATATAAAAATTGTATTCCAAAATGTACGAAAAACTATTTTTAGCAACCTGTCGGTTTGCGTGTGCACGCGTGTATCTCAAGTTCTGCTGAACCGATTTTGATTAAATTTGATACGTAAGTCTATTTCCACCATGGCACGGATTAATCAACTTTTGTGATATATCAGGTCTCGGGAACTGCTCTTTTTAGCGGGCCTGTTTTACATTTTTGACCATTTTGAGGAAAATGTTCAACCGATTTACTTGTAATTTCATATATAAGCTCAGCCCGACCGTCCGCGAGATCTCCTAACTTTTGGAAGACATCAGGTGTCAGCAACTGGATGTTTACTAGGGGCCCAATATACATTTTTGCGTATAAAGAGAAATAATCGACCGATTTCATTGAAATTTAATATTTAAATCCCTCGTATTAAAACAATGAACATATAAATTTTTTGGAATGATCAGGGCTTGAAAACTGATTTGCGGGCCGATTTTACATTTTTCACAATATCTGCGGAACGAATGGATGGAATTTGTTGAAATTTGATATTTGAGTTCTAGTTGTTACCGAAACTAACTAGCGAGCATTACAGGGTATTCGGGTAACACAAAGAGAAATTCTACTAAGAGCCAAATTTACATTTTTTTGGTGTGTAAACTATAAGCTTACTAACGTCCTAAAAATTGGAAAGAAGTATTTAACAAACATTGTTATAATATTCTGTAACACTTTCACTTAACTAGACAATACACATTGCGATCGGTTATTTGCTGGTCACTTTAGATTTTTGTATCCTCGGACTCACACGATGGATGGAGGTTTCTAGCCATAACTTTAACTGATCTTGTCAGTTTATTCTCATATGTGTGCCACTCCAGTCTAGCCTTATTTATAGCTTTTGTTAGTAATCTGTATTCATTTTCATTTTTCACAATTATTTTTAATTGGTCATTATTCATCATATTGACCTTAACGTTTATTCTTTCTTCTTTTAATACGTTAGCTATGTGGGAGTAATTCTTAATGTTGCTCAATATAACTAGAGGAGGCTTGTTCTTTTTCGGATTTTCAGCCTTCATTTTAGGGCTGGTTTCATTATTTTTTTTAACTGTCGTCTCTGAATTTATTTCAGGAGACTTTTCCATTTTTCGCTTCTTTGCATTATTCTGTTTTAGGATCCAGTCAGTTTCTCTTGCCAGTTTTTCCTCGTCGGTTTCATATGCGATAACTTCCGCATCTTTGTTTTTCTTTTCTGTTGATGCAGATTTTATTTGATTGCAGATCTCGTTTTGTAACATCTTAGAAAGACTCTCCAACTCGGTTTTTCTCGAGTCCTAGTACACAATTTATTCTCCTGTGGTAATATGCCTTTTTATATTACCCTCTTGGGTTTTCATATTTTTGTCTTCCGCACACTTATTAGACTTTTTCTCAGAGTTATCATCCTTAACTCTGTCCTTTTTCTCTGCAATCACCAATGGGGGTGATCGCATGACCCCCTATCTCCTTCTAAATGGGTCCATCAACGCCGATCTACTATGCAATAAGTAACTAAATAATATCAGAAAACTTTCTAACCCTTGATCAAATCACTCTGGTGTCATATTAAAACTAAGTGAAAAAATAACAAGAGTACTATATAAACCCATTTTGACAAATAGCACTACAATTGGAAAAATAAACAATATTGACGTCAATATTAATATTCAATCAAAAGAACAATTAGATCTTGAGTTAGAAGAATTCATTGAAATCCTACAAAAAGCTGCACGGAGCAATAAAAAATGTCAAACTACAAACCGATAGCAAATAACTATCCTAAAGAAATAGCTGATTTAATATGTGAAGAGAGAAGGACCAGACGTAGATGGCAACGTTCGCGTCACCCTAATGATAAAATTCTCTTAAACAAACTTTCCCAGATGCTTAAAAGAAAAATACAAGAGTTTAAATAGGCAACATATGAAAATTACATAAAGAACTATGAAAGACGGAAAAGAGCAGAAAGAGACCGATCACTTAGAAAGCATATTCACACCAAACGGAATAACATCAGATGTGAGTTTAGTAGAATCTATCGCAAATGAGGCAAGCAGCATAGCTTCACTTACTCAAGTAGAAATTGTAGAAGAGATAAGATCCCTGAAGTCGCCAGGTTTCATCTTATTACTGCGAAAATACTGAGAGAGCGACCAAACGAGACATTGGGGTTCAGAACAAACCATTCCGCAATAAACTAGGTCCATATAATAACGAATATTATAGAAAAAAGCTTACCAAATAAAGAAATCTGCTCTTGTATATTTTCAGACGTAGTACAGGCATTCGATAGGGCATGGCGCAAAGGTCTTATATTTACATTAGGACAAATGATGCCATCACAATTTGTAGCAATTTTGGGATCTTACTTAGCTGATAGATTATTTAGAATTAAACAAGACGTTGAATACTCCACGCTAAGAGAAATAAGAGCAGAAGTACCTCGTGGCAGTTTATTGGGCCCAGCGTTGTATTTGCTACAGAAAATACTACAGTAGTTACTTTTCCTGACGATATTACAGTAGGCAAGTAACAAAATAAGCCGGTGGATGAAAGATTTGAAAATGAAGTTGAATGAAGCAAAATTGGTTCACATAAACCTCACCAGTCGAAAAATGGTGAATTCACCACAAGTTAACTTAAATGGAACGAACGTAGCAATCCATAGCTCGGCAAAATACCTAGGAGTGACTTTAGATGTCAAGCTAAGTTGGAAAGAGCATAGAGTCTAGAACAGCATGTAAACATAGAAGAAGCTCGTGGAAGCTGTTGGATAATGGCATTGTGCCAGAAAGACTTAAACGAATAAGACCTTTCGATTTAACACAAAATACCCATTTCCTTATGGAAGGTATTTAATTCCTGTACGGAGAAACTAAGTCAACGCAGGAGTAATAGCTGGTCTAAAGGACCAGTTTTATACGTTTCATTCAAAAATTTTCTATTTCTTTTTACCACCTATGTATATAAAAAATTTCAAAAATATACGAATTTTTCTGTTTTTGTTTTCTTAATAACCAAACTTATTTTTTTTTTTTTTTTTGTTATTTTAGTTTGCACCAAGCAAGATGCTACATAATTACAAAAATTTACATAGTTTACAAAAATTAACAAAAATGTACATTACACATACTTATAAACTAAATTGAATCACACTAACAAAACATTAAATGAATTTATTACACAAATGTAATATGATACATATAAAAAAAATAATAAATAAGAAGAAAGAATTTTATATATGGCAGTAAACGATTGAATACAGTACAACATCTATTTATTGGTTCATTTTTAGCATATTCAGTCCTATGCGTATATTCTTTTAAGAATTTAGTATGTCTTTTAAGTCTGACGTCGTTGTTGATAATAATTTTGTCTCTAATGAAGCCCACGTCTATTTTTCCTGTTAGGACATCATAGGTAAAACAAGAAGACAACAAAGACCGGCGTGAATCCAGACTCAACATATTCAGGGATTGAAGTCTAATTTTATATGAAGGAATATTGTGGAAGTTATTGAGGTTATATTGGCTTCTCAAAGCAAATAATAAAAATTGTTTTTGAACCGAGTCAATTTTATTTCTGTGTACAGAAAATGCCGGATCCCAAATAATACTGCCATATTCAAGAACAGAACGAACAAGGGAGCAATAGAGCGATTTAGTTACTTCAGTATTGTTGAATTCTCTGGCTCTCCTCCTAACCTAGCACTTTGCTTGCTTTAGAAACTATAGAATCATAATGAAAATTGAAATTGAGTCTACTGTCCATTATAATGCCTAGATCAGTAATATGATCAACGCGTTCTAAAGTGGAGTTTTGAAGTGAATATTCTTGAAAGAGGTTTGAACGCTTACCTGAAAAACTAATAACATAACATTTTTTAACCTCAAGATCTAATTTAAAAAAGCTAAATCTAATTTAACTAAAAGCTTTGCTGAAGTCTGTATATATCGCATCTACTTGAAACCCTCTTTCCATAAACGAAAGAATATCGGATGTAAAAATTGAAAGGCTGGTGGTCATAGAGCGACCAGTCCTAAAGCCGTGTTGCTCATTATTTAGTAATGGGTTAACAATGGGTGCAATTATACCCGTAACCAGTTTTTCAAGTAATTTAGGAATGACAGATTGAATGGCAATTCCCCTATAGTTTTCAACCGCAGTCTTATCCCCCTTTTTATGAATACGTATGAGGTATGAAGTTTTCCATATTGACGGGAAAAAACCAGAGGATAATGATTTGTTAAAAATCAAAGTAAGCGGATATGATAAATTGTGTCTACAGTTATGAAGAAATATAGGCGGTATAAGGTCCGGTCCAGGTGCTTTATTGGTTTCTAAGTCACAAATACGCTGAAGTACGTTGTCTACTGAAAGATGAACATCTTTAAAAAGGTGATGACCGTTATCTATACTAGTGGGGGTATAGACATAATTAGAAAGAAAATCTAATGTATAAGTTTGTTGAAAATTATCGGCAAAAAAATTACAAATCTCAGAGTTAGAAAATGATATTAACCCGTTCTTGCTCATGGAGCTCGGATATCCAGACGATTTACGTTTGGAGTTAACAAAGTCAAAAAATCTTTTCGGGTTCCCCAAAATCGAGCTGCCTATATTTTGGATATAAATATCCTATGCCTAATTGGATTTATTTTTGAATTCATTCGCCAACTCATTATATTCATTAATAAGTAAGTTATTGTCATTAGACAACGTACTTCAGCGTATTTGTGACTTAGAAACCAATAAAGCACCTGGACCGGACCTTATTCCGCCTATATTTCTTCATAGGAGTTTTTACCTATCTCCACCGCTCTTAAATCTATATTTTTTACAGGAATCTTAAATAATTTTTGAATTCTGCAGCTACGGTCGTTGAAATTAACCGTTATATGAAGCCGCCTTCATTTCAAATTTTTATATCTTTTCTAACTTTAAAGTAAGTGATCCCAGTCTGAAATTTTGATATACATATGAATTAAAAATATGTTAGTATACATATGAATATAAATGAAAATACAAGTTGATGTACATATTATGATAAATGAATGAAGGATTTTAAAATAATTTTGTAGTCAGATTGCTTTTAAAAGCAATATTTTTTTTATATGCGATAGTGCTACGTTGCACACCATGGAATTGATTTAGTTTTATTAATTTTTTTATAGACCATATACATGTACAAATGTATAAATTTAATACTATGCATAACTTTTTCATCACAATGCGGCACATGTTTCTTAAATTTAACATAGTGTCTTTCTATCCGTATGTGGTATATGCATAATATTTTTACCGACCGTATTGTGTAAACAATAGGTAGGTTATGTGATGGCAACAAATTTTGCATATCGAGTTTTCGGTGGGAACGTACTTCTCCATAGTAGGGAAGTGTAAATAAACTATTTTTAGCAACCTGTCGGTCTGTCGGTCTGTCGGTCTGTGTGTGCACGCGTGTATCTCAAGTTCGGCTGAACCGATTTTGATGAAATTTTATATGTAAGTTTGTTTCCACCATGGCACGGATCGATCAACTTTTGGTATATATCAGGCCTCGGGAACTGCACTTTTTAGCGGGCCTGTTTTACATTTTTGAACATTTTGAAGAAAATATTCAACCGATTTACTTGAAATTTTATATATAAGCTCAGCTCGACCGTCCGCAAAAATTCGTATGTTCTGGAAGAAATCAGGCATCGGCAACTAGACGTTTACTACGGGCCAAATATACATTTTTGTGTATATAAAGAGAAATAATCAACCGATTTCATTGAAATTTAATATATGAATTCCCCGTATTAAAACAATGAACATGTAAATTTTTTGGAAAGATCAGGCATCGGCAACTAGACGTTTACTACGGGCCAAACATACACTTTTGTGTATATAAAGAGAAATAATCAACCGATTTCATTGAAATATATGAATTCCTCATATTAAAGCAATGAACATATAACTTTTTTGGAAAGATCAGGGCTCGAGAACTGATTTGCGAGCCGATTTTACATTTTTCACCATATCTACAGAACAAATTGATGGAATTTCTTGAAATTTGATATTTGAGTTCTGGTTGTTACCGAAACTAACTGGCGAGCGTTTCAGGGAATTCGGGTAGCACAAAGCGAAACTCTACTAAGAGCCAAATTTACATTTTTCTAAGTATGTTAACTATAAGCTTACTAATATCCTAAAAATTGGAAAGAAGTATTTAACAGACATTTTTGTAATGTTCTGTAACACTTTCATTTAACTAGACAATACACAATGCGGTCGGTTATGTGCTGACCACATCAGATTTTTTTTGTATTTCTTCGCAATAAATAGTATATTAACTAATCATGGGCAACATCGTTTATTTCAGCGATTCGTTCTGAACGAACTACTTTTCAGCACTGACCGATTATAAAATCTCGTAAAATCGTTCATTTCGTTCACTTCTCTTCTGTATATATAACTGCATGTTTATACCCAACGAACGTATGTTCGAAGGGTGTACTAAATTTGCCTTACCGTTTGTAACACTATAATGGTCTTATATATAGACTCAAGTGTATGTTTTTGGTCTGCGTCCAATTCTAAGTAGATTTAGCTTTGTCTTACCACCCGTACGTCCGTCCGTCCGTCCGTTAGTCCCAACGATAACTCAAAAACTAATTCAGCTAAGTGTACAAAATTTTCACAAACGATTTATTAGAATAGATGCCAGGACCCTATTTAAATTGGATATGATACGGCTTCTGGTTAGAGTAGCTTAACTTTAAAAATCAGCCATACAACTTCAAAAATTATTTGACTATATCTTAGAAACAATAAAAGTTTGGATATTGAAATTTCGCACAATCAAATATATAAGTAAGGCCAATGTGTCTGATAAAAGTCATAGAAATTGCTTGGCTCCTTCTGGCAGCTGCTATATAACTCAAAAAGTTATTTGGCTATATCTCAGAAACTATAAAAGCTGCGATATTGAAGCTTCAGACAAGAGTTCCTGACTGACACATAGTCAACTATAACATATTTACTCGCACATAGGATAGCAAATGCGTACGGGTATCACAGAGTTGACACCGTCAACTCAATTTTTCTCGTTTTTGATTATAATTTTATTGATATTCGTATTTACGGTAAATTTTAAAGAAAAGAATATGTAATGGGTTTTGGAAATAGTAATAAATTTTGAACCACAAAATGTCTCTACTTGCATGTAAACCAAAAACTTTAAAACGTAGAGAAAAATTTAAAAAATTTTACTTGAAAACTTTTACTTAAAAAACTGTTGAATTATAAGTGATTTCTTAAACTTGAAGAAATAAAAATTTTCAACCATTTGAGTTTAAATATTTACTTAATTTCTTATAAGAAATTTATACAATAAAAATAATTATAATTATCTTTATTTTTAATCCTCGAAAAAAACTGAAATTCTATCCTAATTTTTTTAAACTTTTGTTTAATTTACTTTAACCTTTTATTTATTAACTTGTAATAATTAACTTTTTTTTAGCTTTTTCTTTCACTTAAAATATTTAAGTAAAAAAGCGATCATTTTTATTATCCTTTTTTAAATATTTTATGAATAAATATAAGACATATTGTAGTCCAGTTCAATGCTTCCTATTTTTATTTATACAGGTAAATTTCAATTTGATCAACTAGTCTTTCAATTTTCTTATTTAGGTAGATTTTTTATTTGTTCACTTTTATTTGTATTCTCTTTACATTAGACAATAAGCACGTGTGACGTGAATCGGTTAATTTTATTTGATTTTGTATTGCATTTTATGTATTTTTGATCTGTTCTCGTTCGTTTTTCCTTGTATTGCATATAGCTATAGGTTATTTAGTATATTGTTCAACTTTGTTTATATTGAATTTCATTTATACTGCATATGCCTGTTTCGTTTTATACAATACTTTTATTTGTATTGCATATTATATTGGTAAAGCAACTGAATAGATCACTTTTATTTATATAGAATAAAATTTCATTTACTTCAGGTTTCGTTCGTTTTTATTTGTATTGGGTTTAGTACATCGGTCACTTTTGTGTGTATAGTTTTTCAATTATTTTACTTCTCATTTGCTTTTATCAATATTCATATAGGATTATGTCGTTCGTTTTTATGGGTATTGGATTGAGTATATCATTCAATTTTACTTTTATTGTATTTATATTGGCAACAGATTCGGACACCTTTGTGTGTGTAGTATTTCATTCATTTTAATTCTCATTTGCCTTTTTCAATATTGCATATAGGTGTATGTGGCTCGTTTTTATGAGTATTGGATTTAGTATCGTTCACTTTTACTTGTATTGTATTTATACTTTTGTGTGGATAGTATTCTTTTATTTCAGTTCTCGTTCTCTTTTGTCAATATTCTATATTGGAGTATTTATAAAGAAAGAAATAAGGAAAAATTAAAAATGTAACGTATATCAATTACCAATAATTATAAACAGAATATGAATATGCAGTATTTTTTTTTAATAACAAACTGGAATTCCTAGTGAACGATGAACGATTCATTTTTGAAGAAGTGAACTAATCAGCTAAGTTTAGTGAAGTGATTCGTTCTTTAAGATTAGTTCGTTTGCAAACGACACATGTATAATGTTATGAACATTAACATAAACAAAAAATTTTGACTGGTGAGTGCAAACAAGAGCCATTTGTTTATTTAGTATTTTTTGTAGATGATGGTGGTTATGAACATTGTAATTACGAGTATTTAGACATATATTTATTTACTTCATGTTTAACTCAAACATTTTACAAAATATATTAAGTTATGTATATATTAAGTTAAAATTTTTTTTTTAATAATGACAATTATAATTATATATATTTTTAATTATTTTTAATAATTTCATATACATATATATGTATATGTATTTATTTTTGTGGAGCTGCAAAATTGAAACTAATAATTACCTATTATTACCAAATTAAAGTTAAGTCATAGTACTAGAAAAGAAATAAATAAAAAAAGCATTATCTAGTTGTGAAGTCTATAAAGGTGCTTCAATGAAGGGTCTTTCGTTATTGTGAAATCTAAATTATCTTTGTCCATGACTCAGCAGCATTCTGTTTATCGGCTCATTCATACGATAATTAGTCCTATGAAAGTGTACCGTAAAAAGATTTGACGAGCGAGATATCACATTAGTGTTAATGACGATTTTGCTCATATTGCCGGGCGATATGAGTTCCGACTTCAAAATAAAATGAGGAAAATAAACGTGTCACCCGCGATTTCTCGTCTATTAGATAAGGCTGGCATGTCAATGAGTGTTAATGTACATTCATAGGGAAATGAATAGCCTAAATTCTGTTTCTATGAACGCGATAAATTAGAGACCAAACCTGCGATGCCTATTTAAGATGTAAACAAACAAGGCAGGGGAAAAGAGATTTTAATGTGTAGGGGTCGTAAAAACTCACTCGAAGATGGCTTAATGAAACCCAACAAGGAACTTGCAATATAATTGCAATGGCCCAAAAATGAGAATTTAGAGTCAAAGGAAACTCCCAGGTTCTTAATAGCTAAAGCCCTTCTCAAACCATCAACATTAAAACAATAATTTGTCATAAGGGGCGCTTCGGGAGTGAGTAACTTACTACAGCACATTTGCTTCCGTTTACCTTTAAATTGTTAAAGGAGCACGTTCTGAAGTATTAGGGAATCATCTAATAACGAAATCTCTTCAAAAATTTTCATAGCGTCAGAATAAATAAGAGGCGCACTGGCTCCCAACTTCGAAATCAAATCATTTATAGAAATAATGAATAACAATAGCTCCAAATGGCTGCCCAGAAGCACATCCGAACCTGCCACAAAAGTTATCCAATTTATAAAATTGTTAGGAAAACCTAGAAGTCTTAACTTTAAAATTATTACTTCGTGAGAAAGAATGTCGAAAGTCTTACTGAAATCAATATAACAACATCAGTCTGAAATATAGCTTCCATGTTATTAGTGAAAATTGAAGTTGTCTCTAATAGATAAGTAACTGTCGATTTCTTTTTCAGAAAACCGTGTTAATTCTTTATAATAAAGGCGTGCAATAATCGTAAACGGAATCATATAACATCAATTCGGAAACTTTGTGAATAGCAGACAACTTAACTATACTTTTTACCTCAGTCCTAGACTTTCTTTTATGTGTCGGGTTTATAAACGCTTCCTTCCAATGAGATGTAAAAACTCCGGACGAATATGATTTACTGAAGATGAAAGTCTGGGGGACAGTCCGCGTTGCGGAGCAATTTTTTACATTTATCTCAGAAATTCCATCCGGCCCGGAAGCAAACTAGACCGTCCAAGTATTTTTTAACAATACCGGAGTTAGTACTAAAACTCGAAAACGTTGTCCTGAGATAGGTACTGAGGTATTGAAAATTGTCGGGATTTACCACATACTTTACCTGAATATATCGTCATTTCTAAATATATCGTTAAAATTGAGAAAAGTCGGTTAACTGTCAGACTTCCTTCTAAAATTAATGATATTCCAAAAAACTTTGGTATTACAAGCAATATCTTCCGATATCCGAGAAATATACAAATCATATTGTAACTTAACACTTCTTTTAAATCGTCACAGTTTGTTCTTTTTATTGCGCAAAGCTCTTGCTTCCCGGGCAAACCAAGTAGGACTGGAATTGATATCTTTCTTTTGAATTATGGGAGCGAAGAGGTCGAAGGCAAAAAAAAACTATTTCATAGAATCTACTCACTAGTAATTCAGCATCAGTAATTGTATATACTGAAGAAAAATCATAGGTCTAGAAAAAAAAATTCAATAAAGGAAAATTTGCCTTCCTAAAGTTAAAGCAATAGAAATAATCCTCGTCGATACAAGGTTGACTGTCTATACTATAAGAAAAAGAAAGGGAGTGATGAAAGACGTCAATACTAATCAACAGATCAGGACATTCAATAGAAAAAATATATCAGTCAAAAGTAAAAAAAAAATCTAATTGTTTAGATCGGTGATTGAGAGCAGAAGAGATCTGCTGAAGACCACTTAAGTGGAGTGAGTCAACAAGAGATATTTCAAAACCCGCAGCACCACCAATTCGGACCTAATAGGGTTCCTCGTACTGCAATCCAACTTGGGAATGATAAAGTCCCCACAGATAATGATCTTATCCGTAACACTTAAACTGCTATACAAGTTCTCCATCGCCTAAGAGAGTTTATTATAAACTTGAGACGCAGAGTTTGGCGGAACGTAGCAATTAACTACGACCAACGTCTTGTTCTCAAACTCAACCCTAACAACTATGATTTCAATGAATTCTGAGTTTAAGACCGAAACAAGGCTAGCGCAAAAGTCATTCCTAATAACAATTACAACTCCCTAACAACTCTTTTGATTCCCATGCCTGACCAACATCACTAGAATGCGACTCGTAACGGTTTTTTCTAAAGAGAGAATATGATGGCCCAAATATTTCCAAGCTGTTGATTGAAGAACGAAGCCAAATCTCCGATGACGCGAAAATGTCGCAGTACATGGTGGCAGAATTGGAATGGACTGTAGCCGTCTGACTTCACGAAGTCCACTAACGTTCTAATAATAAATTTAAACATTTATCCCAGATGTTCTTATCGGGCGAATGGTTAACACACAATTACCCATGGATACAAATAGGCAATTCACCTTCTCTTCATGTGACTACTATACATTGCCAACTTCTTTTCAACCATATCAGGAGTCATATTAAAGGTCAGGTGAAATCTCCTAAATTTCCTAAATTCTCCTAAATTTCCTAAATCTCCTAAATTCTAGACAGAGCTTGGTAATCTGGAATTAAGACCTCGCTCTCAATAAATACCTTCATGCTCAATTTAGTGTTTCTGTCATGGTGCACGTGATCGGCTGCGTCTTGTAGGTAGGCCAAGTACAGTTTCAAGTAATCGTAAACCACCCAATCCTTAAACCGAGCAAGTACGTAAGTATTACCGCTCTCCTCAACAGAAGCAAACTATAGGAGGCAACAGCGAATTGGCGAATTTAATTGACGAATTAATTATTGACGAACAATTAAAGCTAAAGTTCCTGAACTTGAAGAAAATGTTCACCTGGCGAGGCAACAAATGCGAGTCTTAAAAATGTTTTAAGCACAAGAGTGCAGAATGGTTTTATAAATTCAATTTTACGTTTAAATTATTTATTTTGTTTCAAATTAAAGTGTATTTTATCTTCAAAAATAAAAAATATGCTTAAATCGTCCTTTTTCCTATAGATGTTAAATACAATTTTATCTCATTTTCTTTTGACAAGTACATCCAAAAAAAGGTAGAAAAAGGAAACGTCAGCACATATATCAATAAATTATATAAAAACGTCGAATTAACTTGGGAAATCGAAATGCACTTGTGAGAAGAAAATTGGATAAAATTGGGGTCAACATCTACAGGTAACTACGCAAAGATGCATCCGAAAGGACTTGAACCATTCAGTGAAACATAAAATGGTAACATTTAACTCTGCGATCCACAGAATGCTTACTACACTGATAGATAAACAGAACTTTAAAGCAGAAGAAAAATTCATATTGGAGATGGCTGTGTATTGAATCCTTTTTTTTATGTGGCCATATTCTTGTTTCATTTTTTACTTTATAATTTACATATAAATATATTTACATACATAATATGAATATGTAATTACATCGTAATTGCATGTCTGCCCTGGACGGACAAACGGACAGGCAAAACTAAATTCACTCAGAATTCGACTCTGATCAAATTCAGTCTATATCTTAGACCATCATTTTTTAGCGTTACACACGGTAAGGCAAATTTCGTACACCCTTCGAACATACGTTTATACGTGTATATTTTTTTCTTCATACATTTTTTTTAAAATTCTTAAAATGAAAATGAGATTTCTCTACTCTACTCTCTCTGCTCTTTCTACGTGGTGGCCTTATTCTTATCAGGGCAGTGTGCATGTATTATACGTTTAAATGTAGTATATTTTTGCAAATATTTTTATTTTTAAACTGTTCAATATTTTGTTTTATTTAATTCTTTTAGCGTAATGGTACATTAACAGAAATTTCAACTATTAATACAGGCTTTACAGGCATGGAGGAATTTGGATATCTAAATAGGCTGAATGGCCTTGATTACATACCGCATTGGAAGGGTACTCCTTGTGGCAGTATAAATGGCTCTGAAGGTTCATTTTTTCCACCTCGGGATATAACAAAGTCAGATTTAGTTCATATTTATGATAAAGATTTGTGTCGAGTTATACCACTAAAATATCAAAAAGATGTAAACAAAGATGGCAAGTGAAAAAACAAAAGTTTATTTTGACAAATTTAATTCTTTTCGTTATTTTATTTGAAAATTTTAGGTATAAGCGCCGCTTTGTATGAATTACCTGAAAATGTTTATGGTGATTCAAAAAATAATCCTGACAACCAATGCTTTGATGAAGAGAGTTATGAACCCGTAAAAGGCTTGCAAAATATAAGTCCATGTCATTTTGGAGCTCCTGTGTATATATCAAACCCACACTTTTACCAGTCTGATCCTAGTCTATTAGAAAGCGTTGAAGGTCTCAAACCAAATAAAGTTAAACATAGAACATTTTTTAAAATACAACCCGTAAGTTTTTGTTTCCATATTTATTACGAATAAAACGCATTTTAATTCTAACAGAAATTGGTAACACTCCTTTTTTTTACAGAAATTAGGAGTTCCGTTAGAAGGAAAAGTCAGGATCCAGTTAAATTTGAAAGTTGACAAAGCTAAATACATTAGTTCAGTGCAAAATTTTAGAAACTTTATATTTCCAATTATGTGGTTAGAAGAGGTAATTTATAAAGTAAATTACAATTTGAACCGAAATAAAATTTATTTTTATTTCTTTTTGGTAGGGTATAAGTGAATTGACCCCATCAATTTGGCGATGGATTTATTTAGGTACAGTTTTTGCTCCAAATTGTGTACCTATTGTGTCATATATAACAATTTTAGTCGGAATATTTATGATAATATTCATGTTCGTTTATACGTTTAAAAATTATGTTTTTGTCCAAGACCCAACTTTGGAATTAATAGAAATTGGCCGCCGCTCATTAAGGCGTGGAAGTAGTTTTATAATTCACCAACAACATAAATTTATGTTACATAAAGAATGTTATACCCTTTTAAAGCCTTCTCAATCAGATAATGTAACTTCAACAGAAAACATTCAAAATATTCTTCTAGATTCATCAACATAGTAAAACACAATGGAAACTAGTTTTAAAATCTATTTAATAAATAAAAATTATTTAAGAAAAATTAGTAATATTAAAGTATACCGAATTAAAAACAAGCTCTCCAAACTATTTGAACTCTGCTTACCCAAGTAACAATTTTTAGCTCAAAAGACTCTTGTAGAACTATATTAGGAAATCTTTAAGAATATTACTCTTATAATTTCAGTTTGTAGAACACTAAAAGACCCTAATGAGATCTTTATAAGAACAAACGAGCGCAATTACTAGAGTTATTAATTCTTGTAATGAGAGTTAACATAAGCTCATAGTAAAAGAGTTTTAAAGCATATAACTCTCATACGTTTTGGTATACGAAAACTCTCACAAGCCATTTATAATAGTGTTACTAGGAAGAGAAAGCTATACATTGTAGAATAAATATATCGGTCTTACTTCGAACTTTATAAAAAATATATCTAAAATTTAATATCTAAAAATTTTTTCGACAAAATTGACGTAAACATATGTTTAGGTACATGATATGTAATCAATAAATATTTGTATTCAAAAACTTAATATCATAAAATTATAAATATGGGAAATTAAAATAATTTGTTTTGCCATGATTATAAATCAAAAAGTTGCTAGCATTAAAATTTTATTGATTAAAGTTGATATTGTACTTCGAAAAAAAGCAAAGCTACCTAAAAATAATTAAAATTTAAAAAATTTTTATACATATTTTTTAACCCTATAATATCTTATTTCTTTTTTTACATAAATTTTAAAATTTAAGAATTGTTAAGCAAAAAATAAATATACTAATGTGCATAAATTCCAACCAAAGCTTTATTATATTCAAATAGAACTATAATTTTGCATTTCATTAACTTTAATTTAATAATTTCTGTATTGTATGTAATGTAAAATAGTGTATCTTCGAATACATTTACCTAAAACATTTACCTAAAATAAAAATTATTTGGTAAGCTATCGTACAAATCCTTTTAATGAATTTTAATTGTGAAAATTAAACAAAAAAAAATTTTTAGCAAGTTATTGTTAAAATACTCGTATTTTTAAAAGCGATAGTTAATATGTAGAATATGTACTAGTTGCAAATTTTTGGATGCAATATAATATCATACAATATAAATATATGAGATATATACAGGATGTTTTATATAAGGTGGCAAATAATTTCAGGAATCAATTTTCAGCAAAAGATTTTATGGGTTTGGGGTGAGGTGGTGCAGGTATGCTCGTTTTCGATCTACAACCCGTTAAAAAAAAGTACCTGATTTTAAAAAGTACGGATGAAGTTATATGCATATAAGTAAATGCATATAACTTCATCCGTGTAATATAGGGTAGCTATTGGGCACTTGTTTTACAGGTGATTCATAGTTCTTTATTTTCTGGCTTACAATCAATTTTGTTTGAGCCACAGTTTTCGATATGAAGCTCCTCAAAATTAGAATTTTTGTTATCGTTTTTTTGATAAGAAACTTCTCGAAAATTTGTCTTATTTTTTTTCTTTTTATTTTTTTCGAAGCTCTACAATGAGAACTAAGAGTTAACCTCTACAACATTTTACTATATTTCCCATAGTTTGTCCATTAAAACGTGTTAAATATGTTTAAAAAAAATCTGATGTGTTCAGCAGATAACCGATCGCAATGTAAATTGTCTAGATTAGTAAAAGTATTCCAGAATTGCATTTTAAATACATCATTTAATAATATTTTATTAGGAAAATGCGTTTTAAATACTTCTTTACAATTTTAAGGATACTAATAAGCTTTTAGTTAACATATCTAGAAAAATGTGAATTTCGCTCTTTTTGTGTCGCCTGAATCATTCGAAAAGTTCGTCAGTGATTTTCAGTAACAACCAGAGCTCAAATATCAAATTTCAAGAAATTCGTTCCGTACATATGGTAAAAAATGTAAGATCGGCCCCAAAATCGGTTTCCGAGCGCTGATCTTTCCAAATTTGAAAAGATTCATTCTTTTAACACCTCGAATTTAAATTTTAAATTTCAATGAAATCGGTTGATTATTTCTCTTTATATACGCAAAAATTGATACACATTTTAGACGTAGTAAACGGCTAGTTTCTGATACCTGATTTCTTCCAAAAATTAGGTGGTTTCGCGTACTTTTGAGTGAAGCTTATATATGAAATTTCAAGTAAATCTGTTAAAATATTTTCTTCAAAATGATCAACAATGTAAAACAGTCCAGTTACCGAGGCCTGATATATCCCAAAAGTTGATCAATTCCATAGTCGAAGTAAACTTACATATAAAATTTCATCAGAATCACACAATGTGAAAGAAATGAAAAAGTGCATTCTTACAGAAAACTCGATGCGCAAAATTTGTTGCCATCACTTAACCTCCCTTGTTATATGCAATGTCGGCAAAAAAAAAGAAAGGCAAATTTTCAAGAAATTTCGAGTTCTTAAAAAAATTTCAAAAAAAAAATGTTCACTTTGGCGAGTTCTATCTCGAAAACAGTAGCTCAAATAAATTTTATTGTAGGACCGAAAATAAATAACGATCAATTACCTGTGAAAGAAGCACCCAATGGTTACTGTATGACGCATGGATCCGAAGTAATAAGCATTTATTTATATACAGGAAATTCTGGTGCCTTTTTCTAACAGTATGACGCATGGATCCGAAGTAATAAGCATTTATTTATATACAGGAAATTCTGGTGCCATTTTCTAACAGCACCCACGTTCCCTTGCTCGTTAATTTCCCACAAAATCAAAACAAACCTGTATATCTCATTTATTTATATAATTTAATAACACAGTAATGACGAAAATTTACAAAAACTTGAATAAACCCAAGTAACAATTTTCAAGAGTAATACCCCAAAAAAATTGACCAAAACTCTCATAAAACTCTCATACCACACTCCAATATTCTTATAATTTTTTTTTCCTTTTTGTTTTTATGCAACTCTCATAATTCTTTTTCCTTTTTGCTTTTATGCAACTCTCATAAGGTTCTTATAATAAGACTTAGCACTTGTAGTGTTAAAAATTCTGCAACTCTCATAGCAATACTACTTTCAGCAAGCCATAAAAAATTTTAATTCTCATCATAAAGTATTTTTTATAAGATGTCAACTCTTTTAGAATTTTGTTCTTAAAAAAATTTTTTTATAGTTGTTAGGCACGGCCATTTTAGTATTTTGATTTAGGCACGGCCATTTTCCTTATCTAAATTTTAACCCTAATGAGACTGAGAATTCTTTTTTTTGGAAAGAAGTCCGAAAAATATTTATTGTACAGAAATTTTTAAATTTAAATTAATGAAATGCAAAATTTTAGTTTTATTTGAATATAATAATGCTTTAGTTGGAATTTATGCACATTAGTATATTTATTTTTTGTTGAACAATTCTTAAATTTTAAAATTTATGTAAAAAAAAAAGAAATAAGATTTTATAGGGTTAAAAAATATGCATAAAAATTTTTAAATTTTAATTATTTTTAGTTGGTGTTGCTTTTTTTCGAAGTATTAGGTGCGCAACTAAGTTCTCGCTGTTTTTTTTATTAAAATGCAACTTCACTGTCAATAAACACTTACATATACATCATTCAAAGTATTGCCCATCGCTGGTTACAACTTTTTCCCATCTTTCTGGCAGAGCTTTAATGCCGTTGCGATAAAAGTGCTCGTCTTTAGAGGCTATCCACGAATTGAGCCATTTTTCGATGTCTTCATATGAGCGGAACTGCTGATCAGCCAGACCGTGTGCCATCGAACGGAACAAGTAATAGTCGGACGGCGCAATATCTGGGGAATATGGCGGGTGGGGTAGGACTTCCCATTTGAGCGTTTCTAAGTAGGTTTTGACGGGTTTGGCAACATGAGGCCGAGCGTTGTCATGCAGTAGAATCACTTTTTCGTGCCTTTGCTCGTATTGTGGCCGTTTTTCGCGCAGTGCTCGGCTCAGTCGCATCAATTGGAGTCGGTACCGTTCGCCAGAGATGGTTTCGTTTGGTTTCAAAAGCTCATAATAAATAACACCAACCTGGTCCCACCAAATACACAGCATAACCTTCGCAGCGTGTATATTTGGCCGAGCCGACGACGTAGAAGCGTGACCGGGCAGTCCCCATGACTTTCTCTTTTTTGGGTTGCTGTAATGAATCCATTTTTCATCCCCCGTTACAATGCGATGAAGAAAACCCTTCCTTTTTTGCCGCTGGAGCAGTTGTTCACAGGCGAAAAAACGACGCTCAACGTCTCTTGGCTTCAAATCATATGGAACCCAAGTTCCTTGCTTTTGAATCATTCCCAACGCATGCAATCGCTTAGAAATGGCTTGGCGGGTAACTCCTAATACCGAAGCAAGCTGTTCTTGTGTTTGGCATGGATCCTCATCGAGCAATTTCACCAATTCAGTGTCTTCGAATGTTTTTGGCCTTCCTTCACGCGGACAGTCGTCAATATCGAAATTACCATCTTTAAAGCGACGGAACCAATCGCGGCACGTTGTTTCACTCAGAGCAGCATTCTCGTAAACTTTTTTCAACTCTCGATGCGCTTCAGCCGCCGTTTTTTTCGAATTAAATAAAAAAAGTAGCACTTCCCGCAAATGACGATTTTTTGGCGCAAAATCAGACATTTTCACACAACGAGAATTCTATGACGCCACAATGAAATCACTTATGTGTCAATGCGGTTTGTTTACCACATGTCACAGCCTCATTTATGTGGTTTTGGATATATCAAAATCGACCAACACCTACTGCTGAAGCCATCTATTGACAAACAGCGAGAACTTAGTTGCGCACCTAATACAATATCAACTTATCGTAAAAAAATTAATTATTAAAAGCGGAATAGTTATATTTTTTATAAAGTTGGAAGTAAGACCGATATATTTATTCTATAATGTATTGTTTTCTCTTCTTAGTAATACTATTATAAATGGCTTGTGAGAGTTTTCGTATACCAAAACGTATGAGAGTTATATGCTTTAAAACTCTTTTACTATGAGCTTATGTTAACTCTCATTACAAGAATTAATAACTCTAGTAATTGCGCTCTTTTGTTCTTATAAAGATCTCATTAGGATCTTTTAGTGTTCTACAAGACTGAAATTATTAGAGTAATAAATTATCTTAAAGAATTCTTAATATAGCTCTACAAGAGTCTTATGAGATAAAAATTGTTACTTGGGAATATTATTTAGCAAATAAAGTAAGTTAAATTTTGTATAATAAGAAAGAATATTAACAAAGAATATTAACTTTGACGTTGAAGCAGAGATAAATTGAAACTTCATAGTGCATTGAGTAAAGTGGATTAAACGATTTGCTGTTGAACGATGCACTGTTTTCAAAGAAACCTAAATACGCACAGGTACTATTTAACCGAAATGCCTATAGCGCATTTTAAAATAATAAATTTAAACATATTGTTAAAAATTATCGTCACTATCCATTTAATTTCAAACAGAAGAAAGTACATCCATTTTTATATTCATCGCTCTGAAATCTTAACTAAAATTAACAAAGCTTTTATAAATTCTACGTAAGAAATTAAAACATATTACAGTGGGAATGCATTTCTCCATGGTAGAGCAGTGTTGGTCTGTCTATCAGTGCATGCAGGCGTGTATGTCAAGTTCGGCTGAGCCGATTTTGCTGATTTTATATGTAAGTTTATTTCGAACATGGCGCGGATTGGTCAACTTTTGGGATATGTTAAAGTTATCTCCTGCATCATAAAAGATATTTTTACGGTTAATGGCACAAATTAAAGCTTAAGCAGCTGGACAAAATTCTGTAAAGAGCGTTTTGGAAGTTTCAAAGAATTGCACGAGCAATTGTTTGGACAAAAAAGTAAGAAAATAAGAGATGAGTAAGATTAGAATTTTCCTAAAGTTCGAAAGTTTGTATTTCCGTAAAAGCATGCAAAACCAAATAATAAGTTGTTTTTATTTAAAGCCCACTTAAAGTTTTTCAAAAACTATTTGTTTAAAATTTCTACCTTTTTTGGAATACGATTTTGACGAAATTTTATGTGTAAGTTTATTTTGACTGTGGATTGATCAACTTTTGGGATATATCAGGCCTCGGGAACTGCACGTTTTAGCGGGCCTGTTTTACATTTTTGATTAATTTGAAGAAAATATTCAATTGATTTACATGAAAATTCATGTATAAGCCTTTCTCGACCTTCCGCGAAACCTCCTAATTTTTGAAAGAAATCAGGTGTCAGCAACTGGAGGTTTACTACGGACCAAATATAAATCGGAAATTTAATATTTAAATTCTTCGTATTAATACAATGAATCTATAAATTTTTTGGAAAAATCAGGGCTCGGAAACTAATCTAGGCATCATTTTTATGTATTTAAATTATAAAATTTTCGTTTTACATTTTTTACCATATCTGCGGAATGAATGGATGGAATTTCTTCAAATTAGATATTCCAGTTCTGGTTGTAACCGAAACTAACTGGTGAGCATTTTACGGAATTGGGGTAGCACAAAACGAAACTCTACTAAGATCCAAATTTACATTTTTCTAGATATGATATGTAAAAGCTTACTAGTACCCTAAAAATTGGAGAGAAATAAAAAACTTAACAGGCATTTTAATAATATTCTGTAACACTTTCTCTTAACAAGACAATACACATTACGGTCGGTTGCAAATATTGGGAAAAATATTATATTTTTTTTTTTTACATTTTTTTCGAGTGGAACGATGTACATATTCATTTTTTTTTTAACAAAAATTGCTTTTTTTTCAATTTATTATACTATTTTATGAAAATTTATTTTATCTTTTTGTGTTAATAAGAAAAAAATAATTATATGTAAACCAATAAAACTCCATTTATTTTCATTCCAAATATTTAGCTTTCTATATATTGTTACCTAAAATATCAAAACACTGATTAAATCGAAAGTTTCTTTAAACTCTTATTATTACGTATTAGATATAAACTTAACATAAATTTTAAACTATTTGTATTTTTTAATTTGGTGTTAGTTTATTACTACTTTTATAAAAAAATATTACAAATAAAAAAGTCTGTGATAATTACAAACTGAAAGTGTTAAGTAGTTTTAATATTTGATTATTTGACACGAAAATATTTTACTATTAATTCCAAGGATTCTAGATTTTTCAAATTATTAAATTAAAAAACAAATAGCTCTTTAAGAAACAGCTATACGGGGTGTCTCGTATCTAAGTGCACTACTATATACCATTATATAGGTTCTCATAAGTAGAAAAAACTTTTGCACAAAGTTGAAGCTCACACCTCAACAGGTTCGGAGTTACAGAGACAATCAATCTCAACTGATTTTTTACTTTTTGACAAGTCAGGTACATTATTAAAAATGATTTGGAAATGTTACTAAACAAAAAAATCACTTAAGAATCGAATATATATAGCACACCTAAGAACTTAGTTCGAAATGAGCAAACTTATATCTTGTATAATATAGTCAAGAAAACTTAGTAAAAAAAAATTTAAATTAAACCAATTTGTATGTTACTTTATGTTAGTTTCTTCATTGAAGTGGAAAATTATACATTGTTATATCACCTAATTGAATTACCTAAAATTTACCCTAAGTTTTTATACTCGTATGAACGTATATTCGAAGGGTATACTAAATTTGCCTTACCGATTGTAACGCTGAGAAATAATGATCTAAGATATAGATTCAAGTGTATGTTTTTTATTATTTTATAAAAATATTTCCCATAAATCTGATTATTAACTTTTACACAAGGAAATTGTATTATTATATTGGAAATATATTTTTGTTTATTAAATTTATAAAATAAATCTTTCATTTTATTATTTCTTAATTCTAGTTTGACAAGTTTTTTAGCATATTGGAACTGATAAATTAACATTGAAAAAAAATTATTTTCATAAACCTCTTTAAACGTAGACTTTGATACTTGTGAACGTCATACTACGATATAATCTTGAATATCATTTCTTTTTTTTTAATCTTAGTACGGTTTGCTTCAGTTCCTGTTTTTGATATTGCTTCGAATTACTTTTAGTTAGTAAACCGCCACCTGCTTCTTTTCTTTTTAACTTTTCGTAAATCTTTCGAATTATAAAAAAACCACTTTTTACAATTGTGATATTTCATTTATTACAATTACGATTTAAATATAATTCGATTAACAATTTTGTTTAATGCTACCGTTATTAATATTTTATCTTACAATATAGAATATCTTACAATATAGTACACTAATACTAAAGAATATCTTACAATATAGTAGTATTTATATAAATTAATATTTACTTCAAATTTATAATTACAATTTATTTCGAATTGTTTGACTTATGGTATAACTTTTTGGTTCGTCTCTTTTATTGTTTCTCTTTTTAATTTCGTTTTCTGATTCTTCTCGATACGCTCAGTCAGTTCGTTATTAATCCTAATTTTGGTTTCGATGAGATTTTGATAGAATGTTCCACTTGGTCTACCGAAAAAACGTCATTGTGCTTCATTTTTGTTACAGAGTTTATTGACATATTGTAGGAATTTACTGCTAAGTTAATCATTTCTTTTTGGGAAAGTTCCTTTTACTTCGCTTTTTTCTCTAAATGTTGTAAATTTCTATTCCTAATGCCCATTGTCGAACATAATCTTTTTTGCGACGCTAAAATAGCGTAATACTTTCGTTATTTTGCCCCTTAGGTGAATAGCTGATGGATCTTTGATTCTAAAGAATTTCACAAATGTAGAGAATTTTATCGACGTATGATATATACTACTCTCCTTGTGTCTCCACCAAGTCTATATGCAATATCTGTGTTGAATACTTCGGTAGTAGAGTTTCTTGCAGCAGCGGTTTATGTGATCGTCATTAATATTTGTTGCTGTTGCAGATGTTACAACTTTTAGTATATTGTTTTATTAAACTGCTCATACGTGTGAAGTAATAATATGCCAATATTTCCTTCCTATTTCCCTCTGAATTTGAACCCAAGTTGTGTGCTCGCTTGTGTTCGTTCTCGATTATGCTGAATTTTCTTTCTCCCAGAGCTACGTCTTCACTTTTCGTTATTCTGATTTTGAATCTGTTAAAGTGATCCTTAAAAACCTTCTGTAGTATCCGGATGTAACTTCTGGGATCTTTATTCCACTCACGAGATTAGGATATAATCTTTCTCTCAGCACGTTCTCTATGGTTTCTTCATTTATTTCCGGTAGATCGATATATTGCCTGTGGTACCTCGGATGTGGTTCTTCATATGTTTCTATATCTTTTCCTTGTCTTATAATGATTTAGTTCTGGAAGATTTTTATCGGCGACTCACATTGGGGTATGAGGTCAGAACTTTGCCACTATGTGCTGTTTCTGTTATGCTGTCTTCATCTGGACCGCTAGCTGTTTCATTTGAGCTTTTTGATAGGGTGTTTACTTTGGTTGGTAGTCTGGACAATGCACCTGCGACAACAATTGTCCTTCCAGGCTTATATATCTGCTTGTAGTTATATTCCTCAATCTTTTGAGCTTTGCATTGATATGTGTCATTCAAAGTGAATTTGAGCTGGTGATCCGTAAGTATCTTGGTTTTGTTAGCCCCATATAAATAATTTCCCAAATTATTCAATGCTTATACTATTGCCAACATTTCCTTTCGAGTGTGGTGTAGTTTCCTTCCGTGCTATTGAGAGATCTGAATATATGTGCCCGGCACCGTTATTGCATTTAGTCTTTTAAAGTTGATGACCATCCTATATTTTTTTGCACCTTTTGCATCGGGTTTTTTGGCCACTATTCAAGTTGGTGGATTGTATGAAATTTTCGAAGGGCAAATTGTTCCATCTTCTTACAGGTTTTTGATTTGTTCTTCTTCTTTCCTCATATTGGCTGGGTGCGGGTATAACTTGTTGTAAATAGGTTCGTCAGTACTCGGTTTAATTTCTGCCTTTACTTGTGTGTCTATTATTTCCCTGTCTTTCATTGGACCAAATATTTTTTCGTGTCTCCTTATTATTTCCAGGATTTTTCCTTGCGTTGCCTTCGGTAAGTGATCTGTTTTTATTTTGACGACGTTAACTTGGATGGATGTTTTTGCTTTTAACGGAATTTTTTTAGTGTGTTTTCAAGCTTTTAGTGTATCGTCTCCAATTATGCCATGAAAAGTTTTTAATCCTGACACAACTAAAAGTTCAGTGAAGGTGTTTTTTTCCAAATATGAAAAAATTTTCCTCCAATTCTCTTGGAAATGGAGGACGACATTTTTCATGGCTCCCATGTCGACGAGAAATTTGGGGAGCTTCTTGTCCTTGGTTTTGAATTTCTAAGTACGTATTTTGAAAGGCGTCCGTCATAAAATGTATTTCCTGTACCTCTTCTTCGTATTTTGGTTTTTCATTATATTCATTGCTACATTCGTCAGGAACATCTCTAAGAGCATCTCCGTATTGAAGAGTCTATGGTGTTTGTTGTTCGGCAGATTGCTTCATGGACTCTTGTATGTTTTATTGTAATTACCAGGCCGTCGTGATTATATGACTGATCCACATCCATTTTTTCTGCTGGTTCCGTCAGTCTAGGTGCAGATTGTATTACCGTTTGATGTTTTATATTGTAGGCTTGATTTCACTTCTGTACTCTAGTGATATTGTTGTTAGTGTTCCTGTTGTGTATAACGAAGTTTCGGCAGCTATAGTTTTGAAGCTCTAGACACGTTGAATATGCTTTTGGCGGAGTTGACGATTTCTGAAACATCAAGTATCTATGCACACACGTACTATGCTCTGTTCGTCTGCGGTTCTATCAATACATCTATTGTTTCCTTCGAAAAATTTTCCGTTTTGATTCTGTAAATAATTAAGGAAAATTGTTGGTTTATTCTGGCGTTGAATTTTCATCTGGTGTTGCAGAGTTCGAATATCCCTTTTGTCCGCAAAATGTAAGGATAAGCACTTCTTTATTTCAGGCCAGTCCTCATCGAACAAGTTATACGAAATGAAAGCTGTTTCTGCTCTTAATCTTATTTTGCCTCTTATCGCCTGCAAGATCGCTCTGTATATAGGTTTATTTTGTACCACCTCGTAGTCTTCTGTTATTGATTTTACACTATGTACCCGTAAGACACGTCCTGTACTGTGTCATTGTCAAAGGTTTATAGCTCCCCTACAGAGTCTAGAAGCCTTGATATTTCTTTCGAGTCGCGCTCGGCTAACTGAGTTTCTAGTTTAGTTATACGAATCTCAAATTTTTTATTCTGTTAAATTTGAGGGTTGGCGCCTCCGGTTAGTCTCTTAAGTACTTCCAATATTTGTTCCATTTTTATGATTTTGCTTATCTATTGCTTGTTTATTACTTATTAAACGATATTAAATGTTCTTTTACTCGATTAAAAAATTTTTGTGAAAATTCGGAAATTTGAGTTCTTGATTTTAATTAAATTTTTTGATTTTTTAGTTAAATTTTTGTTAGGCTGCTAGACAATGGCGTTTTGATAGAAAAACTTAAACGAAAAAGACTTTTCGATTTAACACAAAATACCAATATCCTGATGGAAAGTATTTAATTCCTGTACGTTCAGAGTCGAGGTGATTTTTCTGAGTAGGAGTCATGCCCCCCCACTGCCGGTGGAAAAAGGCAGGTAGCACCGTCCTTCTTTGTCTATCATGATGTTTTAACTTAGTAGAAAAAAATCATAAGAAATTTTTGTTTAATTAAGTTTTTATAATTACAACTTTTATTATTATTTTTTTATTAATGTAATTTAAAGTGGTTTTATAACTTTTGGTTGATTTATTTTATTTCTTTTTAATGTTTTCATATTTAAAAAATTACGATTTTATTCTTTGAATTATTTAATTCTCTTTACTATTATAAAGAGGACTTTTTTTTGGTACTTATTTAATGAGATTTTACGTTATTTTCCCTCAGTTAATTTTTTGTTAATTATACTACAATATGAAAGACGAATTACAGGAAGAAAACATAGTTCATCTCGACTCCTAGTAAGTAATTCTGGTAACGGTTGAGTTGCCGAATCCGTTGTAGACTTTGATACTCGCGAACGTCCTCCTACGGTACAATCTTCAATACATTTTCTTTTTTAATCTTAATGCGGTTTGCTTCAGTTCCTGTTTTTTATATTGCTTCGGATTTCCACAATTATCGTACTTTTGGTGGGTGAACCGCGATTTGCTTCTTTCCTTTTTAACTTTTTTTGAACCTTCACTCGAATAATAAAAAAACGACTTTTTACAATTGTGATATTTCATTTATTACAATTATGGGGAGGCTTAAATATAATTCGATTAACTATTCGATTAAATATAATTCGATATAATTCGTTTTGCTTAATGCTACCGTTATTAACACCTCATTTTAGATTAAAAAATATCTTAAAATCTAGCAGTATTTATACTAATTAAAATTTACTTCATTTTCGGACTAGTGCACAATTGCAGATGTTACGCCAACACTTTTGATGGAAATAATAATTTCATAATTCTGGAATTTACTGCTCTTTCAGTATTTTTGGTGTGAATAGAAATTATTATCATACTAAAGTTGTAATTTGATACCTTTTGATTATGTTACTTCACACGATGATAACTTATAATATATACTTTGTTTTACCAAAAATGTACAAAATATTTTATTTAAACATTTCATAAAGTAACAAGCATAATATTTTTCAAAATAAAATTGCAATAATGCTTATTTTCTATTCAAGATTAAGCTTACATTAAAATTTTCGAATGGTAGAAGTTGAAATATAACGTTTACGTGTATATGTTTTTTTAGGGATTTATTTTTTTATTCTTAATTTTTACACATTTAAGGATAAGCTTAATAGTCAAAAGTAAATTTATATTTTATTATTTAATTGACAAGCCAAAATTTTTTCGCTTAAATTAAAAGAATCGATATAATTTTTATTTTTGTGAATTTTTACTTACAACTTGTTATAAATTTTATTTCAAATATTCTAATGTTGTATTTGATAAACGATAAAATGGAAAATAATATAACTTTAACTACTTTCAAAAATTTCGTTTGTATTTTAAACTACTTCAACGTTAAGAAATATAAATTTGAAAAATAGGTAAATTTGTTTTATTTTTCATTATATTTTAAAAGCAAAACAAACTTTAGATATGAATTACAATATTGATTGCGTTTGAATATCAAAAAGAAATTTCTGTATGAAAGTCCGAATTGAAACGCTTCCATTTGGATGTTTTAAATTTAGCGTGTAAATGAACTAAGAGTAAAATTGTATCGCTTTAACGTATGACTCAAAAACAAATTTGTCGTCTAAGCAAACATAGAACGTGTTATATTCGAATTTCTTTCCAACTAGAACTACGGAAGGATCTTGATTACACTTTAAGGCAATTCATTGCAATGGTTTTCTTAAGAAAAACCTTACATTTTATATCCTTAAATCTTAAAGAAAAATTGAAATTGTTGTCTGGGTACGAAAACATATATTCAATATTTACCTAAAATTATTTAAATTTTATAAAATAAAAAACATTTTATATTTGAAATAAAAAAACATACCATCTCGGAAGCTCTCAAGCATTTCAATAGTGGGCAATCTTCAAAATTTCTTGTTAACTCATATTACTTATCATCGTCCAATTTTTTTTTTCTTATACAAAATTATTTTATTCCACTTTTTTAAGCACTGGGAACAAGTGACCCGTAATATATTTCAATTCAGCCCAAATTTTCTCGAGTTTCTGAAAATCAGCACTTGATTCAATAGGATTGCAATTTTTGAAAACTGCAGCAAGTTTTCGGTTTTAGTTAATGTTTTTAACGATCCCATAATTTCCTTTTGGCGGATTATTTTTTAAACCTTCACTAAAGTAGGGAATCTATATTTTAAAAGTGCAATATATGTATATAACATATGAAAAGGCAATATTTTAGCTAATTGCCATACTTTCTGTTGAAAAAATATTAATAATTTGTTCGGCCAAATCCCTACACTAATTGAAGCTTATTTTCTTCTCACTTTCCCATACGTGCACCATAATATGGTTCACGATCCAAGTCCTGTCGCCATATGTTAATTTTTGGGTTTTTTCATACTTTCACAAACATTTGCTTTGATCAGCCTTTTCCACAAGACTCAATACACTAAACGTCTGTTAATTATACCCGTACGAACGTATGTTCGAAGGGTATACTAAATTTGCCTTACCGTTTGTAACGCTAAGAAATAACGGTGTTAGATATAGACTCAATTGTATGTTTTTGATCAGCGTCAAATTCTGAGTTGATTTAGCTTTGTCTGTCCGTCCGTCCGTCCGTCCGTCCGTCCGTCCGTCCGTCCGTCCGTCCGAACGATAACTCAAAAACTAATTGAGCTAAGCTCACCAAATTTTCACAAATGATTTATTGTAGTAAGTGCCAGAACCCTATTTAAATTGGACATGATCGGGTTACCGGTTCGGGTAGCTGCCATACAACTTCAAAATTTATTTGGCTATATCTCAGAAACTATAAAAGTTATGGTATTGAAATTTCACACAAACGAATATATTAGTAGGGCCAGTATGCCCCATAAAAGTCGTTGAAATTACTTGGCTCCTTCTGGTACCTGCCATACAACTTCAAAAGTTATTTGGCTATATCTCAGAAACTATAAAAGCTGTGATATTGAGATTTCACACATGTGAATATATTAGTAGGGCCAATATGCCACATAAAAGTCGTTGAAATTACTTGGCTCCTTCTGGTACCTGCCATACAACTTCAAAAGTTATTTGACTATATTTCAGAAACTATTAAAGCTATAGTATTGAAATTTCACACAAACGAATATATTAGTAGGGCCAATGTGTCTCATAAAAGTCGTTGAAATTACTTGGCTCCTTCTGGTACCTGCCATACAACTTCAAAAGTTATTTGCCTATATCTCAGAAACTATAAAAGCTGTGATATTGAGATTTCACACAAGTGAGTATATTAGTAGGGCCGATGTGCTTGATAAAATTCGCTAAAATTTCTTGGCTCTTTCTGGTAGCTGCCATACAACATCATTAGTAGTTTGGCACAACCAGTATTTTGAATAACACATAGTACTGAAATTTTGCATAAATTAATAAGGTAATACGGCAACTTAAAGTCATAGTCTGCCCCATAGTTAGTTATGGCACATTAGTTATTCGCACAAATTCGTACGGGTATCACAGAGTTGACAAGGTCAAGTCTATTTTTTTTCTCGTTTTAATTAAAAATTTTTTCGAAAAATATGAGTAAAGTTATAAAATTAGTATGGCAGAACACATTTATATTTAAAGAATACATCAGGGTAAATTATGCCAATCATCTTGGAATTAAAAATGATGCTACATTAAAAGCTAAACTGTAGCATTTAATACTTTATTTATAAAATTCTATAGCAAACATCGTGAAGGGGTATGCAAAACATTGGCCTGAAAGAATAATTGTTTTTAATTTTGTAATATAAAATGTGTAATAAATATTTCGTAATTTCAAAATTTTAGCATTAATTCTGTATTTCTATAATAAATCACAAATTCGTAATTTCAAAATCTTAGCATTAATTCTGTATTTCTATAATAAATCACAAATCTGACCATTGGTGCAGTGGTAATGGCACCGGCCCTTTAAACGAATGGTCTCGGGTTCAAACCCCGGTCAGGTCACTATGAAAATTATATTCAATATTATATAACTTAATATGCAAATACTAATAAAATATTATACAAGTAATTTTGAAATGTTCATAATATTCGATACTAAAAACTAAGAAAAATAAACAGTAAATATTAATAAACTGAAATATTTAATATAAATAAAAACTACGGTAGACTAGTCACCTACCTAGCTAACTCTCTATGACTATAGAAACTAGAGCATCATAGATATCATGCACTAGCCCTATACTCCTCCTAGGAGTGAAGAAGGAAAAAAAAAAAAATAATAAATCACAATAACTGCTTAAAAACCGTAAAATTACTTTGGTCTGAGACAAGATTTGTGAATATTTTTATACTTGTTGTACTCGTATAAGTTAAGGAAGAAATTTTACTTTGAAACTTTGTTTTCTAAATTTTTTTCTAAAGAACCATACAACCATCAAAATATGCAGATTTTTCATGTTTGTGTATATAATATGTATTTTTATTATATATATTGCAAAATAATATTTAAACTATGTATAATATATGAATTCTAATTTTTACTTCATTAAATTTTATCTAATATATAAATTTAAAGTGTATAACATTAATTATGTACTTAAATTTTTATTATATAAGTCAGTATATAATAATAATTATATACTGACAGAAATTTTACTTATTTTATACTTTTGCATTATTTTAATCATTTAAGTATATTCATTTTCGTTTTTATATTTGTTTCTTATGGTCGTAATATCTACAATTGAAATTTTTGGATTTTGTATAAATAAGAAAACACAGTCGCTAATAACTTTTTATCTTCATTATTTATGTATATTGGCTTGGAAATAGCTGACAACTTAAAATTAAAATTTAGAATCAATTATTCCAATTTTCAAACTTGGAATAAACTTACAAATTTTGATCGTGAAACACTTACAAATTTTTACTTTTTGCATCACAACAAAATATTTGAATTAAAATTTCAAAGATTCAATTTATTGTTTATTTTGGAAAAAATCAAACACTTTATTTTAAGTTTTATAAAAATTATGCGTTTTCAACAACACTAAACTTTAAATTATTTAAAAATTGCTTTAATTTTTTACGACGCATCACCAGCAAATGCAAATTTATTACTGATTTAGAAAATTACATATACATGAATATATACGAAAGTATAATATATGTGCGCATATGTGTAAGAAATACCGACATAAATTACCTAAGAACTAGGTTAAGTTTTAATGTCTTTTGTAAGATTTAGAAGCAATTTAACTAAGAACTTAGGCCTTTGCAGGTTTTTAATATTTCTGTATTTGTGTATCGGATGATTTTAAAGTTAATTTTTCTTGCTTCTATTAGATTGGAATTTGTATATGGGTTGTCGATTATGAGATATAGTAGCAGTCAATGTAATATTATATCAATTTTGTAGCGCTTTACTACATTTCACTTAGTTAATGTTATACTTAAATAAAATTTGTCCCCACAACATATTATGCAGATATTTCGAAAACTTCAGGCAAATACCTAAGTAAAGCTTAATTAAAATAAATTTTGACAAACACAATAAGGAAAACTAATAAAGGTTATATTAATATATAAATAAGAGCATTTTATTTCAACTTGTAACCTATAAGTGTTATGTAATAAATATTGGTTATTAGAATTAATAACAATAGTTATTCAAAAAACAGCAATTAAATTCATGTTTATTGATTATTTATATAAATATTCCTTGTTTTTTAGAAGTACAATTAGGAATGCACATTATTCGATGTATAATTTGCAGAAATATATACTTATATGATTACAATAATAATTTTTTAAAATATGTACTACATTTATATATGAAGTACATTAATATATTCGAACACTTTTGATTATAAACGCTTTATTGCAAAGTTTTGTTAAATTGGCCAATAACTTAGGCAAACTACAACTTTATTTTAGTAAACACAATTATTATAACTTAGTTCTTAGGTAACATATGTAAATATTTTTGTCTGTATTCTGTCTGTATTTTTTGGAACTTTTAATTTTACAGTTAACTTTTACGTTAGATAAGTGACTAAAAAGCTTAGTTAAATTAACTAAGAACTTGAGCCGTAACAGAGTTTTTGCGGTTGCAAGTAACATAGTTCGCGCGTTTTCAATAAATAGAATCAAGAATTTAGGAAATTAAGCAACTAAAATCTTAGGTAAAATACCATAGATTAAAAAACTTTTCTAGGCAGATTAAAAACAACTTTGCTATAAAAAGTTTTACGAAATAAACTTATGTTTTTGAAATTTTTTTTTTGTTGGTTTACAAAAGAGCCAATTTCTTAGCTGTTTTTACCAATAAAATTTTGATTGTAAATTTTTACCAATAAATTTTTTTTGATAGTGAAATTGCTTTCATTAATATAGTCATGTATTTTAATTTTCGAAACTTTATATTTCAAAAATAGCAAGCGTTTCAATTAATGCAGGAAGCTGATGGTAAACATCATGTCACGAAAAAATATAATTATTTATCTTAACTCATGTGGTTAACCTTTGAATTCTACAATTTTTTTAAGGTTTTTATAAATTAATAAAATTGATTTATAATTAATAAAAAAAACGCGTGATTGAACTGCTGCGTGCTGACGAATAGTAGATTTTTAAAAAATATTTAAAAAAATAAATTTGAATTGGGATATTAATACACACTTAAAGTATCTATAATTTGAGTAATTCAGCATAATTTAAATAAATAAATATTGCAATAAGAATAATATTTTATTGTGAGAATTTAAAATAAATATTATTCCAATAATAGCGTTGCAATGTATAATGTGTAAGGCTACTGTAAATAGCTAATCAAAGGGTTTACAGTGCATGGGTGATTGTCATCGCTATTTTCATAAAAAATGTATTAAAATGGCGGACGAAGTTTTCAGTGCCATTAAAACAGGAAATATTATGTGGAAATGCTCAGCCTGCAAATCTATTTGTGATGAATCGATTATAGTAGAAAGTGAAGGAGAGAACGAAATTATCAATTCAGATAATCTTGTAAATCATGTTGATGAAATTCAGGAAAAACTAATTAATTTTGATGTATCAAACTGTAGCATTGATAAATTAGCCGCTTATTTGAAAAATGTAGGTCTGATTGTTGGTGATATACATAAATCACAACATAATCTTGCCCTACGTTTGGATGAATTGACACAACAAAATAATAGTATCCTTCACGAAAACGTTTTTCTAAAAAAGGAGCTTGCTCAAGTTACAGAAAGATAAAAAATCTTAGTTTAAAATAAACAAGCATAAACATGATGAAGTACACCAAAAAATAATAAATTGGATGTAGTGGTAGCTGGTCTCCCTTTCCTGTGGAAATCATTTTGAACATTGCAAAAACTATTAAAGCTAATATTTCAGGTAATGATATCCAGAAAGTTATTTCAGTAGAACAAAAAGTTAATGGAAAAGCGACTGCCAATAGTTTATATATAGTTAAATTTACATTAGAAGTAGCTAAAACCGAAATGCTGATGAAAAAAGCGTAATATAAAAATCTGTTTTCAGCAGATATTGATTTGGCAAGTAATGGGAACAAAGAAATCTTTTTTCGCCACCACCTTTCCCCTCTTCAATCAAAACTATATTTTGAGGCGAAACAAAACAAAATATCCCAAAAATTTCAATATTTGTGGGTTAAGGAAAACCAAATTTATATGCGTCAAAACTCATCTAGCAAGGTATATAGGATTACAACTTTCAATGACATCACTTACATCAAAAAAGAACTTAATATACAACAAAACTAATACTAATATTGAAAGGTATTTAATCCTAGATAAATAATATTTTTATTTTAATGTTTTCGTTTATTTTAGTATTTTATTTTTTTTAATTTTTCACAAATGTATTACAACTAATAATTTCATTTTATAGATATTTATTTTTTGTATTTCACTTATGTGATAATAATTGTACAAGATTCTTATTTATACCGATTTATATAATATCAATATTTATACTTTTAATCATACGTATGTTAAGAACTAAAATAACCTATTCCATGTTTTACCGAATAAAACAATTTATTGAACCACGTGCTAAAATTAAAAATTATTTTCGAAACGATTTTAATTATATTAAAACTTTCCAACGCGAGATGGAAATCGAAACTGAATTTTTAAGCATGGCATATATTGTCCTTCTGTTTCTAATTTTTATTTTACAAATTTTATTATTTAACCGGTTTGTAACTTTTCTTATAAGGTACATAATTGCAATGCATGAATTACTGATATCAGATGCGATGTGTTTGAATATATTGTTTGTGTTTATGTACTATGGATGATGAGGTAGAAAATATAGACTTGTTAGGGTGTCCCGTTTTACTAGTGTGAACCAACAGACTGTTAAGATGAACTACAAAAATAATTTAAACATAATATATTTCAACATTCAAAGTCTTAGAAACAAATTACATAATCTAGAAACATTAATTCATAGTTATTGTTGTGAAATACATATCATTGTTTTGACAGAAATTTGGTTAAGAAAATCTGAGAATCAATTTTTTAATTTACCCGGTTTTACAGGTTACTTTTCGAATAGAGAAAATTCTTACGGAGGGGTCGCAATTTATGTTTCAATAAATTGGAATATTTAAATAGTTCAATGCTCTTTGAAGAGGAATTTAAAAAGTCAAATTTTCTAGGAATTAAACTAGATAGGGAAAATATTAATATACTTTCAATATACAGATCTCATGATACACCTGTAAATAAATTTATTGTTAAAATGGATGATATCACAAACAAATTTAAGCAGTCTATTATTGTAGGTGATATAAATATTAACTTATTAAGCAGGACTAATAATGACGTTATAAATTACTCTAGTACACTCCTGACTAATGGATATGTAATTTTGAATGAAACATTTCCAGACTATAATTGATCATGTTATTTCAGACATAATTCAGAATGAATATTTTTTTCATATAGTTGATACTGCTCTGTCTGACCATCAAATGTTTTTAATAAGTTTTAATAGAAGTCTACAGAAGGACGTAATTTGCAATTTTAAGGTTGTTACTGATTATGATAAATTAGTTAGAGATAGTTTTTGGTCCACAATGGACTCTTATCGTAATTTTAATGATTTTGTAGTTGGCCTAACTTCTTTAGTAAAGGTGCATACTAGAACTATACCTATTATGAATAGTAGGTGTAAAAAAGAGTGGATGAATTTTGATATTTTTGCCGAAATTAAAATCAGGGACTCTTATTTAAAATTTAGAAAAAAATATTCTAATTATACGCGCATAAAAGAGGTTTATCAAAAATATAGTACGTGATTTAATACGGCGGGCAAAAAACAATATTATTCTAATAAGTTGTCCTGTGATCCTAGCAATAGTCGTAAGGTGTGGGCACTCTATAAGGAAATAATGTTTAACAAGCAAAATAATGTTTCTTCTAGTAGCATCAGCCTAATTGAGGATAATAATAGGAAAACCAGTGACAAATCGCTCATTGCAAATATTATGAATAATTTTTTTGTAAATGTAACATCTGGAATTGGTATTCCCTGACGAGCCCATTGATTCCGAATATGTTGGTAGGTTTTCAAGAAATATTTATGTTCCTTTTCAATTGACCCAAACTAATAATGAGGAGGTACAGGAAATAATAGGTAAATTGAGGTCTGCGGCTGCTACAGGTTGCGATGCTATCTCTGCTAAATTTATTAAAAAATTTTCGGTGCAGTTGACTCCTATTTTAGTTAAATTTATTAATTTGTCATTTCAAAATCATATTTTGACGGACTCACTGAAAAGTGGAGTTGTGACGCCTATCTATAAGGGTGGTGGTCATAGGGATAAAAACAATTACCGACCGGTATCTGTACTTAGTGCTCTTTCGAAAATTTTTGAAATTGTTATTAGAAATCGTTTGGAGATTTTTCTGGCAAATAATAATATTTTGAATGTGGAACAGTACGGTTTTGAAAGGAAATCTAATACAACATCTGCTTGCATAAGATTGACACATTTCATTACTAAAAATATGGATGAAGGAAAATATGTTAGTTTCGTATTTTTAGACTTAAAAAAGGCCTTTGATTGTGTGGACCACGATATTCTTTTGCGCAAACTTTCGGGTATGAATTTTGAATTTGACCAGATTTCATTTATTAGGTCGTATCTCACTCAGAGGAAACAGAGTGTACGTTTAGGAGATGTGGTTAGTGAGTCTAAAATATTAAAGAAGGGTGTTCGTCAGGGTTCGATTTTGGGTCCCACACTATTTAAAATTTATACACTAGACGACACAGCACGACTAAACTTGCGCGGCTCTATACAACTATATGCTGACGACGCGGTGATGAAATATGCTAGTGTTAGTGAGTATGAGTTAAGGGATTCAGTTCAATATGGCCTCAAAGTAATTAGCGAGTGGCTAAACAAACACCGACTTGCTTTGAACGTAAAAAAGACTAGCATTATGTTATTTCAAAATAAAACTTTTGGGGACTTAAATTTCTTCTTTGGGAATAATATTATAAAAACTGTAAATCATTTTAACTATCTTGGCCTTGTCGTGGACAATAGGGTTAAATGGCATAGTCACATTGACTCAATAATTAGGAAGGTAACACCTTATATTTTTATAGTAAGACGACTTAGGAAATTATTAGATAGTGAAAGCCTCTACAAAATATATTGTTAATATATAAAATCACAATTTATATATTTGACCCCCATCTGGAGTAGGACATCTCAATATTACTTGAACAAGTTAGATATTCTTATTAAAAGGGTGATAAAAATCATTCATAACTACTCGAATACCCATCCTACGAATTTGCTATATGTAAGTCCATACATTAGCTTCAATGAATTGTCTATCAAGGAAATGTACTTAACAGCTTTCAAAATTATTCATAATCAAATGAAACACAATTTTATCCTTAATAGGAACTTCGATATACATGGTAGAAACACAAGGAATCAATCTAACTTCTATCTTTCATTGTTTAGGACTGATAGACAGAAAAGAATTGTTTATATGTATGCTTAAAGATGTACAATGAATTACCAACTAATCTCAAACAAATCGATAATATATGCATGTTTAAAAGGAAAATCTTAGATTATATTACACAATAATGTTTTCAAATTGCACAAACGTATTTTACTCAAATAGAAATTATAGAATAATAATATAATAAATAATTATATAATAGCAATATTAAAAATACAAATAAATAAATAAATAAATAAGAATCTTATTAATCTTTATTAATCTTTATTATTATACTACCTGCAGTAGTTGAAATTTTATATATGTACTACATTATTATAAGACCAGACAGCTAACGCTATAGGTCATAAAATCTATATTTTGAATTATACTATGTATATTATTTCGCTAAGTTTGGTTTCCGTTACTTACATTATATCTTAGAATTTTATTGTTAAGGTGGAATATGTATATTTTGGAAAAAAAATATATAATTATATGTAATAAAGAAAAAAAAAAAAAAGTTCTTCCTATTTTTACCGACCGTATTGTGTATGTTATGCAATAGGAAGGTAATATCATGGCGACAAATTTTGCATATCGAGTTTTCGAGGGGAATACACTTCTCCATAGTAGTGAAGTGTAAATAAACTATTTTTAGCAACCTGTTGGTCTATGTGTGCAAGCGTGTATCTCAAGTTCGGCTGAACTGATTTTGATGAAATTTTATATGTAAGTTTATTTCGACTGTGGCACGGATTGATCAACTTTTGGGATATACGAGGGCTGTCCCAGAATTAAGTAGCCTAACCAACAAAACACAAAAAGTTTGAAAAAAAAATAAGCCTGGCAGAAAGCCCTATTATTTTAAGGATTAACTGTCACACTTTTATTTTTTTTCTTTTCAGATTACCGACTTAATAGTGAAGTTTTTCAGTAAATTTTTAATATGGATAACATTGGTCATCGTTATGTCATTCAATATTTTTATTTGAAAAGTCTTAGTCCAGCCGGTATCAAAAGTGAACTAGATTCTACACTAGGGGAGTCTGATCCCTCATATGCAATGATTAAAAATTGGGTAGCGCAGTTTAAACGTGGCTGTACTAGCTGTGAAGATGAACATCGCACTGGTCGACCAAATGAGGTCACCACGCCAGAAACGGTTAAAAAATCCACAAAATTATATTAGACGACTGTCGATTGAAAGTGCGTGAGTTAGCTGATATAGTAGGCTTATCAAAAAGTGCTGTATATAGGATTTTTTTTTTTTTTTTTTTTCCTTTGTTCACTCCTAGAAGGAGCATAGGGCTAGTGCATGATTTCTCATGCACTAGTTTCATAGCGTCATAGGGTTTAACTAGGCTGTATATAGGATAATCAAAGTAAAACGTCCACATTTGTCGAAGAAAAAAGTGTTGTTTCATCAAGACAATGCACCATTTCACACATCTTCAATCGCCATGGCAAAAATTAATGAATTGAAGTTTGAGCTGCTTCCTCACGCACCCTGTTCACCAGATTTAGCCCCCTCAGATTACTTTCTATTTCCAAACTTGAAAAAATGGCTTGATGGAAGAAGATTTTTTACAAATGAAGAGGTAGAGTCTGGCGTTGATGGCTATTTTGCAGAGTTTCCCAGTTCTTACTATAAAAATGGTATCGAAGCAATTCAACACCGCTGGCAAAAGTGTATCGACCTAAAACAGGACTATGTTGAGAAATAAAAATAAATTTTGTCAAAATTTTTGTTTTCTTGGTTAGTTCTTAATTCTCGGACAGCCCTCGTATATGGGAAAAATCAGGGAATTTTTTGAAATTTGATATTTGAATTCTGGTTGTCACCGAAACTAACTGACGAGCATTTTAGCGAATTCGGGTGGCACAAAGCGAAACTCTATTAAGAGCCAAATTTACATTTTTCTAGGTATGTTAACTATAAGCTTACTAATGCCCTAAAATTGGAAAGAAGTACACACTCAAAAAAAAATATTACTAGATTTGCTATAGTTTTGCATGCTCCTAGTGATAAAAACTGGTAGAAATCGGGATAGTGCGAAAAAATAGCATTTTCAGCCATTATTTATCGCGCTCAATTATTAACATTAGTTGCTATTTTTTTTATCTGATTCTGCTAAAAAATACAAGTCATTTTCATTACTGAGAGCCATTTATTATTGTCGATGCAGCATAAAATTTTGTTTTCGCACTTATTTATTTCACTCAAGAATATGTAAATTGACTCTGTCAGATATGTATTATTAGTATTACAGTTAGTGATTTTGCAATTATATAAATAAAATTATACAATTCTTATAAGTATTTATTTTATTTATGGTAATGTAATTTGGCTCTGATGCCTATATATCATGAATACTGCAGTTAGGGATTATTGCAAATGCAGCATTAAAATTTTGTTGTATTAGCAATTATTTAAGTCATTAATAGCAATCTAATGTGGCTCTTTTAGCAACCTATTAGGTATGTTTCAATTAGGGATTTTTGCAAATACAGAGTTAAATTTTTACTACTTTTACAATTAATTATCCTTATGAAAGCAATGTAATATAGCTCTATTACTTAAATAAAATGGATTATTCTGAAATTTATTATAACTAAAAGAAGTGAAACTATAACATTAACTTTTGGTTTATTATTAAATTTTTATTAATACAGAAAATAAACATTTCACAGAATCAAATTATTTGGTTATTTAATATTCTTTTCTTAAACAATAATCCTTATAAATATGAATTACCTATTTAAGTGGGAGTTTTGCTTAATTATGTTTATGTTTTAAAAACTTTCCGCAAAGCGCTGAGCTTGATAAATCCAAAATTGACAAAGATGACGTTGATGTGTCATGCAAGAACACAGGTTCTTGATTGGGCAAAGTTATATTGCAACTATTTGCTGACAAAAAATTTGATATTGTAACACTGTCGCTTTCTACGATTTCAGTTGCGCAAGTATTTTCCGAATCTTCCTGCTGATGGCGTATAAAGAAATTTAATTCAATCAACGAAATATTTGTTTTCACCTGCATTTTTTTATATTTTTAAACGAATTTAGACCAAAATATTGCTCTTATTGCTTGTTTTTCAATTAAATTTAAGACTCCTTGATATTCCAAGCTCTTGAAAGCTTCTTGGTTCAACTCTTCTTCTAATAATTTCGAGAAGCACTTTTATGAAAAAGAAATAATATTTTTAATTCTGATTCTATGAAAACTAAAAATCTGATCTAACCTTTATATATTTTTGGATAAAAAATGAACGGGATTATTTACATTTACTTGTATTTGCAACAATTTGAACAATTGCTGTCATGTTTATCACTACAATAGAATGTTACATTTTATATCGAGAATTAGATAAAAGAACAAATGGTAATGATCGAATATATTACCAGCATTTTATTTTAGCTTTTACGGCCATGTTTTTTACAGAATCACAAAAAATATAACTGTCTCAGCTGTAATTAAAGCTGAAGTATTGTTAGTTACCAATGTAATGTTGCAATATTAACAAACTAATTTTAACACATTTTGTTATAGCTAAAGCAGCTATGTTTTTTTGTAAGGATGCAGAAAAACATGAACACAACAGCCAAAATAAAATACTGATATAAGAACATATACATATATCTTACACATACATATATATGTTCAATTAATAACTCCATACTCATATTCACCTTCCTTTTAATGATATGTTTTTTTTTAATTAAAATTTGTAAATTTTATTTACTTACCTTCAAAATTAGGTTTTAATGAGCTAAGTCCCTATTCTTTCAAAATATTTTTTAAAAAATTATCCATTTTTACTGTCTTTAATTTTTATTTAAAAATTTTTTTTTCACCTTAATTTTCACTTTTAATTTCTACTTGCGTATACTCCAATCGAAATATTTGAACTACACTTCTTACGCATGATAATTCAGTAAAATGAGAAAATAGTTGTTGTAATAAATAATAATTACTTCAAATTTAATATAGCATTTTCTTTCTAGATTTTGCATATAGGAAAAGATAGCTATATAACTGACCAAAATTTCAGCATATGTTTTAGCTATTACAGCAATTTTTTATTACTACACAAGCAAATAGTGAGAGTTGTAACTGAATACGTTCTATTGCAGAAAGAGTCATAATTTTAAGCTAAATTTTCAATGTTCCGCAGTAATTTTAGAAATGTTTTGTTTGCCATGTACACATGAAGAATCTCAGAAGGTCAATTAAAAATATAGTCATAAAATCTAGCTACATTTTACATGTCACAAACCAGCTATGTACATCACTGTAAAATAAATATGCATTTAATATGGAGGTAGAAATATTGTTAACTTTGTTATTATTTTTAGCAACTTCAGATATAAAGTTGTAGTTATGTTTTTTGGCTACGAAAATAGTGATCTGTTTTTTCAGTGCATATGTAACAGACATTTTTATAATATTCTGTAACACTTTCACTTAACTAGACAATACACATTGCGATCAGTTATATGCTGACCATATCAGATTTTTTTTCTTTAAATTGAACTGATCGTGTCATACTTCTTATTTTTTTTTCTTTTTTTTTTACGTAAAAAATTTAGTTTAATGTCTTAAAAAATCTGAGGATATTATACACATTTTTCAAAAAGCTCCTTTTCGTTTAAGTTTTATTGAACGAAAAGGAGAGAAAGGCAGGAGAAAAAGAAAAATTAAAAAATTTTTCATATTCTTATTTCAGTATAGTTTTAAAAATTAATGAGAAGGGATGTATGATTTTTCATGTAAATTTTTTATTTCTCAAAAAGGTAAGTTGAGTAGTGTTCGATTAACAAAAATGTTAATACAAATAATATAGTGTGATACATTTCAACTATTTGAGTTATCTCGTTTCGGTTATTTATATTTATGGAATTGTTTCAAATAATTTCAACTAGTTTTTGAGTTATTAAAAATAAATATGTATTCACCTACTTCCAAGCAATTTTGTTTGTACATAATTACCTTCTTTGACCCTGTCCTTTATTAAATGAACCTGTTTATGTATGAATCTTAATAGTAAACAAAAACGGACAAAAATTTACCTGAGTATCTACTATCTTTTATTTTACAATCGGAATTTTTGAGTCATTTGCTGAGATACTTTTTATTACAAGAACAAAAAAAATATTCAAATTCGGTCACAAAAATATGTGATTGTCTTTTCCAAAACTTTTTAAATATTTTTTTACTTATGTAATATATTAAGTTCCAAAAATTTTTCTCAAATAAAAATAGAGGTAAAATTTTGAAGTGTATACATATAAAATTTGAATTGGTAAAATAATATTTAATTGTGTTTTAAATATTATTTTTAGCACTTTTCCTAAGAATTTTTTGTAAAAAAGTGCTTATTAGTTTCACTATGTCCGTCTGTCCGTCCGTGGACACTTTTTTGTTTACAAAACTTCTACACTCTTGAAGACACAAAGCTGAAATTTTATACGTACATAGATCTTTACTAGAAACTTATTTCCGTAGAACAAAATTTTTACCTATCTCCCCCCTCCCCCCCTCTGGAAGTTATATCCTCCCAAAACCAAAAAGTGGCTTTTTTTAGATATTTGTTGCAATGAAACCATAGGCATTTTTGAAATTTTGCAAACGCATAAAGACAGCGGCTTGCTTCCACTAGCGCGGTATACTATAGTTTAACTTTAGAAAAACAAAATGGCCGTTCAAATTTACCGTTACCTAAAGTCCTTTTTCTCCAAATTTTTGATGTCGTTTTCCTTCTAGACCCCAGCCTGTAGGAGCTTGAAATTTTAGCGACTTTTAGACATTAACAAATTTTTCATTTCTTTAGAAGAAAATTTTTTTCCATGTACACCCGCTCTCAAGTTATCGCCTCTTGAAATTTGTAAAATTTGTATTTTTGACACCTTATATTTCCAAAACCGCAAGCTTTTTTCAAATTTCTATGAACGCAAAAAGTTAACGTTGAATTCAATGACATTAAGAAATATAATTATTTTTCTTAACTCACAGAATTAACCCTTAAAATCGAGCATTGTGTTAACCCCACTTTATATTATTTTTGCTTTATTTTAAAGACTGCAGAAATCATTCATCCTAAATATATGCAATCCCAGGAATAGTTTTGTATATGAATGAAAATAATTTTAATAGTGTGATAGGTATACATAGACTGTAATTAAAAGCAGAATTTTCACTTGTTGAAGGGAAAAGTGCTACAATACAAACCATAGGTTTGACCCAACTTTATTTAATTGCCTCTTCAAATTTTTACCGACCGTATTGTGTAAACAATAGGTAGGTTATGTGATGGCAACAAATTTTGCACATCGAGTTTTCGGTGGGAATGCACTTCTCCATAGTAGGGAAGTGTAAGTAAACTAGTTTTAGCAACCTGTCGGTCTGTCGGTCTGTGTGTGCACGCGTGTATCTCAAGTTCTGCTGAACCGATTTTGATGAAATTTTATTTCCGCCATGGCACGGATTGATCATTTTTTGGGATTTATCAGGCTTCGGGAACTTCACTTTTTAGCAGGCCTGGTTTACATTTTTGAACATTCTGAAGAAAATATTCCACCGATTTGAAATTTCATATATAAGCTTTTCTCGACCGTCCGCGAAAATTGCTAACTTTTGAAAGAAATCAAGCATCAGCAACTGGACGTTTACTACGGGTCAATTATATATTTTTGCGTATATAAAGAGAAATAATTGACCGATTTCATTGAAATTTATTATTGGAATTCCTCGTATTGAAACAATGAACATATACATTTTTTGGAAAGATCAGGCATCGGCAACTAGACGTTTACTACGGGCCAAACATACACTTTTGTGTATATAAAGAGAAATAATCAACCGATTTCATTGAAATATATGAATTCCTCATATTAAAGCAATGAACATATAACTTTTTTGGAAAGATCAGGGCTCGAGAACTGATTTGCGAGCCGATTTTACATTTTTCACCATATCTACAGAACAAATTGATGGAATTTCTTGAAATTTGATATTTGAGTTCTGGTTGTTACCGAAACTAACTGGCGAGCGTTTCAGGGAATTCGGGTAGAACAAAGGACATTTGTTAGCTTATAGTTAACATATCTAGAAAAATGTAAATTTGGCTCTTAGTACAGTTTCCTTTTGTGCTATCCGAATTCCCTGAAATGCCCACCAGTTAGTTTTGGTAATGTCCAGAACTCAAATATCAAATTTCATGAAATCCCATCAATTCGTTCCGTAGATATGGTGAAAAATGTAAAATCGGCCCGCAAGTCAGCCCTGATCTTTTCAAAAAATTTATATGTTCATTGCTTTAATACGGGGAATTCATATATTAAATTTAAATGAAATCGGTTGATTATTTCTCTTCTTATACACAAAAATGAATATTTGGCCCGTAGTAAACGCCTAGTTGCCGATGCCTGATTTCTTCCAAAACATAGGAATTTTCGCGGACGATCGAGCAAAGCTCATATATGAAATTTCAAGTAAATCGGTTGAATGCTTTCTTCAAAATGTTCAAAAATGTAAAACAGGCCCGCTAAAAAGTGCAGTTCCCGGGGCCTGATATACCCTAAAAGTTGATCAATCTGTGCCATGGTGGAAATAAACTTACATATGAAATTTCATCAAAATCGGTTCAGCAGAACTTGAGATACACGCGTGCACACACAGACCGACAGACCGACAGACCGACAGACCGATAGACCGACGGACCGACAGGTTGCTAAAAATAGTTTACTTAAACTTCCCTACTATGGAGAAGTGCATTCCCACCGAAAACTCGATATGCAAAATTTGTTGCCATCACATAACCTACCTATTGTTTACCCAATACGGTCGGTAAAAAATCTGATGTGGTTAGCACATAACTGATCCCAATGGTTAAGTGAAAGTGTTACAGAATATAAAAATTTCTGTTAAATACTTCTTTCCAATTTTAGGACATTGGTAAGCTTATAGTTAACATACCTAGAAAATTGTCAATTTGGCTCTTAATAGAGTTTCGGTTTGTGCTACCCAAATTCCCCGAAATTCCATAAATTCGTTCCGCAGGTGTGGTGAAAAATGTAAAATCATCCCGTATATCAGTTCTCAAGTCCTGATCTTTCCAAAAATGAAAGATTACTAGAACGAATATTATGTTCATTGTTTTAATACGAAGAATATAAGTACATATATAATTTCAATGAAATCGGTTGATTATTTCCCTTTATATATGCAAAAAAGTATATTTTGCCCGTTGTAAACGTCCAGCTGACGCTTGATTTCTTTCAAAAGGAGTTTTCGCGAACGATCGAGGAAAGCTTATATATGAAATTTCCAGTAAATCGATTGAATATTTTCTTCAAAATGGTCAAACATGTAAAACAGGCCCGCTAAAAAGTAAAGTTCCCGAAGCCTAATATATCCAAAAGTTGATCAACTCGTGTCATGGTCGAAATAAACTTACATATAAAATTTCATCAAAATCCGACAGGTTGCTGATAGTTTAATTACACTTCCCTACCATGGAAAACTGCGTTCCCACCGAAAACTCGATATGCAAAATTTGCTGCCATCACATAATCTACCTAGTGTATACACAATACAGTTGGTAATTATACACAGATTTACTGCAGAATGTATTAATTTTATGCAGTGTTATGCAATGTTCTCATAAGTTTAATATGCCTGTTGTTCATATGAAATAAAGTAATACTCAAAAATAGGAATAGAGCGAAATATTTCTGTTACTTTTATTACGATTAGTTACATTCAAAACTTAAGCAACATGTAACCCAAAATTTTCTCCGTTAGTTATTCAGACAATATTTAACGTATGTGCATTTGTTTATAATAATTAAAGGTCAATTCGTTTACAGCCGAAGTAATCGATACAGCCCACATATTATGTTAATAATATGTACTTGGCATATTTTAACGACGCGGCGCAAAATGTCCACCACGATGGTAACCAGATTAGGTGTTAAGGTTTTTATTGAAAGTGAGGGCCTTCTCTGACTATACTATTTTATATAACTTATTTAAAAAACTTTATGACACTTTAAATATATCTGCCAGTGTTGATAAAGGATAACAAACATTTACGGGCCAAATGAAAAGCAAATAGATTGATTATCTACAGAGGATGAGGGAAGCAAACAACAAGTTTTTTCATCCGACAACCTCAGCTCAATCGTTTAGATGGTTCAAGTAGCTTTCGTAACAACAATAACTTGGTCCAATTAACTAGTTTTGGAAATAGTATGACAAGGACTGTGAAACAACTTTCGTTGTACTATCAAAATGCTCGTGAACTAAGAACTAAAACTAACACCGTTCTGTTTAACTCTTCTCTTCTTGACTGTGATCTTAACCGTAATTTTTAATAAGTTTTACTCTTCGGGTATTTTTCCTTCGGCGTTGTGAAAGGTAGCTTTCATTAGGCCAATCCATAAGAAAAACAATAAAAATGACGTGTCAAACTACCGTCATATAGCAAAACTGTCGGCAATTCCTAACGTGATTGTATTTGAGTTAATGGTATATGGCAACATTTATTTCCATTGTAAGCCATTCATTAGTGGGCGTTAGCATGGCTTCTTGAAAAAGAAATCTACGGTGACTAACCTAGAGGAAGCCACACTTCAACTTCATAGCCTGGATAAAGTCATATCTCTCTGGTTGGACTTTCAAAGTCCTTCTTAGTTCAGCAATTTCTTCGTCTATTCTGTCTAATTCTGGTGTACCCCAAGGTAGTCACTTAGGTCCACTGCTGTTTATAATTTCAATTAATGATGTTGCTTCAATGTTAAAGCACAGTGAGGTATTAATATATGCTGATGACCTGAAAATTTTCAAAAAAATAAGTTCTGCAAATGATGAGATGTATCTTCAGAATGATCTTAACCGCTTCTATGGGTGGTGTTCAAGTAATTGCCTAAAAATCAATGTAAGTAAATGTGCACAAATGTGCCACTTTAGGCAAAGACGGCCACTTTTTATAAGCTATACTTTGAATGGCCAAGCTCTTACTCGAGTTGATTCAATAATGTGCCTGCGTGTTTGCTTCGATAACAAGTTATCATTTATAAACCACTAAAATCATATAATATGCAGATCAAGCTCGATGTTAGGTTTCATTAAATGCTGGTCAAAGGAGTTTAATGATCCTTATGTCTTAAAATCGCTCTACACATTTCTGGTCCGTCCTCATTTTGAATACGCTTCGAAAGTATGGTCACCCTATTACGATATACATATTAATATGATTGAGTCAATTCAAAAATATTTTTTGAGGTTCGCACTGAGCCTTCTTTCTTGAGAAGACCCCATCATTCTTCCATCTTACGAGCACAGACTCAAATTAATTGACCTACCCACACTGGGTAAAAGACGTGACGTCGCGGATTTGTTATTCATTTTTCAGCTTAGGAAAACTGACTTAATCTCTCCCGACATTTTAAATAAAATTGTGATTAATTCCAACCTTAGGTCTCGTTCTCCTGATCTTTTCATGGTTCCTTTTCATAGGACCAATTATGGGAAAAATGAACCTGTCAGCAGAATGCTGCGTTTATGCAACAAACACAAACTTGACTTTTCACTGAAGAAAGACACGATGAAAAAGCTTCTATTTACTTATAGTTAAGTATAACCCTTTGCTTTATTTTAACAAATTCTTGTTTTAGCTTTTCATTGTCTATATTCATATTTAATGGAATATTATTACTAATAAGTTTTATTTTGTATAATTTTTTATTTTAATTTTTAAGTCGAAAATTTGTTCTGTTTAAAAAGTATGTGTATACATTCTTCAATTTTAAGCTATGTAAAATATTTGAGCTAAACATAAATAAATAAAAAAATAAATATAAACTAAGCAAAACAAAACGATAGAAAACGACTCTTTAGCACTTTTCTAAAAAATTTTTGAAAAAAGTGCTTATTAGTTTCACTCTGTCCGTCCGTCTGTCTGTCCTTGTGTCTGTTTACAAAACTTCTACACGCTTCAAAATACAAACTGTAATTTTATATGTACATACATATATCTTTACTAAAAACTCACTTCCATAGAACAAAATTTTTACCTATCTCTAAAATATAAAACTATAAGAACAAAACTATAAGAATTTTTCAAATTTTACAAGCACAAAAAAGCAGTGGTTTGCTTCTTCTACCATACGTGAACTCTGAGAAATCTAATTGGCCGTTAAAATTTACCCTTATCTAAAATCCATTTTTTTGAAAATTTTAAAGTTTGATTTTTGGCGCTTTATATTTTCAAAACCGCAAGATCTTTCAAAATTCTATTTGGCAATAAGCTAATGGCATACCCCATGCCATTAAGAAATATAAATATTTTACTCAAATCACGCAATAGACCACCAAAATCAGACATTATGTTAACGCCCCTCCATTTTTTTTCTTTATTTCAAAGATTGAATACGTTGATCATCCTAAAATGAAATATAATTATATATGAATGAAAGTAGTTGTAATAATGTAGTAAACGTTTACTTGTTGAAGAGAAAAGTGCTCCATTACAAATCATTAATTTCAGCCAACATTATTTATGTTTTTACTCATCTTTTTATTCATTTTGTTTACAGATGAAGGACATTTACATATATAAAATGTTAAACGTCATTTTGATATGAATGCATTCTTGCAAAGCATTATTATATTCATACTAAACATATAATTCATGCATATTGTTCAGTTGCTAGAGTAAAACAACAAAGCATAAAGAGGTAAACGTTGTATTTTTTGTTTTAAAATTTAAGTTCATGTTAATTTCAATCATTACTGATTGATTGACTACAATAAGTACTGCGGGTAGATCAATGTAATATTCTATATTTTTCGAGTCAAGGGCTTGTTTTCTTACCTAGTTTTTAAATTTCCTTCCTTAATTACAAATTTCCACTTTTGACACGTTGAGCCTCAATGTGTCTAAAATCTGAAATTCCAGCTTAAGATGGAATATAAAAAACCTTACGTTGTTTCCCTGCTGAACCTACAAATAACTAGGTAATGGAAAAAAAATTTTGACTTCTACCGAATAAAAAAACCTAATAAAAATGTGGGTTTCTTACTTTGATATACAGTTTGTTCAAATAAAAAGATTATACCTGTGATCCAGGGGCTTAGAGTAAGTTATTGTTTTTTTGCTCAACCGTTACCACATTCTCTGCGAAGCTTTCTAGACTTGTTACATAACGAAACCCAACATAAGTTGGTTTTGTGTTCATTAAACTCTACGTGTTCATTTTGTTTTAATGTTTTCGAATATATTTGAAATTAGTGCAAATTGCACTAATGACATCAAGTTTATCATTCTGAATTGAAATACTAAATTTTAAAGAAATTTATTGATTATTTATCTGTATATGTGCAATAATTAAAATTTTCCAGTAGTAGAAGTCCAGTTGCTAACATCGGATTTCCGCAAAAAAGGTGGATGGCTTCTCGTGTTGTCAGACGAACCTTATTTATAAAATTTTAGGTTAATCTGTTGATCAGAAATTTGAAATAGGTTCCCGAGCCACTACACGTGCCAAAGTTAATAAATTTTTGGCATAACCAAAGCAAGCTTAGATAAAAGTATTAATCGAAATCGATTCAGCCGAAATTGAGATATTTACCTGCACACAAAGACCGACAAAACAATATTTTGCCATAAACGTGCGTTTTCACTAAAAATTTGACATGCGAAATGTGATTCCATCCTCCTTACTGCATGCAACGCAGTCGGTCATGAAGCTGGTCTATTATGTTTTTAATTTGAGTTCGAAAGATATACATCTTAAACTAAAATACGGAAAAGATAATAAAAAATCTTTAAATTTGACGGGCCCACCTTAACCATTCAAGAGTTAACCAAGTATTCTTTGCGTATTCCACGTGTATTGTTCTTCTTTATTTTTATTTAATATAGCTTTTCATTCACTCAAAAAAAAGGAAATGCCGATAAATATATTGTTATGTTAGCAACACAACGCGCCTGTCAATCTGATAAAAACTCACATATGTATTTCACCCTTCCAATAATTTCGTAATTTCTTTTTAATTAAATTTCATTAGGTACTTTTTTATTTCACGTTATTGTTTTTATTAAAACTAAAATTGGCATGCACTATTTGTTTTGTTTTTTTTTTATAAAAGTTTCATGTTTTAAGCGAAAAGACGAATAAACTTATTTTTTGCTTGAAACATTAGAACGTATGCAGCCAGGTTAATGAATTTGAAACAACAATAAAAAAATAATTATGAATTAAGTTTTAAAATTTTATAATAGGAAATTTATAGTAGTTCGTGTTAAAACGTAAGAAGAAAAAGTTAGCTTGTAGAATTTACTAAGTAACTCATAAAATTTATGTGAAATAAATTAATTTATTATGAATTAATAAATTGAACTTATTTGTAAGAATGAAACTTTATAATTTAATAAAATGAAGCTTGTGAAACTTTTGTGAACGTATTATAAATAAAGGTAAATATAAACAAATAGAAAACTCTTTGTGTATTTAATACCAATAAAAATTTTATTTTATGTTAAATAAAATAGAATGAAATAAAATGATATTTACGCGGAGTCTCTATTGTTTTTACGCATTACACTTACGTACATATGTTAAATCATATATGTACATACAAATGATATTTTATGCAATACCTTTACACAAGCCGACTTTTCCTAACATAAAACAAAATATTTGAATCTTTTTAAAACTATTTTTGGATCTCGAAATTGATTCCGTTTTTATTGTATACGGTGGCACATTATTGTTAGATTAAATGGTTCATACGGAGATTGGTTTTACAAGCTTTATAATTATGCGAAATATATGACACGGTTTTGTCTTCAAATAAAGTAACACAAATGTTTTAGCAGAATTTGTTAGTATAGCAAAGAAAAATGTTCTGAATATGAACATACATACCTATATTGTACAAATCTGATAAGAATGTCACATAAAATGCAAATCAGTCATGGTCACGTGCTACGCTAAAACAGTCTTTCCATATTTAGTATTTCGTAGCATATGAAAATTTACCCTTGTATAATAAGCTAATAGGCATGGAATATCATGCTGTAAAAAAAAATGAAAATATTTGATTGGATGCGAACGTACAGATGTTAACAACGAAGAATGGGTTAACTACATAGAAAAATAACTAAAGAAAATATAAAACTCAATTCAGTTGTTTACTGTATTTTATTAAATTATACTTGATCATGAATACAAAATACAAAGAAATATGAGAAAGAAATCAGAAAGAAACATAAAAAGCTCTTTTCTCAAATGATAGACAGTGTTATAAATAATTGTATCGGCCGTCTCTCTTTTTTGAAATTTGCATTTGGCGAATTGGAAGTATTTATATGACTTTCTTGGAAGTCATATAAATACTTCCAATTGTTAAATACTGATTTTGGTTCAAAAACATTCAGATTTTCGTGGAAAAAGGTTTTCATGTTTGTGTTCCTATAGATTACAGGAAGGCCTTAGATAACATAAACTATCTAAAGCTTATGAGAAGAAATTTTCTTCATTTATATCAATAATATGATCCAGTTGAATCTCAAGGCATTGATTTATAAGTGAAGATTTCTGAGTTATTGATGAGTGATTTTCTAAGAGTCGTATTTTAAATATAAATAAAGTTGGGTCAAACCATTGGTTTGTATTGTAGCACTTTTCCTTTCAACAAGTGAAAATTCTGCTTTTAAATACAGTACACCTATCACACTATTAAAATTATTTTCATTCATATACACAACTATTTCTAGGATTGCATATATTTAGGATGAGCGATTTATGCAGTTTTTTTCGTTTATAGAAATTTGAAAAAGCTTGCGGTTTCGGAAATATAAGGTATCAAAAATTCAAATTTTACAAATTTCAAGAGGCGATAACTTGAGAGGGGGTGGAGATGGAAAAAAACTTTGTTCTAACGAAATAAACTTTTTGTTAATGTCTAAAAGCTCCTAAAATTTCATGCTTCTGCAAGTTGGTGTCTAGAAGAAAAACGAAATCAAAAATTTGGAAAAAAAGGACTTTAGATAACGGTTAATTTAAACGGCCATTTTATTTTTCTAAAGTTTAACTATACTATACCACGCTAAGGGAAGCAAGCCACTGCCTTTCTGCGTTTGCAAAATTTGAAAAATGCTTATGGTTTCATTGTAACAAATAGTTAAAAAAGGCCATTTTTAGGGTTTAGGGGGGTATAACTTCTAAAGGGGGGGAAATAGGTAAAAATTTTGTTGTACGAAAATAAGTTTCCAGTAAAGATCTATATATCACAAAATTTCAGCTTTCTATCTTTAAGAGTATAAAAGTTTTGTAAACAAAAAAGGTTTCCACGGACGGACGGAGGGACAGAGTGAAACTAATAAGCACTTTTTTTCAAAAAATTTTTGGAAAAGTGCTAAAAATACAAAAATTGTACTATTCGCAAATAAAAAACATGTAGTCAGAACCTTCTTTTACAAAAACGAACCAGTTGCGGTAATGACAATTATTCTGGATTTTAAACTCAGGTATGAGCTAAACTTGTCACATATTATATCCCACTGTATGATAGTCCCTCTATGTGACCTGCTTATAAAACTTTTACATCCTTTAAGATAGACATATAAAATTTTCCACATACATTGTTACTCGAAAATGAGTTCCGTCGAAAATTTTTTTTCCATCTCCCCCCTCTAAAGGCTAAAGCCCATCGAAGTTTAAAAACTGACATTTTTTGATTATTTATTGCAGCGAAACCACAAACGTGTTTCAAATTCTGCAAACTATACTATATTTGACCTTTGAAAAACAAAGTGTTCATTAAAATTAAGCGCTTTCTAAAACAATTTTTTTCAAATTCGTGATATCGTTCTTCTTCTACACAACAAATTATAGAAACTCTTATATAAACAAATTATAAAAACTCTCTCTTTGAAATTATAAAAACTCTTGAGTACTAACAAATAGTTTATTTCGTTACAAGAATTTTTTTTCACCTCGATCTCATCTCAAGTTTTTAGTCATCTTATCTCATGTCATTTCAAGTTCGAAATTAGTAAAGTTAGAATTTAATATTCACGAAACAGGAAGATTTCCCAAATTTTCAAAAAATATATTAATTAATTAATAACACTCAAGCAATGATTTTTGAATTCATATTCGTTAAAACCCTTTTTGAAATTCTTTTTGTCTCATCCTACATGTATGCAATATTTTGAAGCCATTGGTATATGAATAAATATACATAATATTATTATAATGCAACTAATGTAGTAGATTATTTTTAAGAGTTGTTGCTGAAGGGAAAAGACGTACTTTACATCCCAATTGGTTTGATCAAACTCTGTTGTATTTTACCTTTATTATGTAATTTTTCTATTGCAATATCTTATACTCGCATTGTATTAACAGAAGTTCGAGATACACTTTAATTTTTTTTGGTTCATTTGTTATATTATATATATATATATAGCTACTTCTCAGGCGTCAAATAGTACGGGTACTTCTAGAAGGACTAGAGACATGGGACAAAAGGCATTAGATAGGGTTTTGCCTCACGGCCCCAGAAAAATCTAACATTGAAACTTTTTAGCCCACAAATAGCCCTATTTTAAGATTTTCTAAAAAAATTTTTGTATAACAAAAGCACGTTTTTCTTTTATACTTTTTTTAATTAGCAACACAAACCTAAAAATAAATGATACGTTTTACGTTATTATCAGAAACACAAACCGAGAAATAAATAATATTTGAAAATATAATGATCTCACATATTTTTGGTTCGAAAAATCAAAATAATTTTAACGTAAATAAATGTCAGCTTTTGTCAAAGACATCACATGTTTTGTGGCATCTGAATATTAATGCTTGAACATTAATATTAATGTTTTGAAAATTATGTTTCTTCAGCAAGTTTTAAAAAAATATATGTACATATAGAATATATGTACGTATGTACTTAAAATTTTATTTTTACTGATTCAAGCGAAAAACTTTAAAAAGCTAATTTTTAATACATTCATATGTACATACATAATATATTTGAATAAAATTATTATTTTGTTTTCGCCTAAACTTTTTCTTTATTTGAAAAATAGGTATACATTCATAATTATGTATGTTTGTGTTTAAAATTTCATTTTTAATTTTTTGAATAAAAAATTTTAAATTGCTCAATTATAATCCATTCATATACATACATATATTTATATAAAAATATTATTGCATTTATGCCTAAAGTTTTCTTTATTTGAAAATTTTGTTTCGGTATGTTAAGCCCATGATTTGATAATTATGTGTTTCTATATGCCAAACCACAGTTTTGAATATTATTCAATTCATATAGAAAGCTTAAAAAAAATTAGTTAGGAAGCTTTAAAAAAAATATACATAATATTTATATACTTAATTATTATAACAATATTTTTTTGAAAATTTTCTTTAAACTTTTATATAACATTTATCTGTTATATATTAAAAAAAAATAAAACAAAAAATTTAAACAAAATAAAAAAATTTTTAAAATAATCCAAAAACAGAAAAATTCGACAACATCCCCGGCAAGCATTGATCCAATAACTTTCTGGCTTTCAGACTACTACGCTTCCCACTAGGCTACGCAGTACCTTTAATTTCCCTTTATAATTCTACATTTTATTCATATTTCTTATAACTTTTTAAAAACCATCCTATTTTACATTATTATATATATATATATAGCTACTTCTCAGCTGCCAAAAAGTACGGGTACGGGCATTAGATGGGGTTTTGGCTTTAGGGTCCCAGAAAAATCTGACATTGGAACTTTTTAGCCCCGAAATAGCTCTATTTTAAGATTTTCTGAAAAAATTTTTGTATAACAAAAATTTAGATTTTCTTTTATACTTTTTATAATTAGAAACACAAACCAAGAAATAAATTATACGTTTTACGTTATTATTAGAAACCCAAATCGAGAAATAAATAATATTTGAAAATATAATGATCTCACATATTTTTGGTTCGGAACATCGAATTAATCTTAACGTAAATAAATGTCAGCTTTTATCAGACATCATATGTTTTGTGGCATCTGAATATTAATGCTTCATTTGTTATTGTTTTGAACATTATATTTCGTCAGCAAGTTTTAAAAAAATATACATACGGAATATATGTACGTATGTAGTTAAAATTTTATTTTTACTGATCCAAGCGAAAAACTGTAAAACGCTAATTTTTAATACATTCATATATACATACATAATATATTTGAATAAAATTATTATTTTGTTCTTGCCTAAACCTTTTCTTTATTTGAAAAATTACATTCATATGTACATACAAGTGTAGAAATTATAGTTCAATTTCTTGTAAAAAAATATTTTTCTAGACTGATGTCCGTTTTATTGAGTTAATGTATGAAATTATAACAACAAAACCTAACTGAACTTAATTACTCTATAGCAAATAATTGATTATTAAGCAAAATATTACAATATTATAAAGTTAAAGCTAAATTATAATGATAAAGATGTGCGTTAGGCATTTATTATGGGAATTATAAAAATAAAGTTTTCACAGGTATATTGCTAAACAATATTCTCATGAAAATTATATTGACCTCAGCGTCTGATGTTATGCGCGTGTATCAAAGTGTCTTAACTCTTCCCTCCTTCAAGATCCGCGTCCACGTGGGTCAAAAGCTAAATTTTACTGGTTGGAGTTTTCATTCCAGTTCTCCTAGTTTTGACGTTTTTAAAGAGATGTTAAAGTGTTTCCGGCTTTGGTATTTGCACATAGCTGCTGCTAGTAAAATGGCAATGATAATTAATGTGAATGTGGCATTGAATGTTATGCTAACTGCTAAAGTTCTAGTGAGCTCGCTCAGTTGTTTAACATTACCCAAGTGCAAATTATGCAGATCTAGGTTGAGTTTCATTTTTCCAGAGGAATGGTTGTTGCTCATTATTGGTGGCAAAATGATTTGAGACGATGGAAATTCTTTGTTGGTATAGGTCTCGTTTTTAATTTGAATTGTTTCGTTATAAAATTCTATGACGAAGTTACCGTTAAGGTTTTTTGTTGTGTTGTTAGCTTTGACTGCTCCATAGAAATTATTGAGGAATATCGTATTTTCATTGATTACTTCGACTGATTCCCTTCTGTTGAACTCGTACTCACAAGTTTTGTTGTTGTTTCTCAGAATTTGGGTGATGCAATGGTCATCATGTAATTCTTCTATTAGATCCATTTTGCAGATAAAGGTGTTTTTATGCTTGTTACATTCATTGCTAATGCCAAAAATTTGTTTGAGGATCGTTAGTAGATTTTTGTATGTTAGATGCAACTGCTTATTATTTTTAGTGGTGGCTCTGATTTTAATATAGTTATATTCGACACCCCTGGTTTTGGGTAGTGATAATACGTAGAGTAGAGTCATGTTTTTGACTACCACTGCTGGTGTAGCGTACACGATTGCATCAATAACATTGAAATACGGTGATGTTTTCATTTTAGAAATCAATTGGTTAATTTCCTCTTTATTTAACAAGTTGGTGTTCACTATTATCCCTTTGGCTAATAAGACTGCTTTTACGATTTCTTTTATTTCTTCCTTTTTCGTATTAATTTTGTTGAAAAGCGTTTGGTAATTTGGTATTCTTTTAAATTTTCATCGAACCTTTCAACAATTCTATTATATTGCATCAGAATATGCTTGGTTGTATTTGTTAGAACTTGATTGATATCATATTGCTCATTACTGTTCCGGATCAAGTTGTTATGGCTTCTAAGTATTTCACCCCAATTGCAAAATGGGTTACCTGCTAACCATTTCCAGGCGCTGCCGATCCAATTAATCGATCATTTTCTTATAGCGAAGTCTTATGTCTGCTCTTTAATCAAATCTTCGGCTTGTTGAATTTGGAAGTTGAGTTGCGTTTTGGTAAACTTGCTGGAATTTAACTGATTTGCTTCCACTTTTGATCTTTGTAGCACGTCCTCGTAATTGGTGAGGTCGATCCTGTGAACTAATTTTAGATTTCCATTTAATATTCGTCCCACCCCTTCCTTTATAGTCATGATAGGTGACTTGAACTCATATATTTAAAAAACTGTTGAAACCCTAAATAATAGGCTGAAAAGAGAAAAATGTTTTGTTAGTTAGGAGAATTCTTTATGTGTGCCTTATGAATTTTTCTTCCGCTTTCGGTTGTGACTGTAACATTGTTGTTCCTAGCTATTATTTCCTTTTTATAAAGGGGTTTGTTGTTACTCCTTATTTGTTTATCGACAACGAAAATAGCTTTTCCAGGCTCATATGATTTAGGTTGTTTACTTTTATTCTTTTCTCTATTTATTTTGTCCTTTTGGCTTTTACGAATTCTTTCAGCAAGATCTTCATGAACCTTGTCTTGAAAGTTTATTAGTTTTGGTAATTGATTCGTTGCGTTCTTCCATAAAAAATGTCTGATGGTTTTTTTCTGGTAACGGAGTGAATGCTGTTGTTGTAGCGATCGACGGCAATGTTAATTATTTCTTTAAATAGTAAATTTCGATGTTCCTGTTGTAGGCATCTCGATATTTCCTCTATTGTTGAGCGGACTCGCTCTACAGCACCATTTAGCTACTTGTGAGAAATCCCTGATAAGCCTCCTGTAATATGATGCTAACCCTAGGAAACCTTTTGATTCTTTCAAATTTTCTGGTATCTTCATTTTTTGTATTGCTGTGATTTTTTCGGGATCTCTTTTTATGCCTTCACTCGTGATGATGAAGCCTAAAAATTTTGTTTCTGCCTTCATAAATTCGGTTTTATCTAAATTCACTTTCAAATTGGCCTTCTCTAATGTATCGAAAATTTTCTCAACGTTTCTCAGATGTTCGTCCTCAGTCTTCAGCCCAAAAGGTAGGCGCAAAAATTCAAATTTACCATTCAATGTGGAGAATGCGGTTTTCGTTATATCTTCGTCCTTCATCTTGATCTGGTGGAAGCCGGAAGTTAGGTCTATCGTGGTGTAGTATTTAGAGCTCCCTAAACTCGCTATCGTTTGAGTAATATCCGGCATTGGATATGCGTTGGTTATGGTAACAGCGTTGAGTCTTTTGAAAGCTACGACCATTCTATACTTTCTTGTTCCTGTGGAGTCCCTTTTCTTTTCGACGACCCAAATAGGTGCGTTGTATGGACTTTTTGAAGGCCTGATGATTCCATTTTCTAAAAGATTCTGAATTTGGTTGTTCACCTCATTCCTCATGTTTACTGGGTATGGCTAAATTTTTTAATAGATTAGTTCGCTTGTCGAGGTTTTGATTTCTGCTCGAACTTGAGTTTCGATAGTTTCTTGATCGTTGAGAGGACCAAAGAGTTTCTGGTACTTGCTAAGATGGCTGATGACTTTGTTTCTGGATTCTTTGTTTAGATGATCCATCCTTGTTTCGATATTGTTGACTTGGATCGATTTCTTGCCTCTTAGCGGTATCGTGATGTTCGGCGATATTTTCACTGTGTTTTTTTAGCGATCGATGATTGCCTCCAGTTGTTTCAAAGTATCATCGCCGATGATCCCATCGAATGATTTTAGTCCTGGTAGCAGGAAGAAGTCTAATTTCGTGTTGTTGCCGCATGGTTTGAAGAGTATCGCACTGACTTTGTGTGTGATAGTAATATCTCCTCCAGCTGATCGTATAGTAAATGGGCGTACTGTGGGCCTTGGTTTCTTGGCTTGTTCTGGCTTTATAAAGTTTTTATTTGCCCCAGTGTTTACAAGAAAATTGAGCATTTTATTGTCGGCTGTGTTGTATACTATGTATGGAATGCTCGAGAGGCTGGGAGTATAAAATTTAATTCGTCTTCTTCTTCGCATTCCGATTCCTTTGATTCGTGCTCGTAATTGGCTCTTAGTTGTTCTTCATATTGTGCTGCATCTTCAGAAGCTTCTAAGTCATAAAATGTCTGCTGCTTACGATTCATGTAACTTGTGTCCCTTGGTCGTTTGAAATTTTGACTGCCCGGTTTGAATAGTCCACCTGTTTTGTTTGTATCGAGTGATCAACTTTCATCGGGACAGGCGGTTTCGGTTGGCTTGGTCTGACTGATGCCTCTTCGTTCGTTTCCCTAAATGCGTATCTATTGCCATTGTATGGCTGTTGGTAATAAGGGTTGAATGACGGTTTTTGCCTCGAAAGAGCATTGATTGGAGCTACCACTCTGTTGCTTGAGCCCTTGCTGTGTATCGGTATACTACGTACGCTGGCATTCTCGGTTTCGAGGCAAGGAGAATACGCTTCTGGTAAGGATAGAGGTCGCTGAATGATGAGCATTCTTGATAGATCTTCGTTTAGCCCTCTTATGAACACATTTAGGACAGTGTTCCGATATGTTTCGCTTAGTGCAGTTGTTGTCAAAAATATTTTGCGATTTTAAAGCGCCATTCGCATTGCCTCGGATTTTCTGGCGATTGTTCTGTAATATCGCTCTATATATTGGGTTGTGCTTTACGATTGCGTAATCTTCCAGTATGCTTTCGAAGCTATGAACCCATGATAAATACTGCGTCGGGTTTCAATCGAACACTTGCAGCTCCTTTACCGCATCTGGCAATTTACAAATGTTGCACAAATACAAAAAATAGCATTTTGTATTTCTTCGATTTTTTTCTCCATATTCATTTTTATTATTTTGTTATTTTGTGTAAATAATGATTCGCTACTTTTTAGCTCGAAAAATATTTGTCACTCGTAAAAGTTTAATGAAGAATTTTTATTCTTGGGTTTAGTTGTACTCACGTTAGGAGTAGAATGCTTCGCATTGGTTTTCGTTGGATACGTCGTGGTGATCCTTTTTAGCCTAGAGCGCTGATAATTGTGGTAGGCCTACTGCGGCATGATTGGTATCACTTTCTTTATGTGATCTGCAACTAACTCGTTATGTTTCCACGGTGAAAACGTTCTTTAGTTCCAGGTCCCTGCTACTCGGGCGCCAGTTAAGAAATTATAGTTCAATTTCTTGTAAAAAAATATTTTTCTGGACTGATGTCCGTTTTATAGAGTTAATGTATTTAATTATAATAACAAAACTTAACTGAACTTAATTACTATTTTTGAACATATTTATAGCAAATATTGTTTATTAAGCAAAATATTACAATAATAAAGTTAAGACTAAATTATAAAGTTAAAAATGCTTATAGGCATTTATTAAATATTGCTAAACAGTATTCTCATAAAAATTATGCTGACCTCAGCGTCTGATGTTATGCGCGTGTATCATAGTGTCTTAACTTGCATATATATGAATACAATTATTATTTTATTTTTGCCTAAGCTTTTTCTTTATTTGAAAAATTTATTTCTGTATGTTACCACTAAGATTTAATAATTATGTGTTTCTATATGCTAAACCACAATTTTGAATATTATTAAAATTCATATAGGATGATAAAAAAAAAAGTTAGGAAGCTTTAAAAAAAATATACATACATATTCATATACTTACCTATTATAACAATATTTTTTTGGAAATTTTCTTTAAACTTTTATAATAACATTTATCTGTTATATATTAAAAAAAAAATAAAACAAAAAATTTAAACAAAATAAAAAAAAAAATTTTTTAAATAATCCAAAAAAAGAAAAAAACGACAACCTTCAGGCAAGCATCGATTCAATAATGCTATGCAGTATCTTGAACTTCCCTTTATAATTCTACATTTTATTCATATTTCGTATAAATTTTCAAAAACCATCCTATTTTACATTATTATATATATATAGCTACTTCTCAGGTACCAAAAAGTACAGGTACTTCTAGAAGGGCTAGAGACATGGGACAAAAGGCATTAGAAAGGGTTTTGCCTCCAGAGTCCCAGAAAATTCTGAAATTGGAACTTTTCAGCACCGAAATAGCCCTATTTAAAGATTTTCTGAAAAAATTTTTGTATAACAAGAGCACATTTTTCTTTTATACTTTATATTACTAGAAACGTTAACCAACAAATGAAATAATACTTTTTATTATTAGAAATATAAACCGAGAACGAGAAATAAATAATATTCAAAAATACAATGATCTCACATATATTTTAAGTTCGAAAATTCGAAATAAACTTAAATAAATGTCAGATTTTATAAAAGACATCAGATGTTTTGTGGCAACTGAATACTAATGCTTCATTTGTTATTGTTTTAAATATTATGTTTCGTCAGCATGCTTTAAAAAAATATACATACACAGTTTATGTACTTATGTATCTACCTAAAATTTTGCTTTTAAAATGCTAAATTCTAATCCATTCATATATACATACATACATATATTCATATATACATATATACATATATTTGAATAAATATATGTATATATGTATATACATATATTTATTCAAATATATGTATGTATACATATATTCATATATACATACATACATATATTTGAATTAAATTATTATTTTGTTTTTGATTAAACCTTTTCTTTATTTGAAAAATTAATTTTTGTGTATTTACCCCAATGACATAATAATTATACGTTTAAAATTTTTTTTCTATATATTCTACAATTTGAATATTATTAAATTCATATAGAAAGCTTAAAAAAAAATTACTCAGGAAGGTTTAAAAAAAAATATACATACATACATATTTATGTACTTAAAATTTTTGCGAATTTTTCCAAACTATTATAAGAATATTTTTTTGGAAATTTTCTTTAAACTTTTATAATAACATTTATCTATTATATATTAAAAAAAAAATAAAACACAAAATTTAAACAAAATAAAAAAAAAAATTTTAAAATAATCCAAAAAAATAAAAATACGACAACATCCAGGCAAGCATTGATCCAATAACCTCCTGGCTATGAGACTACCACGCTAACCACTAGGCTACGCAGTACCTTGAATTTTCTTTTATAATTCTATATTTTATTCATATTTCGTATAACTTATTAAAAACCATCATATTTTACATTATATATATATAGCTACTTCTCAGTTGGTAAAAAGTACGGGTACTTCTAGAAGGGCTAGAGACATGGAACAAAAGGCATTAGATAGAGTTTTGCCTCCAGAGTCCCAGAAAAATCTGACATTGGAACTTTTTAGCCCCGAAATAGCTCTATTTTAAGATTTTCTGAAAAAATTTTTGTATAACAAAAGCACGTTTTTCTTTTATACTTTTTATAATTAGAAACACAAACCAAGAAATAAATGATACGTTTTACGTTATTTTTATTATTAAAAACACAAACCGAGAAATAAATAATATTTGAAAATATAATGATCTCACATATTTTTGTTGCGGATAAACGAATTAATCTTAACGTAAATAAATGTCAGCTTTTATCAGACATCAGATGTTTTGTGACATCTGAATATTAATATTTCATTTGTTATTGTTTTGAACATTACGTTTCGTCAGCAAGCTTTAAAAAAATATATGTACATACAGAATATATGTATGTACGTATGTAGTTAGAATTTTATTTTTATTGTTCCAAACGGAAAACTGTAAAATGCTAAATTTTAATACATTTATATATACATACATATATTTGAATAAAATTATTATTTTGTTTTTGCCTAAACCTTTTCTTTATTTAAAAAAATTACATTCATATGTACATATATATATTTGAATACAATTATTATTTTATTTTAACCTAAACCTTTTCTTTATTTGAGAAATTTATTTCTATATGTTCACCCGCAGTTTTAAAAAAACTAGGTATACATTCATAATAACGTGTGTTTGTGTTAATAATTTTATTTCTAATTTTTCCAACAGCAAAATTTCAAAATTTTCGATTCTAATACATTCATATGTACATACGTTCATATGTTGGAACGAAAAATTTTAAAATCTTCTATTCTAATCCATTCATATATACATACATACACACATGTATTCATATATACATACATACATATATTTTTACATACATAAATTATTATTTTGTTTTTGTTTCTTTTTTAATTTTCGATTCTAATACATTCATATGTACATACGTTCATATGTTGGAACGAAAAATTTTAAAATCTTCAATTCTAATCCATTCATATATACATACACACATATATTCATATATACATTCATACACATATTTTTACATACATAAATTATTATTTTGTTTTTGACTAAACCTTTTCTTTATGTTGAAAATTCAATCCTATATGTTTACCCACAGTTTAAAAAAAACAGGTATCCATTCATAATTATGTATATTTCCATTTATAATTTTATTTATAATTTTTCCAACAGCAAAATTTCAAAATTTTCGATTCTAATACATTCATATGTACATACGTTCATATGTTGGAACAAAAAATTTTAAAATCTTCAATTCTAATCCATTCATATATACATACACACATGTATTCATATATACATACTTACATATATTTTTACATACATAAATTATTATTTTGTTTTTGACTAAACCTTTTCCTTATTTGAGAAATTAATTTTTGTAACTTTACCCCCATGATATAATAATTATGCGTTTAAAATTTATTTCTATTTATTCTACAGTTTTGAATATTATTAAATTCATATAGAAAGCTTAAAAAAAATTCCTCAGTAAGCTTTAAAAAAAATATACATACTACATACATATTTATGTACTTAAAATTTTTGCGAATTTTTCCAAACTATTATAAGAATATTTTTTTGGAAATTTTCTTTAAACTTTTATATAACATTTATCAGTTATATATTAAAAAAAAATAAAACACAAAATTTAAACAAAATGAAAAAAAAAATTTTTAAAATAATCCAAAAAAAGAAAAATACAACATCCAGGCAAGCATTGATCCAATAACCTTCTGGCTATGAGACTACCACGCTAACCACTAGGCTACGCAGTATCTTGAATTTCCCTTAATAATTCTATATTTTATTCATATATCGTATAACTCATCAAAAACCATCATATTTTACATTATATATATATAGCTACTTCTCAGTTGGTAAAAAGTACGGGTACTTCTAGAAGGGCTAGAGACATGGAACAAAAGGCATTAGATAGAGTTTTGCCTCCAGGGTCCCAGAAAAAGCAAGAATTCCACCCGCCCCTTCACCCCCTCCCAAGATGTTTTGTAACCGTTTTTTAAAAAATGGTTTTACATCCTGTAGGGGTAATTTTTTACTTACTTTTGGAAGTATTAATATTGTATATAAATTCATTTTTGGAAGTGTGAGTTATAACAAAAAATGAAAACTTTCTTAAGAAAATTGTTTTAATAAAATCTACATTGTTTTATAATAAGTGTGTACATATGAATTTAGTTGTGCATTCTTTTCGGGATCTGTTGCAACATGTATTAGAAAGCAAAACATAAGTTTACATTAAACTCCTTGACAATATATTTTTAGGGTAAAATTTTATAAGAAAATGTTATTCTATTGCATTAAACTTTTTACAAGTAGGGTAAAATTTTTAGAACGGAAACTCGCTGATATTGATTTGGTAAGGGTGAAGGTTTTTTAATTTTATTTAAAAAAAAAATAAAATTATCAATAAAAAAAGTTGATCTGGCAAATCGCATTTTGCAGGGTTCGAACCTGAGACTTTTCGCATAGAAATCGTATGCAATACGTATTACCCTATATACGTTAGTATTGGTGTTAACTCATTCTACAGTCACGCGTTTTATTCGCATGTATTATAAACTCCAAATACATACGTGCATGAATTGTAGTTTATAATTAACAATAATTTATGGCTAAAAGTGTTTATTGTAGAAGGTATTTTACGATTTTATGCGACATAACTCAAAGTGAAGTTTTAAAATAAATTACTCAAAAGGTATTAGATTTCAAAGGAACTAATTATTTGTTTAATTATGTATTTTTGGGTAATTATTTCTCAGAACTTTTTTATTTTAAGTTTTAAGTTTTATCTTATTATTTATCAGGAAAAAACATATCTATATGTATATTATGGGTGTGTTTTTGAAGAAATAAAGTAAACTTAAAATATCTCAGCCACAGAATGGAACACAATTTCAAAACTACAGGCATCATACTTGCAAGGCTTGCAATGCAAGCACACACGACTAGTTATATATATAGCTACTTCTCAGGTGGAAAAAAGTACAGGTACTTCTAGAAGGGCTAGAGATTTGGGACAAAAGGCATTAGATAGTGTTTTGGCTCCAGGGTCCCAGAAGAAGCGAGAATTCCCCTCCTGCAGCCCCTCCCAAGATACCTTGTAACCGTTTTTTACAAAATGGTAGGGGTAATTTTTTATTTACTTTTGGTTGAATAAATATTGTATGTAAATTCATATTTGGAAGTGTGAATTATAACAAAAAGTGATCACTTTCTTAAGAAAATTGTAAAGTTTTAGTAAAATCTACATGGTTTTATAATAGGTACGTACGTGCGCATTTAGTTATGTATTCTTTCGCGATGAGCTGCAAAATGTATTAGTAAGCAAAACATATGTAAGTGTACATTAAACTTCTTGACAATATATTTTTAAGGGCAAAATTTTATAAGAAAATGTTATTCTATTGTATTAAACATTTTAGGAATTGGGGATTTTCAAAAAAATATTTATAACGGAAACTCGCTGATATTGATTTGTAAGGGTGAAGCTTTTTCAATTTTAATTTAAAAAAAATAAAAATATCAATAAAAAAAGGTTCATCTGGCAAATCGCATTTTTCAGAGATCGAACTTGGGACTTTTTGCATAGAAATCGTATGCTATATGCATTACCCTACATACGTTAGGATTAGTGTTAACTCATTCTACAGTCACGCGTTTTATTCGCATGTATTATAAACTCCAAATTCATACGTGCATGCATTTCAGTAGCGAGTTATCTTCTGTGTATACAGTTATTTATCGCTTAAAATGGTTATTGTAAAAGGTATTTTCAATTTTATGCGACATAACTCAAAGCGAGGTTCTAAAATAAATTACTCAAAAGGTATGAGATCTTAAAAGAACTAATTATTTGTTTAATTATGTATTTTTTGGTAATTAGTTTTAGAACTTTTCTTTGTTTAAGTTTTATCTTATCATTTATTAGGAAAAAACATATATATATGTATATTACGGGTGTGTTTTTGAAAAAATAAAGCAAACTTAAAATATCTCAGCCATAGAATGGAAGACAATTTAAAAACTACAGGCTTGCAAGGCTTGCAATGCAAGCACACACGACTAGTTATTTATATATAGCTACTTCTCAGGTACCCAAAAGTACGGGTACTTCTAGAAGCGCTAGAGACATGGGAAAAAAGGCAGTAGATAGGGTTTTGGCTCCAGGAATATTATGTTTCGTCAGCAAGCTTTAAAAAAATATATGTACATACAGAATACACGTATGTACGTATGTAGTTAGAATATTATTTTTATTGTTCCAAACGGAAAACTGTAAAATGCTAAATTTTAATACATTTATATGTACATACATATATTTGAATAAAATTATTATTTTGTTTTTGCCTAAACCTTTTCTTTATTTAAAAAAATTACATTCATATGTACATATATATATTTGAATACAATTATTATTTTATTTTAACCTAAACCTTTTCTTTATTTGAGAGATTTATTTCTATATGTTCACCCGCAGTTTTAAAAAAATAGGTATACATTCATAATTACGTGTGTTTGTATTAATAATTTTATTTCTAATTGTCCCAACAGCAAAATTTCAAAATTTTCCATTCTAATACATTCATATGTACATACGTTCATGTGTTGGAACGAAAAATATTAAAATCTTCAATTCTAAAACTTTCATATATACATACATACATATACTCATATATACATACATACATTTTTGAATAAAATTATTATTTTGTTTTTGACTAAACCTTTTCTTTATTTGAGAAATTAATTTTTGTAAGTTTACCCCCATGATATAATAATTATGCGTTTAAAATTTATTTCTATATATTCTACAGTTTTGAATATTATTAAATTCATATAGAAAGCTTAAAAAATTTACTCAGGAAGCTTTAAAAAAAAATCTGATGTGTTCAGCACATAACCGACCGCAATGTGTATTGTCTAGTTAAGTGAAAGTGTTACAGAATATTATAAAAATGTCTGTTAAATACTTCTTTCCAATTTTTAGGACATAAGTAAGCTTATAGTTAACATACCGCGAAAAATGTAAATTTGGCTCTTAGTAGAGTTTCTCTTTGTCCGACCCGAATTCCCTGAAATGCTCGCCAGTTAGTTTCGGTAACAACCAGAACTCAAATATCAAATTTCAAGAAACTCCATCAATTCATTCCGTAGATATGGAGAAAAATGTAAAATCGGCCCGCAGATCAGTTTTCGAGCCCTGATCTTTCCAAAAAATTTACATGTTCATTGTTTTAATACGAGGAACTCAAGTATTAAATTTCAATGAAATCGGTTGATTATTTCTCTTTATATACACAAAAATGTATATTTGGCCCGCAGTAAACGTCCAGTTGCCGATGCCTGATTTGTTCCAAAAGCTAGGAATTTTCACGGACGGTCAAACAAAGCTCATATATGAAATTTCAAGTAAATCGGTTGAATATTTTCTTCAAAATGGTGAAAAATGTAAAATCGGCCCGCAAATCAGTTTTCGAGTCCTGATCTTTCCAAAAAATTTATATGTTCATAGTTTTTATACGAGGAATTTATATATTAAATTTCAATGAAATCGGTTGATTATTTCTCTTTATATACACAAAAATGTATATTTGGCCCGTAGTAAACGTCCAGTTGCTGACGCCTGATTTCTTCCAAAAGTTAGGAGGTTTCATCGCCGGTAGAGAAAAATTTATATATGAAATTTCAAGTAAATCGGTTGAATATGTTCTTCAATATGCTCAAAAATGTAAAACAGCCCCGCTAAAAAGTGCAGTTCCCGAGGCCTTATATATACCAAAAATTTGATCGCTCCGTGCCATGGCGGAAATAAACTTACATATAAAATTTCATCAAAATCGGTTCAGCCGAACTTGAGATACACGCGTGCACACACAGACCGACAGACCGACAGACGGACAGACGGACAGACCGACAGACCGACAGGTTGCTAAAAATAGTTTATTTACACTTCTCTGCTATGGAGAAGTACGTTCCCACCGAAAACTCGATATGCAAAATTTGTTGCCATCACATAACCTACCTATTGTTTACACAATACGGTCGGTAAAAATATACATACATACATATTTATGTACTTAAAATTTTTGCGAATTTTTCTAAACTATTATAAGAATATTTTTTTCGAAATTTTCTTTAAACTTTTATGATAGCATTTATATAAAAAAAAAAAATACAAAATTTAAACAAAATAAAAAAAAATTTTTTAAAATAATCCAAAAAAATAAAAATACGACAACATCCAGGCAAGCATTGATCCAATAACCTTCTGGCTATCAGACTATCACGCTACCCACTAGGCTACGCAGTAGCTTGAATTTTCTTTTATAATTCTATATTTTATTCATATTTCGTAAAACTCTTCAAAAACCATCCTATTTTACATTATACATATATATATAGCTACTTCTCAGGTGGTAAAAAGTACGTGTACTTCTAGAAGGGCTAGAGACATGGGACAAAAGGCATTAGGTAGAGTTTTGCCTCTAGGGTCCCAGAAAAAGCAAGAATTCCACCCGCCCTCCCCCTTCACCCCTCCTAAGATGCTTTGTAACCGTTTTTTACAAAATGGTACTACATCCCCGAAAATCCCGAAATAGCTCTATTTTAAGATTTTCTGAAAAAATATTTGTATAACAAAAGCAAGTTTTTCTTTTATACTTTTTATAATTAGAAACACATATATATTTTTTTTAAAAATTAATTAAAATAAATGTAAAGCGAAAATTTTCCATTTTAATTAATAATGAGTAAAAACAAAAGGCATTCTGTTCAAATTTTAAAAAAAAGAAGTAAATGTAAAGTGTGCACATCAGATATTATATCGAGTGATGATGAAGATGAAAGTTTGCAGTGTGATAAATGTTCAAAATTGATACATTTAAAGTGTTCGAAAATTAATAAAATAACTTATGATTTTTTGAGTAAAAATGAAGAAGAACCATTTAATTGCGACGCATGCTCACCAGAATTTCATAAGAAAAAATTCACAAATCATAACCAAAAAAAAGTTAAAAACTCGGCTAAAACTCAATATGATGTAATAATTGCTAATTTCGTTAATGTTAAATATGAGGAAGTTACAAATAAATTACAAAAGTCCTTGGATGAAAACAAAAGGTTGAGAAGACAAAATCTGAAAATGAGTGGTGACATTGCAGATATGCAAAAAATGATTCATCACCTTGAAAGCGGTAATGTAATCAAACAAATGGTAATGAAAGGTGATTCTGATACTATGAAATCCACTGACGATGTTGTTAAAAAAGTAGTAAATGCTGCTAAGGAAATGAATATTAATGTAAATATAAATGATGTAGTAAGCTCCAAAATATTAAAAACCTTTAGAGTAAAGGCAATAGATGGCAATTTCTATGAAAAAACACTTGCAAATATCGAATTTATAAGTAGTGCTAAGAAGGTCATGTTTATGAAAAACAAAAAGTCTCTTCATAATTCGACTGAATTCAAAAATTTATTTTTTTCTGATGCTTTAACTAAATACACAATTGACCTTTTTCATTATGCTAAAAAGCTTAAAACAGTAGGTTACACATCCGCATTCACTTTTGATGGGAAAGTTTTAGCTAAATTAAATGAAGATTGCAAGCCTACTCTAATAAAGAATAAGGATATCGTTGACGTATTATTATTAAAAAAAAACAGCACCAACTAAGTCCACTCATGATCAAGTAAATAGTGATGATAATACTGATGAGTACAACAGTCCAGCTGAATGATGTTTTAAATTAAATTACACTAAAAATTATTATATTTTCTTTTTTCTAAACTTTTACATTTTCAAAATTTAAAAAAACAATTACTTTATTTAAATTTTAAGATTATATACACAAATTTTTTTTTCTCTTGATACAATTTTATGTATTTTCACACAATCAATGATTATAATTTACATTTTGATAATTTTAGCTATAACTTAAATTTACTTTCATTTAACCGTTTCGCTCCGACTTTTATAAAACCATCTCTGCAAATTTTCCTTATAATAAATATAATCTTACTTACCCAACGAACATATAAATTTCTGGATTTTTTTTTAAAATGTCCTGTTCAGGATTTACAGTCCTGGGATAAAAAAGTCCCAGCAGCCTTTTTGCTTGGGACATTTCTATCCCTGCAGTTTAATGGAAACAAAAATTTAAATCAGAAATTCCAAATATTTATTGATTAATTCATAGAATTTACATGAATTTTAAAAAAATTATGAGTGACACGGAGTGAAACAGTTTTTGCAAAAAGCTAGATCACAAGCCTTACACATTTGTCATGTTCTACTTTCTTTTCCCTTTCTTTTGCAGCCTTCACAACGACGTCGCATAGTTCCAAGAATTGGTAAATGATCACCAATATTGTTAAATAAACGTGCATGCTTCGAATTCCTTCCGTCTTTTCTAGTACGCTTTATCGCCGCAGATTTTCTCCCATTAGCTATAAGTTGTTCAGACAAATCAACAAGAAAATCTTTAAATGGTTTTTTTTCTCTGTGAATTTCAGAATAAACAATCCAAGCATTTACTGCACAGGTCATTATTAGCCGAAAAAAAACTTTTTTCCACCATTTTGTAGATTTTCTGTCCAAATCATAGACGCCAACCATTTTGTCTGCCAAGTCAACACCTCCCATGACATAACGGTAACATTTTATAATGTCTGGACAAGGCACATCTAACTTTTGACCATCTTTCATTTTACGTTTTACAGTTCCAACAGTATTGGTATGGCAATTACTTAAAACCAATACCTCCTTCGTATCTTGCCACTTCACAGCCATTGTACCATGTTGATTACTTTTAAATATATATTCACCCCTTTCAAGCTTGGCGGTTATTTTTGGAAGATCCTTTCGATTTGCGATACATGTTCCAAGGGCTGGATAAGGGAGAGTATTTACCAAATGAACTGATGTGAAAAATCGGTCAAAACATAGAGTAACATCAGTTTCGGTAACAGTTTCCATTAATTTATTCACAACACGCTCTCCAAGAGTGCCATGTAAAGATCCGGTTTCCTTACCAGAATAAATGTTGAAATCATAGGTATAGCCAGTCAAAGAATCGCATCTCATCCAAATTTTAATACCACGTTTAATTGGTTTTAATGGCATATACTGTTTCATAGAAGAACGCCCCAGAAATTTGGTCATGCTCTCGTCTATACTCTGGAATGGGCTATCTTGCCGCATTTCTCGGAAAGTTTTTTTACAGCAATTAACAATATCATCCATGTAATAAGTTTTTGGTGCATTTGAAGGCTGTTCTACGGGGGCGAAGTACATTTTTGCCATCAATATTTGAAATCTGTCCCGTGAAATTGCTTCTTTTATTGCCAGATTTTGTAACGACTTTTTTTTGGACCAATAGTCAGATATAGCTGGTACACGATTGTAGCACATTATAAATGTACAACCCAAAACTATCATTATTTCTCCGTAATCAGTGTCCTTTACAGAACTACGATTACTCTTAGATGATCGATGAATTTCTAATCTTTGATTAGTGCATTGCGCGATGTATTTTATTGCACTTATTGGCATAAATCTTAAAAATACATCTGATTCAGTATGATAGCGAGATACTTTAGGACTCAATGTACATTTACGAATCTGCGAAATATCTTTTCTAGGTACAAAATTCATCGGCGGATCCATCCAAATATTAATATTATTTACAGGTATTTCAGCTTCTGTTGCAGATTCAACCGCTGCTACAGATTCAGTTGCTGTTGCAGATTCATCCGCTATTGTAGGTTCAGCTATTGTCGGAGGTTCAGCTGCTGACGCAGGTTCAGTTGCTGCATCATCTCCTGTTATTAACGGAAATTCCTCATTATGTGAACCCGTATCAGATTCAGAAACATCTTCAAATTCAGAAATATCTTCAGATTCTTCATCTAGTTGCGACGGGGCGTATAAATCATCAGATCCGTCAGAAAAATCAGCCTCAGAACTATCTTCTTCCAATTCTTGTTCTATTTCATGTGGTTTCATTGATTTTCTTGCCATTTTGTAATTATACCTGTTAAAATAATCAATTGTAATCACACAATTTGGCTAAGTTGAAATTGTACATATAAATTTCCGATTGATTAAAAAGTCTGCTGAGATACAAATAGCCCGTTGTAAAATACTGCTGGGATATTTTAATCCCACATATACTAAAATTGTACAAAAACCACCCTAAAAACCAAAATAACTTACCTTTTTTACGAAAACTATAACAGAGAACACTTTTATTTTAAATTTGCACTTGTTCCTTATCACTTATCACTTTTTTTTTTAAAATATTGAACTAAATTATTCCTCCGATGTGAATCAAACCGCCAATAAAAGCCAACTGTCAAAAACCTATTTATTTTTTTGAATGAAAATGATCGATAATGCAGTCAGGAACTTATAAAATACGTTTTGGTAAACTTTTATCCCGAAATAAATACATATTTTGCTTATCCGACTTTTTTAAAAAATGTGTGGGATAAAAATATCCCAGGAGTAGTGAAACGGTTAATGCAAGAGGTATTTCATCAATAGATAAGTTCAACAAATTTAAACACTCGTTATATATGTTTAATGAATTACCAAAAATTTTAATGCTGCAAGAAACTTGGTATGATAATTTGCTGTTACAATTATATGATATACCTAATTATAATGCTGTACACTGTGCTCGTAGTGATGCTCATGGAGGTGTTAGTATATATTCACAAGTCCCTTAGATATGAGGTGATAGATAAAATCAAAAAAAAATTTTTTTAATGCCATTATTATTAAACTTCCTGATATAAAATTTTTCAACAGGGTACTAGTTTTATGTACATATTATAGATCACATAAATGTAGTCTTGAGGTTTTCAATATGATTCTTGAGGGAATCTTGTTGAGAATTTCAACCTTACCGTGCTTACTAACTGGCGATACTAATGTTAATTTTGAAAATAATGCTTCTAAGTTAAAATATTTAAACATTCTCTCTTCTTTTAATTATGTGCATCGACATAATTTAATTACAAGACCATCAAGTTCTACCTGTATCGATCATGTGTTCTGCAATGAATCAAAATTAAAAACAAATATTGCTGCAATAGAAATCAACACAAGTGATCACAATTTACTGTTAGTTTTATTAAATAAAAATATAAATATTACTCAGTCTTCTAATATAATTAAGAATGATCTTGATTTTTCTTCGATTAAAGTTGCTATAAACTCGTCTTTAACATTGGATAGATATAGTGAATTGAATTCAAATGAAATATGTGATAAACTGGTTTCTGACATAAAAAATATTAACTCCAATTCTAAGTTTTTTGAAATTTCTGATATTGATGGAAAAAATGCATTAGTTCCTTGGCTAAATAATTCTTTGAAAGGCTTAATTCAAGAAAAAAATAGATTAACAACAAAATTGAAGCGTAATCCGAATAATACTAACTTGCGTGATAATTTCTTAAGAATAAACAAAATTGTTAATAAATCAATAAAAATGTCGAAACGGAATTATTATAGTTATCGGTTAGGCTCATTTGGATTCGATCAAAAAAAGATTTGGTCGTTTCTTAATGATATTACTTGGAGGGAAAAAAAGGTAGTAACAAATTGTATTGTTAAGAGTGATAATACTAAAATATATGATAATTGTTTAATTGCTGAGGAATTTAATAATTATTTTGCTCAAATAGGCCAAATTATTTCTGCTTCGCATAGTTGTATACCGGGTGGTGATTTATATTTACAATTTGCCGATGTTGGAAGTACTAGACATTATAACTAATTTGCAAAACAAAAGCTCTGTTGGTGGGGATGGTATACCAATAAAAGTTATAAAAAATTCAGCATATTTATTCTCTTCTTTACTTACTCAACTTTATAGAAAAATTATCAGTGGTGGCATATATCCTGATTCTTTAAAGATTCAAAAAGTTGTGCCTATTTTCAAAGGCGGTGACAATTCCAAAACTAATAATTACAGACCAATAACAGTCCCCCCAGTATATGCAAAGATTATTGAAAAAATAATGTATAAAAGGATTGAGTCACATTTAACTACGAATCAGTTCTTTTTCCCATATCAATACGGTTTTAGGAAAGGAATAGGAACACAAAACGCGTTGATTGACGTCGTTGACATGATTTGTGAGAAACTGACAAATTTTAATATTGTGACTGGACTTTTTATAGATTTACAAAAGGCTTTTGATACTATTGACCACGACCTACTACTATCTAAACTTTCTTTTGTTGGATTTACTTCTGATTCACTTGACATAATGGATAGATTTAAAAAATAGAAGGCAATTTGTAAATTTTAAAAATGAATTTAGCTCCGCAAAAAGGATTAATATCGGGGTTCCTCAAGGTTCTACTTTGGGGCCTTTATTGTTTCTCATATTTATCAATGATATACATAACTTACCTCTCGTGGGTAAATTATTTTTGTTTCCGGACGATTGTAGTTTATTCTACCCTGGTAACAACTTACACTTTATTAAATCAAATGTTGAACATGATTTAGTTATTCTGAGTGAATTTTTTAGAATAAATAAATTGTCGATGAATACACTTAAGTCCAAAGTAATTCATTTTATATCGCGTCGAAGAAATATTGGAAATGTAGATATTCTATTAGATAACAAAATATTAGAAGAAGTAGAGGTAATTAAATTTCTTGGTATTATGAAATTTATATAGATAAATTAAACGAAAAATTAAGTGTTTTTAATGGCATAATGTATAAATACAAAAATAAGATACCTAGAGAAATTAAAATAAATATGTACAGTGCTTTAATTCACTCTATATTGTCATATGGTACGTCTATCTGGTCGACAAATAATAGAATTCAAAAGTTACAAATAAGTCAAAATAAAATTCTAAAAAACATTTTAGGTTTGCCGCTGTTATATGGTACTTTTGACCTTTATTTCGAAAATAAGATCCTGCCTATAAGGGGTATCTACCAGTACCAAGTAATTTTGGCAATCTATAAAATACTTAATAATATTGGTTATTCTAATATCTTTTCGATTGAAAGATATTCACATAGGTTTAATACTAGGCACAGGAATAACATTCGTGTTTGTAGGAGCGGTTCCATAATGTCGTCTCAAAGAATATCTGTCGTCGATTCTAGATTATACAATAATCTGCCGAGCAATCTAAAAAATATACCGGATATTGGTCGTTTTAAAATTGAATTAAAAGAACTCTAACTATCCTCAGCTCGCTTGAACGAAATCTTGAATTAATTATTATACCACTTGTTCAAAATAAATTATTAATTACATAATAATAACTGATGAAATACTTCTTAAATAAATAATCTAAATTTGTAAATTTGAAAATTAATATTCTGAATCAAAATTTTATTAACTTTCCATTACGATTAATAACATTTATTTATATTAAGAACAAAATGAATTTTTATAATTTTTGCCAGATTTAAGTTTCTGTAATGACTACTTTAGGCCATGAAACGCTTATATATAATTGTAAATAACAAATACGTAATAAATGAATAAAAGAAAAAAAAAAAAAAAAAAACCAAGAAATAAATGATACGTTTTACGTTTTACGTTATTAACATATTAGAAACACAAACCGGGAAATAAATAATATTTGAAAATATAATGATCTCACATATTTTTTTTTCGCATAATCGAATTAATCTTAACGTAAATAAATGTCAGCTTTTATCAGACATCAGATGTTTTGTGGCATCTGAATATCAATATTTCATTTGTTGTTGTTTTGAACATTACGTTTCGTCAGCAAGCTTTAAAAAAATATACATACAGAATATATGTACGTATGTAGTTAAAATTTTATTATTATTGTTCCAAATGAAAAACTGTAAAATGCTAAATTTTAATACATTCATATGTACATACATATATTTGAATAAAATTATTATTTTGTTTTTGCCTAAACCTTTTCTTTATTTGAAAAACTACATTCATATGTACATACATATATTTGAATACAATTTTTATTTTATTTTAATCTAAACCTTTTCTTTATTTGAGAAACTTATTTCTATATGTTCACCCGCAGTTTTAAAAAAATAGGTATACATTCATAATAACGTGTGTTTGTATTAATAATTTTATTTCTAATTGTCCCAACAGCAAAATTTCAAAATTTTCCATTCTAATACATTCATATGTTGGAACGAAAAATATTAAAATCTTCAATTCTAAAACTTTCATATATACATACATACATATATTCATACATACATACATACATATTTGAATAAAATTATTATTTTGTTTTTGACTAAACCTTTTCTTTATTTGGGAAATTAATTTTTGTATGTTTAACCCCATGATATAATAATTATGCGTTTAAAATTTATTTCTATATATTCTACAGTTTTGAATATTATTAAATTCATATAGAAAGCTTAAAAAAATTACTCAGGAGGCTTTAAAAAAAATATACATACATACATATTTATGTACTTAAAATTTTTGCGAATTTTTCCAAACTATTATAAGAATATTTTTTTGGAAATTTTCTTTAAACTTTTATAATAGCATTTATATGTTATATATTTAAAAAAAAATAAAACACAAAATTTAAACAAAATAAAAAAAATTTTTTTTAAAAAAATCCAAAAAATAAAAATACGACAACATCCAGGCAAGCATTGATCTAATAACCTTCTGGCTATGAGAAAACCACGCTAACCACTAGGCTACGCAGTACCTTGAATTTCCCTTAATAATTTTATATTTTATTCATATTTCGTATAACTCATCAAAAACCATCATATTTTACATTATATATATATAGATACTTCTCAGGTGGTAAAAAGTACGGGTACTTCTAGAAGGGCTAGAGACATGGGACAAAAGGCATTAGGTAGAGTTTTGCCTCTAGGGTCCCAGAAAAATCTGACATTGGAACTTTTTAGCCCCGAAATAGCTCTATTTTATTCTGAAAAAATTTTTGTATAACAAAAGCACGTTTTTCTTTTATACTTTTTATAATTAGAAACACAAACCAAGAAATAAATGATACGTTTTACGTTATTTTTATTATTAGAAACACAAACCGAGAAATAAATAATATTTGAAAATATAATGATCTCACATATTTTTGGTTCAAATAATTGAATTAATCTTAACGTAAATAAATGTCAGCTTTTATCAGACATCAGATGTTTTGTGACATCTGAATATTAATATTTCATTTGTTATTGTTTTGAACATTACGTTTCGTCAGCAAGCTTTAAAAAAATATATGTACATACAGAATATATGTATGTACGTATGTAGTTAGAATTTTATTTTTATTGTTCCAAACGGAAAACTGTAAAATGCTAAATTTTAATACATTTATATGTACATACATATATTTGAATATTTGAAAATTATTATTTTTTTTTTGCCTAAACCTTTTCTTTATTTGAAAAATTACATTCATATGTACATATATATATTTGAATACAATTATTATTTTATTTTAACCTAAACCTTTTCTTTATTTGAGAAATTTATTTCTATAATGTTTACCCGCAGTTTTAAAAAAACTAGGTATACATTCATAATAACGTGTGTTTATATTAATAATTTCATTTCTAAATTGTCCCAACAGCAAAATTTCAAAATTTTCCATTCTAATACATTCATATGTACATACGTTCATATGTTGGAACGAAAAATATTGAATTCTTCAATTCTAAAACATTCATATATACATACATACATATATTCATATATACATACATACATATATTTTTACATACATAAATTATTATTTTGTTTTTGACTAAACCTTTTCTTTATGTTTAAAATTCAATTATGTTTACCCACAGTTTAAAAAAAACAGGTATCCATTCATAATTATGTATGTTTGCATTTATAATTTTATTTATAATTTTTCCAACAGCAAAATTTCGAAATTTTCGATTATAATACATTCATATGTACATACGTTCATATGTTGGAACGAAAAATTTTAAAATCTTCAATTCTAATCCATTCATATATACATACACACATATATTCATATATGCATACATACATATATTTTTACATACATAAATTATTATTTTGTTTTTGACCAAACCTTTTCTTTATGTCTAAAATTCCATCCTATATGTTTACCCACAGTTTAAAAAAAAAGGGTATCCATTCTTAATTATGTATGTTTGCATTTATAATTTTATTTCTAATTTTTCCAACAGCAAAATTTCAAAATTTTCGATTATAATACATTCATATGTACATACGTTAATATGTTCGAACGAAAAATTTTAAAATCTTCAATTCTAATCCATTCATATATACATACATACATATATTCATATATACATACATACATATATTTTTACATACATAAATTATTATTGTGTTTTTGACTAAACCTTTTCTTTATGTTTAAAATTCAATTATGTTTACCCACAGTTTAAAAAAAACAGGTACCCATTCATAATTATGTATGTTTGCATTTATAATTTTATTTCTAATTTTTCCAACAGCAAAATTTCAAAATTTTCGATTCTAATACATTCATATGTACATACGTTCATATGTTGGAACGAAAAATTTTAAAATCTTCAATTCTAATCCATTCATATATACATACACACATATATTCATATATGCATACATACATATATTTTTACATACATAAATTATTATTTTGTTTTTGACTAAACCTTTTCTTTATGTTTAAAATTCAATTATGTTTACCCACAGTTTAAAAAAAACAGGTATCCATTCATAATTATGTATGTTTGCATTTATAATTTTATTTATAATTTTTCCAACAGCAAAATTTCGAAATTTTCGATTATAATACATTCATATGTACATACGTTCATATGTTGGAACGAAAAATTTTAAAATCTTCAATTCTAATCCATTCATATATACATACACACATATATTCATATATGCATACATACATATATTTTTACATACGTAAATTATTATTTTGTTTTTGACCAAACCTTTTCTTTATGTTTAAAATTCAATCCTATATGTTTACCCACAGTTTAAAAAAAAAAGAGTATCCATTCTTAATTATGTATGTTTGCATTTATAATTTTATTTCTAATTTTTCCAACAGCAAAATTTCAAAATTTTCGATTATAATACATTCATATGTACATACGTTCATATGTTGGAACGAAAAATTTTAAAATATTCAATTCTAATCCATTCATATATACATACATACAGTTATTCATATATACATACATGTGGGAATAAATTTAAAAAAATTATCGTTACATATTAAGTCTACATGGCAATGCTTTTACCAAGTATTTTATCATCGTATGATACGTATAATCAAAATAAAATAAAACCAGTCTCAGTTAAGCCGTGGACGTAGATGAACATATTTTTAAAATTAAAATCAAATTAAAACCACATGTTTTAAAATCAATTTAAAACCACATGGTGTCAGAAGTGGGATACTATCAGTAATCCCATGTTAATATAAAATCGTATGCCGAAGTTTTAATAAGATTAAATAAAAGAATTTTTTTTTTTAAAAAAAAAACAATTTCGAATTAGAATATTTTATTAGAAATTAAACTAATTACGTGTAAGACAGTTATTTATTATTTAACGTGGAAGAAGTAATAAATATCGAATTTCGAAGGTGCTATAAAATTTAATAATTTTCAAAGTTAAAACATTCGGTTAGACTTAGAAATTTGGAAGCTTAAAATTTAACTAAAAAAAAAAAACAAGAGAGAATATTTAAAATTTTAACTGTACTATAATACTAATTAAGCATGAGTGGAAGGCGTCGTAGAACATTACAAGGCAGCGATTCGGTTGCAGATTTCGGTAATACACGTGTTTTCGATGCACGTGAAAGTCAACCTAAAACCAGAATAGATTTTAATGATATTGAAGGCATTATCCAAAAATTTACCGGTTCGGAAGATATGAACGTGTCTAAATGGATACAAGAGTTTGAAAATTATGCTAGCGTTTTTTCATTAAACGATCTTCAAAAATTAATTTTTAGTAAGAGATTACTTTCCGGTTCCGCAAAACTATTCATCGACTATGAAATTAAACCTTTAAATTATACGCAGCTAAAAACTGGTTTATTAAAAGAATTTTGTTCGAAAGTAACTAGTGCCGAAATTCATACTCGACTCCGGGAAAGAAAAAAACGGCACGACGAATCGTTTCGCGAATATTTGTACTGTATGCAAGACATAGCATCACAAGCTGAAGTAGAAGAAAATTCAATTATTAGTTACATTATTGATGGGATTAAGGATACAACTGGAAATAAAATGATTCTTTTTGGGGCTAAGGATATAGATGAATTGAAAGAAAAACTACTTGTGTATGAAAAAATTAAAAAAAATGAAAATTCAAGACCAATAACTGAGGTAAAATATATAAAAAATAATATACCAAATGAAGTAAAATCTACAAAAGGTATTGTAACAAACAATACTAAATCATATGGGAAACAACGATACTGTTATAACTGTGGATCACACGGTCATGAATTTCACAACTGTCCGCAAAAGGAAAGGGGTCCCAAATGCTTCAAATGCAACAAATTCGGTCACAAAAAACCTGATTGTAAGGAGCCCACTATCGTAACAAACAGCATAACTTCATCTACAAATTTAATGAGTATGGTACAAAAAGATATGTTTATAAAAGCTACTATTAATGGTGTTACTCTCGACTGTTTAGTTGATACAGGAAGTGACATATGCGTTATAAAAGAAAATTATTATAAATTAATTAACCCTAATTGTAATTATTTTAGGAAATCATTTAATATTATTGAAGGTTTGGGTTCCAGTATCAAGTCAAAAGGTTCGTGCCAAGTAAATATAAAAATAAATGACGATGTCTATGAAAATATAGATATTCATGCTGTAAGTGATTATTGTTTAGGACCAGATGCAATAATTGGAATGAGCCTTTTGAAGCAAGCAAATGTCAACATAATTCAAGGTAATCTGCAAATTTCTAAAAGTAACTCGATTAAAATAAATACTGATGTTATAAATAATGAAGATCAAAATGAATTAAAATGTTTTCTCGCAAAATTTAATATTGATAGTCCGAAAAATTATGAAGAATTGGTAGATTTAAATCATTTAAAAAGTTGTGAAAGGAGCCAAATAGTATCCTTTATTAAAAATTATACCCCAAGTAAGCCCAAGGTTTCCCCAATAACTTTGAAAATAGTCACAATCGATGATATACCGGTTTATAGACCCCCACGCAGATTTCCACCGAATGAACAAAATTTCATTGAACAACAAGTAAAACAGTGGCTTCGTGAAGGTGTAATAAGGGAAAGTTCGTCCGATTATTGTAGTCAGGTAGTATTGGTAAAGAAAAAAGATGGCTCTAACAGGCTTTGTGTCGATTATCGAGGTGTGAATAAGAAAATTTTGAAGGACAGATACCCTTTGCCTAATATAGAAGAGCAAATCGATAAATTGCAGTCATCTAATTATTTTACAGCCCTAGATTTGGAAAATGGATTTTTCCATGTTTCAGTCGATGAAAAAAGTATGAAATATACATCTTTTGTGGTTCACTGTGGCCAGTTTGAATTTTGTAAGGTCCCATTTGGCCTTTGCAATTCGCCTAGTGTATTTCAAAAATACATAAATTTTGTATTTAAGGATTTAATAATTCAGGGCATAGTTATAATTTACATTGACGATATTATTATACCATCAAGTAGCCGAGAAGAGGGAATTCGTCGTCTAGAACTAGTTTTGAATGTAGCATCTAATAATGGTCTTAAAATAAAATGGGAAAAGTGCCAATTTTTGCAAGAAAATATTGAGTATCTTGGTCATCAAATTCAACGTGGGACAATTTCACCTTCAAAATTAAAAACTAAAGCTGTTATAAACTTTCCAACTCCTGTTACAGTAAAACAACTTCAAAGCTTTTTAGGTCTTATTAACTACTTTAGAAAATTTATACCAAATTTTGCTACAAAAGCACGACCCTTAACAGAATTATTAAAAAAATCTCATCATTTCAGAATTGGAGATGTAGAACTTGCTGTTATCAATGATTTCAAAAATATTTTAGCAGAGAAACCAGTTTTAAATATATTTCGTTATGGTGCTTATACTGAAGTACATACAGATGCATCTCAGGATGGTTACGGTGCGATTCTGTTTCAAAAAGATAATGAAGATGGTGCATTACATCCAGTTTATTATTTTAGCAAAAAAACAAACGCAGCAGAGAGAAATTATTGTTCGTATGAGCTAGAAGTCCTTGCCATTATTGAATCTTTAAAAAAGTTTCGAGTATATCTTTTGGGTCAAAAATTCAAATTAATTACAGATTGTAAGGCATTTCAGTGCACTATGATGAAAAGAGATTTGACAACTAGGGTTGCCAGATGGGCTTTACTTTTGGAAGAGTTTGACTACGAGATTGAACACAGAGCTGGATCTAAGATGAGACATGTAGATGCACTAAGTAGGAATCCTACAACAATGTGTATTTTTGAAAGAAATGGATTTTTAAAATTATTATTAGAAGCTCAATTAAAAGATAAACATTTAAACACCATAAGAGAAATTTTACAACATAAGCCGTATCAGAATTATGAAATCAAAAATGACATACTGTATAAAAATATTAACGAAAATCTTTTACTTGTTGTACCAGATGGAATGAAAAATCAAATAATAAAAGAAACTCATGAAAAAGGACATTTTCATCACCAGAAAATGAAGGATATAATAGAGAAGGAATTTTATATTGATGACCTGCAAAAACGAATTTCAAAACATATTTCCAATTGTATCAGATGTATTTTAGCGGAGAGAAAAACTGGAAAATCTGAAAGCTTACTTAATCCGATCCCAAAAGGAGACAAACCGCTTAGCACATTTCACATTGACCATCTTGGTCCAATGAGTATAACTAAAAAGAATTATAAATATATTTTTTCTATTGTAGATGGATTTTCAAAGTTTTTGTGGCTATTTCCGACCAAAACTCTAACTTGCGATGAAGTAATTCAGAAATTGGAGATTGTAGCCGAAACATTTGGGTACCCAGAAAGAATTATAGCAGATAAAGGTGGTGCTTTTGCTTCAAACGATTTTCACGATTTTTGCAACAAACGAGAAATTAAATTACATTTTATTACTGTGGGCATGTCGCGCGGAAACGGTCAGATTGAACGGGTCCACTCTGTAGTTATTGGAGCTTTAACAAAAATTTGTTTAGATGATCCAGAAAAATGGTATACCCAGGTAAAATCAGTACAGCAGCTAATAAATTCGACGTATCATAGAGCGATTAAAACCACACCATTCCAGTTACTTACTGGTTGTAAAATGAAAATACCAAGGGATATAAAAATTATCGAAATAATTGAAGAAGAGATAATTAAGGAATTTGACGATAAACGAGAAGAATTGCGAAGTAAAGCAAGAAAAGATATAGCTGAAATTCAAGAAGAAAATAAATCTGTATTTAATAAAAAACGAAAACCAGCCATAAAATATAAAGTGGGAGACATTGTTGCTATTGAAAGAGTTCAGTTTGGCACTGGGCTTAAAATAAAGCCAAAATTTTTGGGTCCATATCGAGTTGTTGCTGTTAAAGATTTCGATCGTTATAAAGTAATGAAAGAAGGTGAACATGAAGGTCCAAAATTAACCGATAACAGTGCAGAAAAGATGAAACCGTTTTATACAATTGATACCGAAGATGAAACATTTACAAATACTGACGATGAAGAAAACCCTGAAATTTAAAATATTTAAAGTCTTTTCGTTTATTTTAGGGTCTTCAGGGGCCGAAGACAGTCAGGAAAGGCCGTGTGGGAATAAATTTAAAAAAATTATCGTTACATATTAAGTCTACATGGCAATGCTTTTACCAAGTATTTTATCATCGTATGATACGTATAATCAAAATAAAATAAAACCAGTCTCAGTTAAGCCGTGGACGTAGATGAACATATTTTTAAAATTAAAATCAAATTAAAACCACATGTTTTAAAATCAATTTAAAACCACATACATACATATATTTTTACATACATAAATTATTATTTTTTTTTGACTAAACCTTTCCTTTATGTTTAAAATTCAATTATGTTTACCCACAGTTTAAAAAAAACAGGTATCCATTCATAATTATGTATGTTTGCATTTATAATTTTATTTCTAATTTTTCCAACAGCAAAATTTCAAAATTTTCGATTCTAATACATTCATATGTACATACGTTCATATGTTGGAACGAAAAATTTTAAAATCTTCAATTCTAATCCATTCATACATATATTCATACATACATACATACATATATATGAATAAAATTATTATTTTGTTTTTGCCTAAACCTTTTCTTTATTTGAAAAATTAATTATTGGATGTTTACTCCCATGATTTAATAATTATGCGTTTAACATTTATTTCTATATATTCTACAGATTTGAATACTATTAAATTCATATAGAAAGCTTAAAAAAAATTACTCGGGAAGCTTTAAAAAAAAGTATACATACATACATATTTTTGTACTTAAAATTTTTGCGAATTTTCCCAAACTATTATAAAAATATTCTTTTGGAAATTTTCTTTAAACTTTTATAATATCATTTATCTGTTATATATTAAAAAAAAAAAAAAAACACACAAAATTTAAACAAAATAAAACAAAAATTTTTAAAATAATTCAAAAAAATAAAAACACGACAACATCCAGGCAAGCATTGATCCAATAACCTTCTGGCTATCAGACTACCACGCTACCCACTAGGCTACGCAGTACCTTGAATTACCCTTTATAATTCTATATTTTATTCATAATTATTTTGTATAACTCTTCAAAAACCATCCTATTTTACATTATATATATATAGCTACTTCTCAGGTGGTAAAAAGTACGGGTACTTCTAGAAGGGCTAGAGACATGGGACAAAAGGTATTGATAGAGTTTTACCTCTAGGGTCCCAGAAAAATCTAACTTTTTAGCCCCGAAATAGCTCTATTTTAAGATTTTCTGAAAAAATTTTTGTATAACAAAAGCACGTTTTTCTTTTATACTTTTTATAATTAGAAACACAAACCAAGAAATAAATGATACGTTTTACGTTATTAACATATTAGAAACACAAATCGGGAAATAAATAATATTTGAAAATATAATGATCTCACATATTTTTGGTTCGGATAATCGAATTAATCTTAACGTAAATAAATGTCAGCTTTTATCAGACATCAGATGTTTTGTGGCATCTGAATATCAATATTTCATTTGTTGTTGTTTTGAACATTACGTTTCGTCAGCAAGCTTTAAAAAAATATACATACAGAATATATGTACGTATGTAGTTAGAATTTTATTATTACTGTTCCAAACGAAAAACTGTAAAATGCTAAATTTTAATACATTCATATGTACATACATATATTTGAATAAAATTATTATTTTGTTTTTGCCTAAACCTTTTCTCTATTTGAAAAATTACATTCATATGTACATATATATATTTGAATACAATTATTATTTTATTTTAACCTAAACCTTTTCTTTATTTGGGAAATTTATTTCTATATGTTCACACGCAGTTTTAAAGAAACTAGGTATACATTCATAATAATGTGTGTTTGTATTAAAAATTTTATTTCTACTTGTCCCAACAGCAAAATTTCAAAATTTTCCATTCTAATACATTCATATGTACATACATTCATATGTTGGGACGAAAAATATTAAAATCTTCAATTCTAAAACTTTCATATATACATACATACATATATTCATATATACATACATACATATTTGAATAAAATTATTATTTTGTTTTTGACTAAACCTTTTCTTTATTTGAGAAATTAATTTTTGTAAGTTTACCCCCATGATATAATAATTATGTGTTTAAAATTTATTTCTATATATTCTACAGTTTTGAATATTATTAAGTTCATATAGAAAGCTTAAAAAAATTACTCAGGAAGCTTTAAAAAAAAATATACACACATACATATTTATGTACTTAAAATTTTTGCGAATTTTTCCAAACTATTATAAGAATATTTTTTTGGAAATTTTCTTTAAACTTTTATAATAGCATTTATATGTTATATATTAAAAAAAAATAAAACACAAAATTTAAACAAAATAAAAAAAATTTTTTTTAAAATAATCCAAAAAAAGAAAAATATGACAACATCCAGGCAAGCATTGATCCAATAACCTTCTGGCTATCAGACTACCACTGTACCCACTAGGCTACGCAGTACCTTGAAATTCCCATTATAATTATATATTTTATTCATATTTCGTATAACTCTTCAAAAACCATCCTATTGTACATTATATATATATAGCTACTTCTCAGGTGGAAAAAAGTACGGGTACTTCTAGAAGGGCTAGAGATATGGGACGGAAGTTTTTAGCCCCGAAATAGCTCTATTTTAAGATTTTCTGAAAAAATTTTTGTATAACAAAAGCACGTTTTTCTTTTATACTTTTTATAATTAGAAACACAAACCAAGAAATAAATGATATGTTTTACGTTATTTTTATTATTAGAAACACAAACCGAGAAATAAATAATATTTGAAAATATAACGATCTCACATATTTTTGGTTCAGATAATTGAATTAATCTTAACGTAAATAAATGTCAGCTTTTATCAGACATCAGATGTTTTGTGACTTCTGAATATTAATATTTCATTTGTTATTGTTTTGAACATTACGTTTCCTCCCGCAAGCTTTAAAAAAATATATGCACATACAGAATATATGTATGTACGTATGTAGTTAGAATTTTATTTTTATTGTTCCAAACGTAAAACTGTAAAATCCTAAATTTTAATACATTTATATGTACATACATATATTTGAATAAAAATATTATTTTGTTTTTGCCTAAACCTTTTCTTTATTTGAAAAATTACATTCATATGTACATATATATATTTGAATACAATTATTATTTTATTTTAACCTAAAACTTTTCTTTATTTGGGAAATTTATTTCTATATGTTCACACGTAGTTTTAAAGAAACTAGGTATACATTCATAATAATGTGTGTTTGTATTAATAATTTTATTTCTAATTGTCCCAACAGCAAAATTTCAAAATTTTCCATTCTAATACATTCATATGTACATACATTCATATGTTGGTACGAAAAATATTAAAATCTTCAATTCTAAAACTTTCATATATACATACATACATATATTCATATATTCATACATACATATTTGAATAAAATTATTATTTTGTTTTTGACTAAACCTTTTCTTTATTTGAGAAATTAATTTTTGTAAGTTTACCCCCATGATATAATAATTATGTGTTTAAAATTTATTTCTATATATTCTACAGTTTTGAATATTATTAAGTTCATATAGAAAGCTTAAAAAAATTACTCAGGAAGCTTTAAAGAAAAATATACACACATACATATTTATGTACTTAAAATTTTTGCGAATTTTTCCAAACTAATATAAGAATATTTTTTTGGAAATTTTCTTTAAACTTTTATAATAGCATTTATATGTTATATATTAAAAAAAAATAAAACACAAAATTTAAACAAATTAAAAAAAATTTTTTTTTAAAATAATCCAAAAAAAGAAAAATATGACAACATCCAGGCAAGCATTGATCCAATAACCTTCTGGCTATCAGACTACCACGGTACCCACTAGGCTACGCAGTACCTTGAATTTCCCTTAATAATTCTATATTTTATTCATATTTCGTATAACTCATCAAAAACCATCATATTTTACATTATATATATATAGCTACTTCTCAGGTGGTAAAAAGTACGGGTACTTCTAGAAGGGCTAGAGACATGGGACAAAGGGCATTAGGTAGAGTTTTGCTTCTAGGGTCATAGAAAAATCTGACATTGGAAGTTTTTAGCCCCGAAATAGCTCTATTTTAAGATTTTCTGAAAAAATTTTTGTATAACAAAAGCACGTTTTTCTTTTATACTTTTTATAATTAGAAACACAAACCAAGAAATAAATGATATGTTTTACGTTATTTTTATTATTAGAAACACAAACCGAGAAATAAATAATATTTGAAAATATAATGATCTCACATATTTTTGGTTCAGATAATTGAATTAATCTTAACGTAAATAAATGTCAGCTTTTATCAGACATCAGATGTTTTGTGACTTCTGAATATTAATATTTCATTTGTTATTGTTTTGAACATTACGTTTCGTCCCGCAAGCTTTAAAAAAATATATGCACATATAGAATATATGTATGTACGTATGTAGTTAGAATTTTATTTTTATTGTTCCAAACGTAAAACTGTAAAATCCTAAATTTTAATACATTTATATGTACATACATATATTTGAATAAAATTATTATTTTGTTTTTGCCTAAACCTTTTCTTTATTTGAAAAATTACATTCATATGTACATATATATATTTGAATACAATTATTATTTTATTTTAACCTAAACCTTTTCTTTATTTGGGAAATTTATTTCTATATGTTCACACGTAGTTTTAAAGAAACTAGGTATACATTCATAATAATGTGTGTTTGTATTAATAATTTTATTTCTAATTGTCCCAACAGCAAAATTTCAAAATTTTCCATTCTAATACATTCATATGTACATACATTCATATGTTGGGACGAAAAATATTAAAATCTTCAATTCTAAAACTTTCATATATACATACATACATATATTCATATATACATACATACATATTTGAATAAAATTATTATTTTGTTTTTGACTAAACCTTTTCTTTATTTGAGAAATTAATTTTTGTAAGTTTACCCCCATGATATAATAATTATGTGTTTAAAATTTATTTCTATATATTCTACAGTTTTGAATATTATTAAGTTCATATAGAAAGCTTAAAAAAATTACTCAGGAAGCTTTAAAGAAAAATATACACACATACATATTTATGTACTTAAAATTTTTGCGAATTTTTCCAAACTAATATAAGAATATTTTTTTGGAAATTTTCTTTAAACTTTTATAATAACATTTATCTGTTATATATTAAAAAAAAATAAAACACAAAATTTAAACAAAATAAAAAAAAAATTTTTAAAATAATCCAAAAAAATAAAAACACGAAAACTTCCAGGCAAGCATTGATCCAATAACCTTCTGAATATGAGACTACCACGCTAACCACTAGGCTACGCAGTACCTTGAATTCCTTTATAATTCTATATTTTATTCATATTTCGTATAACTCTTCAAGAACCATCCTATTTTACATTATTATATATATATAGCTACTTCTCAGGTGGTAAAAAGTACGGGTACTTCTAGAAGGGCTAGAGACATGGGACAAAAGGCATTAGATAGAGTTTTGCCTCCAGGGTCCCAGAAAAATCTGACATTGGAACTTTTTAACCCCGAAATAGCTCTATTTTAAGATTTTCTGAAAAAATTTTTGTATAACAAAAGCACGTTTTTCTTTTATACTTTTTATAATTAGAAACACAAACCAAGAAATAAATGATACGTTTTACGTTATTTTTATTATTAGAAACACAAACCGAGAAATAAATAATATTTGAAAATGCAATGATCTCACATATATTTTAATTTCGAAAAATCGAAATAAACTTAAATAAATGTCAGATTTTATAAAAGACATCAGATGTTTTGTGGCAACTGAATATTAATGCTTCATTTGTTATTGTTTTGAATATTATGTTTCGTCAGCAAGCTTTAAAAAAATATACATACACAATTTATGTACGTATGTATCTACCTAAAATTTTATTTTTATTGTTCGAGCGAAAACCTGTAAAAAATGCTAAATTCCAATACATTCATATATACATACATACACACATATATTCATATATACATTCATACACATATTTTTACATACATAAATTATTATTTTGTTTTTGACTAAACCTTTTCTTTATGTTTAAAATTCAATCCTATATGTTTACCCACAGTTTAAAAAAAACAGGTATCCATTCATAATTATGTATATTTGCATTTATAATTTTATTTATAATTTTTCCAACAGCAAAATTTCAAAATTTTCGATTCTAATATTATACATTCATATGTACATACGTTCATATGTTGGAACGAAAAATTTTAAAATCTTCAATTCTAATCCATTCATATATACATACATACACACATATATTCATATATACATTCATACACATATTTTTACATACATAAATTATTATTTTGTTTTTGACTAAACCTTTTCTTTATGTTTAAAATTCAATCCTATATGTTTACCCACAGTTTAAAAAAAACAGGTATCCATTCATAATTATGTATGTATATTTGCATTTATAATTATATTTATAATTTTTCCAACAGCAAAATTTCAAAATTTTCGATTCTAATACATTCATATGTACATACGTTCATATGTTCGAACGAAAAATTTTAAAATCTTCAATTCTAATCCATTCATATATACATACACACATATATTCATATATACATTCATACACATATTTTTACATACATAAATTATTATTTTGTTTTTGACTAAACCTTTTCTTTATGTTTAAAATTCAATCCTATATGTTTACCCACAGTTTAAAAAAAACAGGTATCCATTCATAATTATGTATATTTGCATTTATAATTTTATTTATAATTTTTCCAACAGCAAAATTTCAAAATTTTCGATTCTAATACATTCATATGTACATACGTTCATATGTTGGAACGAAAAATTTTAAAATCTTCAATTCTAATCCATTCATATATACATACACACATGTATTCATATATACATACTTACATATATTTTTACATACATAAATTATTATTTTGTTTTTGACTAAACCTTTTCTTTATTTGAGAAATTAATTTTTGTAAGTTTACCCCCATGATATAATAATTATGCGTTTAAAATTTATTTCTATTTATTCTACAGTTTTGAATATTATTAAATTCATATAGAAAGCTTAAAAAAATTACTCAGTAAGCTTTAAAAAAAATATACATACTACATACATATTTATGTACTTAAAATTTTTGCGAATTTTTCCAAACTATTATAAGAATATTTTTTTGGAAATTTTCTTTAAACTTTTATAATAACATTTATCAGTTATATATTAAAAAAAAATAAAACACAAAATTTAAAAAAAATAAAAAAAAAATTTTTAAAATAATCCAAAAAAAGAAAAATACAACATCCAGGCAAGCATTGATTCAATAACCTTCTGGCTATGAGAATACCACGCTAACCACTAGGCTACGCAGTACCTTGAATTTCCCTTAATAATTCTATATTTTATTCATATATCGTATAACTCATCAAAAACCATCATATTTTACATTATTATATATATATAGCTACTTCTCAGGTGGTAAAAAGTACGGGTACTTCTAGAAGGGTTAGAGACATGGGACAAAGGGCATTAGGTAGAATTTTGCCTCTAGGGTCCCAGAAAAATCTGACATTGGAACTTTTTAGCCCCGAAATAGCTCTATTTTAAGATTTTCTGAAAAAATTTTTGTATAACAAAAGCACGTTTTTCTTTTATACTTTTTATAATTAGAAACACAAACCAAGAAATAAATGATACGTTTTACGTTATTTTTATTATTAGAAACACAAACCGAGAAATAAATAATATTTGAAAATGCAATGATATCACATATATTTTAATTTCGAAAAATCGAAATAAACTTAAATAAATGTCAGATTTTATAAAAGACATCAGATGTTTTGTGGCAACTGAATATTAATGCTTCATTTGTTATTCTTTTGAATATTATGTTTCGTCAGCAAGCTTTAAAAAAATATACATACACAATTTATGTACGTATGTATCTACCTAAAATTTTATTTTTATTGTTTGAGCGAAAACCTGTAAAAAATGCTAAATTCCAATACATTCATATATACATACATACACACATATATTCATATATACATTCATACACATATTTTTACATACATAAATTATTATTTTGTTTTTGACTAAACCTTTTCTTTATGTTTAAAATTCAATCCTATATGTTTACCCACAGTTTAAAAAAAACAGGTATCCATTCATAATTATGTATATTTGCATTTATAATTTTATTTATAATTTTTCCAACAGCAAAATTTCAAAATTTTCGATTCTAATACATTCATATGTACATACGTTCATATGTTGGAACGAAAAATTTTAAAATCTTCAATTCTAATCCATTCATATATACATACATACACACATATATTCATATATACATTCATACACATATTTTTACATACATAAATTATTATTTTGTTTTTGACTAAACCTTTTCTTTATGTTTAAAATTCAATCCTATATGTTTACCCACAGTTTAAAAAAAACAGGTATCCATTCATAATTATGTATATTTGCATTTATAATTATATTTATAATTTTTAAAACAGCAAAATTTCAAAATTTTCGATTCTAATACATTCATATGTACATACGTTCATATGTTCGAACGAAAAATTTTAAAATCTTCAATTCTAATCCATTCATATATACATACACACATATATTCATATATACATTCATACACATATTTTTACATACATAAATTATTATTTTGTTTTTGACTAAACCTTTTCTTTATGTTTAAAATTCAATCCTATATGTTTACCCACAGTTTAAAAAAAACAGGTATCCATTCATAATTATGTATATTTGCATTTATAATTTTATTTATAATTTTTCCAACAGCAAAATTTCAAAATTTTCGATTCTAATACATTCATATGTACATACGTTCATATGTTCGAACGAAAAATTTTAAAATCTTCAATTCTAATCCATTCATATATACATACACACATGTATTCATATATACATACTTACATGTATTTTTACATACATAAATTATTATTTTGTTTTTGACTAAACCTTTTCTTTATTTGAGAAATTAATTTTTGTAAGTTTACCCCCATGATATAATAATTATGCGTTTAAAATTTATTTCTATTTATTCTACAGTTTTGAATATGATTAAATTCATATAGAAAGCTTAAAAAAATTACTCAGTAAGCTTTAAAAAAAATATACATACTACATACATATTTATGTACTTAAAATTTTTGCGAATTTTTCCAAACTATTATAAGAATATTTTTTTGGAAATTTTCTTTAAACTTTTATATAACATTTATCAGTTATATATTAAAAAAAAATAAAACACAAAATTTAAACAAAATAAAAAAAAAAATTTTTAAAATAATGCAAAAAAATAAAAATACGACGACATCCAGACAAGCATTGATCCAATAACCTTCTGGCTATGAGACTACCACGCTAACCACTAGGCTACGCAGTACCTTGAATTTCCCTTAATAATTCTATATTTTATTCATATATCGTATAACTCATCAAAAACCATCATATTTTACATTATATATATATAGCTACTTCTCAGGTGGTAAAAAGTACGGGTACTTCTAGAAGGGCTAGAGACATGGGACAAAGGGCATTAGGTAGAATTTTGCCTCTAGGGTACCAGAAAAATCTGACATTGGAACTTTTTAGCCCCGAAATAGCTCTATTTTAAGATTTTCTGAAAAAATTTTTGTATAACAAAAGCACGTTTTTCTTTTATACTTTTTATAATTAGAAACACAAACCAAGAAATAAATGATACGTTTTACGTTATTTTTATTATTAGAAACACAAACCGAGAAATAAATAATATTTGAAAATGCAATGATCTCACATATATTTTAATTTCGAAAAATCGAAATAAACTTAAATAAATGTCAGATTTTATAAAAGACATCATATGTTTTGTGGCAACTGAATATTAATGCTTCATTTGTTATTGTTTTGAATATTATGTTTCGTCAGCAAGCTTTAAAAAAATATACATACACAATTTATGTACGTATGTATCTACCTAAAATTTTATTTTTATTGTTCGAGCGAAAACCTGTAAAAAATGCTAAATTCCAATACATTCATATATACATACATACACACATATATTCATATATACATTCATACACATATTTTTACATACATAAATTATTATTTTGTTTTTGACTAAACATTTTCTTTATGTTTAAAATTCAATCCTACATGTTTACCCGCAGTTTAAAAAAAACAGGTATCCATTCATAATTATGTATATTTGCATTTATAATTTTATTTATAATTTTTCCAACAGCAAAATTTCAAAATTTTCGATTCTAATACATTCATATGTACATACGTTCATATGTTGGAACGAAAAATTTTAAAATCTTCAATTCTAATCCATTCATATATACATACACACATATATTCATATATACATTCATACACATATTTTTACATACATAAATTATTATTTTGTTTTTGACTAAACCTTTTCTTTATGTTTAAAATTCAATCCTATATGTTTACCCACAGTTTAAAAAAAACAGGTATCCATTCATAATTATGTATATTTGCATTTATAATTTTATTTATAATTTTTCCAACAGCAAAATTTCAAAATTTTCGATTCTAATACATTCATATGTACATACGTTCATATGTTGGAACGAAAAATTTTAAAATCTTCAATTCTAATCCATTCATATATACATACACACATGTATTCATATATACATACTTACATATATTTTTACATACATAAATTATTATTTTGTTTTTGACTAAACCTTTTCTTTATTTGAGAAATTAATTTTTGTAAGTTTACCCCCATGATATAATAATTATGCGTTTAAAATTTATTTCTATTTATTCTACAGTTTTGAATATTATTAAATACATATAGAAAGCTTAAAAAAATTACTCAGTAAGCTTTAAAAAAAATATACATACTACATACATATTTATGTACATAAAATTTTTGCGAATTTTTCCAAACTATTATAAGAATATTTTTTTGGAAATTTTCTTTAAACTTTTATATAACATTTATCAGTTATATATTAAAAAAAAATAAAACACAAAATTTAAACAAAATAAAAAAAAAAAATTTTTAAAATAATCCAAAAAAAGAAAAATACAACATCCAGGCAAGCATTGATCCAATAACCTTCTGGCTATGAGACTACCACGCTAACCACTAGGCTACGCAGTACCTTGAATTTCCCTTAATAATTCTATATTTTATTCATATATCGTATAACTCATCAAAAACCATCATATTTTACATTATATATATATAGCTACTTCTCAGGTGGTAAAAAGTACGGGTACTTCTAGAAGGGCTAGAGACATGGGACAAAGGGCATTAGGTAGAATTTTGCCTCTAGGGTACCAGAAAAATCTGACATTGGAACTTTTTAGCCCCGAAATAGCTCTATTTTAAGATTTTCTGAAAAAATTTTTGTATAACAAAAGCACGTTTTTCTTTTATACTTTTTATAATTAGAAACACAAACCAAGAAATAAATGATACGTTTTACGTTATTTTTATTATTAGAAACACAAACCGAGAAATAAATAATATTTGAAAATGCAATGATCTCACATATATTTTAATTTCGAAAAATCGAAATAAACTTAAATAAATGTCAGATTTTATAAAAGACATCATATGTTTTGTGGCAACTGAATATTAATGCTTCATTTGTTATTGTTTTGAATATTATGTTTCGTCAGCAAGCTTTAAAAAAATATACATACACAATTTATGTACGTATGTATCTACCTAAAATTTTATTTTTATTGTTCGAGCGAAAACCTGTAAAAAATGCTAAATTCCAATACATTCATATATACATACATACACACATATATTCATATATACATTCATACACATATTTTTACATACATAAATTATTATTTTGTTTTTGACTAAACCTTTTCTTTATGTTTAAAATTCAATCCTATATGTTTACCCACAGTTTAAAAAAAACAGGTATCCATTCATAATTATGTATATTTGCATTTATAATTTTATTTATAATTTTTCCAACAGCAAAATTTCAAAATTTTCGATTCTAATACATTCATATGTACATACGTTCATATGTTGGAACGAAAAATTTTAAAATCTTCAATTCTAATCCATTCATATATACATACACACATATATTCATATATACATTCATACACATATTTTTACATACATAAATTATTATTTTGTTTTTGACTAAACCTTTTCTTTATGTTTAAAATTCAATCCTATATGTTTACCCACAGTTTAAAAAAAACAGGTATCCATTCATAATTATGTATATTTGCATTTCTAATTAGCACTTTTCCAAAAAATTTTTTGAAAAAAGTGCTTATTAGTTTCACTCTGTCCGTCCGTCCGTCCGTCCGTGCGTCCGTCCGTCCGTCCGTCCGTGCGTCCGTCCGTCCGTCCGTCCGTCCGTCCGTCCGTCCGTGGACACTTTTTTTGTTTACAAAACTTTTACATCCTTGAAGATAGAAAGCTGAGATTTCATACGTACATAGATCTTCATTAGAAACTTATTTCCGTAGAACAAAATTTTTACCTATCTCCCCCCCTCTAGAAGTTATACCCCTCCAAAACCCTAAAAATGGCCTTTTTTAACTATTTGTGGCAATGAAACCATAAGCATTTTTGAAATTTTGCAAACGCAGAAAGGCAATGGCTTGCTTCCCCTAGCGCGGTATACTATAGTTAGACTTTAGAAAAACAAAATGGCCGTTCAAATTTACCGTTATCTAAAGTTCTTTTTTTCTAAATTTTTGATCTCGTTTTTCTTCTAGACCCCATAATATAGAGCTTTGAAATTTCAGGGGCTTTTAGACATTAACAAATACTTCATTTCGTTAGAAGAAAATTTTTTTCCATCTCCACCCCCTCTCAAGTTATCGCCTCTTGAAATTCATAAAATTTGAATTTTTGACACCTTATATTTCCGAAACCGAAAGTTTTTTCAAATTTTAATAAACGCAAAAAGCTAACGGTAAATTCCATGAAATTAGAAAATATAATTATTTTTCTTAACTCACACAATTAACCCTTAAAATCGAGCATAATGTTAACCCCATTTTATATTAATTTTTGCTTTATTTCAAAGACTGCATTTATGCGTCATCCTAAATATAGGCAATCCTAGAAATAGTTTTATGTATGAATGAAAATAATTTTAATAGTGTGGTAGGTACACATAGACTGTATTTAAAAGCAGAATTTTCACTTGTTGAAGGGAAAAGTGCTACAATACAAACCATTGGTTTGACCCAACTTTATTATTTTATTTATAATTTTTCCAACAGCAAAATTTCAAAATTTTCGATTCTAATACATTCATATGTACATACGTTCATATGTTGGAACGAAAAATTTTAAAATCTTCAATTCTAATCCATTCATATATACATACACACATGTATTCATATATACATACTTACATATATTTTTACATACATAAATTATTATTTTGTTTTTGACTAAACCTTTTCTTTATTTGAGAAATTAATTTTTGTAAGTTTACCCCCATGATATAGCAATTATGCGTTTAAAATTTATTTCTATTTATTCTACAGTTTTGAATATTATTAAATTCATATAGAAAGCTTAAAAAAATTACTCAGTAAGCTTTAAAAAAAATATACATACTACATACATATTTATGTACTTAAAATTTTTGCGAATTTTTCCAAACTATTATAAGAATATTTTTTTGGAAATTTTCTTTAAACTTTTATATAACATTTATCAGTTATATATTAAAAAAAAATAAAACACAAAATTTAAACAAAATAAAAAAAAAATTTTTAAAATAATCCAAAAAAAGAAAAATACAACATCCAGGCAAGCATTGATCCAATAACCTTCTGGCTATGAGACTACCACGCTAACCACTAGGCTACGCAGTACCTTGAATTTCCCTTAATAATTCTATATTTTATTCATATATCGTATAACTCATCAAAAACCATCATATTTTACATTATTATATATATATAGCTACTTCTCAGGTGGTAAAAAGTACGGGTACTTCTAGAAGGGTTAGAGACATGGGACAAAGGGCATTAGGTAGAATTTTGCCTCTAGGGTCCCAGAAAAATCTGACATTGGAACTTTTTAGCCCCGAAATAGCTCTATTTTAAGATTTTCTGAAAAAATTTTTGTATAACAAAAGCACGTTTTTCTTTTATACTTTTTATAATTAGAAACACAAACCAAGAAATAAATGATACGTTTTACGTTATTTTTATTATTAGAAACACAAACCGAGAAATAAATAATATTTGAAAATGCAATGATCTCACATATATTTTAATTTCGAAAAATCGAAATAAACTTAAATAAATGTCAGATTTTATAAAAGACATCAGATGTTTTGTGGCAACTGAATATTAATGCTTCATTTGTTATTCTTTTGAATATTATGTTTCGTCAGCAAGCTTTTAAAAAATATACATACACAATTTATGTACGTATGTATCTACCTAAAATTTTATTTTTATTGTTTGAGCGAAAACCTGTAAAAAATGCTAAATTCCAATACATTCATATATACATACATACACACATATATTCATATATACATTCATACACATATTTTTACATACATAAATTATTATTTTGTTTTTGACTAAACCTTTTCTTTATGTTTAAAATTCAATCCTATATGTTTACCCACAGTTTAAAAAAAACAGGTATCCATTCATAATTATGTATATTTGCATTTATAATTATATTTATAATTTTTCCAACAGCAAAATTTCAAAATTTTCGATTCTAATACATTCATATGTACATACGTTCATATGTTCGAACGAAAAATTTTAAAATCTTCAATTCTAATCCATTCATATATACATACACACATATATTCATATATACATTCATACACATATTTTTACATACATAAATTATTATTTTGTTTTTGACTAAACCTTTTCTTTATGTTTAAAATTCAATCCTATATGTTTACCCACAGTTTAAAAAAAACAGGTATCCATTCATAATTATGTATATTAAATTTATAATTAAATTTATAGTTTTTCCAACAGCAAAATTTCAAAATTTTCGATTCTAATACATTCATATGTACATACGTTCATATGTTGGAACGAAAAATTTTAGAATCTTCAATTCTAATCCATTCATATATACATACACACATGTATTCATATATACATACTTACATATATTTTTACATACATAAATTATTATTTTGTTTTTGACTAAACCTTTTCTTTATTTGAGAAATTAATTTTTGTAAGTTTACCCCCATGATATAATAATTATGCGTTTAAAATTTATTTCTATTTATTCTACAGTTTTGAATATTATTAAATTCATATAGAAAGCTTAAAAAAATTACTCAGTAAGCTTTAAAAAAAATATACATACTACATACATATTTATGTACTTAAAATTTTTGCGAATTTTTCCAAACTATTATAAGAATATTTTTTTGGAAATTTTCTTTAAACTTTTATATAACATTTATCAGTTATATATTAAAAAAAAATAAAACACAAAATTTAAACAAAATAAAAAAAAAAATTTTTAAAATAATCCAAAAAAAGAAAAATACAACATCCAGGCAAGCATTGATCCAATAACCTTCTGGCTATGAGACTACCACGCTAACCACTAGGCTACGCAGTACCTTGAATTTCCCTTAATAATTCTATATTTTATTCATATATCGTATAACTCATCAAAAACCATCATATTTTACATTATATATATATAGCTACTTCTCAGGTGGTAAAAAGTACGGGTACTTCTAGAAGGGCTAGAGACATGGGACAAAGGGCATTAGGTAGAATTTTGCCTCTAGGGTCCCAGAAAAATCTGACATTGGAACTTTTTAGCCCCGAAATAGCTCTATTTTAAGATTTTCTGAAAAAATTTTTGTATAACAAAAGCACGTTTTTCTTTATACTTTTTATAATTAGAAACACAAACCAAGAAATAAATGATACGTTTTACGTTATTTTTATTATTAGAAACACAAACCGAGAAATAAATAATATTTGAAAATGCAATGATCTCACATATATTTTAATTTCGAAAAATCGAAATAAACTTAAATAAATGTCAGATTTTATAAAAGACATCATATGTTTTGTGGCAACTGAATATTAATGCTTCATTTGTTATTGTTTTGAATATTATGTTTCGTCAGCAAGCTTTAAAAAAATATACATACACAATTTATGTACGTATGTATCTACCTAAAATTTTATTTTTATTGTTCGAGCGAAAACCTGTAAAAAATGCTAAATTCCAATACATTCATATATACATACATACACACATATATTCATATATACATTCATACACATATTTTTACATACATAAATTATTATTTTGTTTTTGACTAAACCTTTTCTTTATGTTTAAAATTCAATCCTATATGTTTACCCACAGTTTAAAAAAAACAGGTATCCATTCATAATTATGTATATTTGCATTTATAATTTTATTTATAATTTTTCCAACAGCAAAATTTCAAAATTTTCGATTCTAATACATTCATATGTACATACGTTCATATGTTCGAACGAAAAATTTTAAAATCTTCAATTCTAATCCATTCATATATACATACACACATATATTCATATATACATTCATACACATATTTTTACATACATAAATTATTATTTTGTTTTTGACTAAACCTTTTCTTTATGTTTAAAATTCAATCCTATATGTTTACCCACAGTTTAAAAAAAACAGGTATCCATTCATAATTATGTATATTTGCATTTATAATTATATTTATATTTTTCCAACAGCAAAATTTCAAAATTTTCGATTCTAATACATTCATATGTACATACGTTCATATGTTCGAACGAAAAATTTTAAAATCTTCAATTCTAATCCATTCATATATACATACACACATATATTCATATATACATTCATACACATATTTTTACATACATAAATTATTATTTTGTTTTTGACTAAACCTTTTCTTTATGTTTAAAATTCAATCCTATATGTTTACCCGCAGTTTAAAAAAAACAGGTATCCATTCATAATTATGTATATTTGCATTTATAATTTTATTTATAATTTTTCCAACAGCAAAATTTCAAAATTTTCGATTCTAATACATTCATATGTACATACGTTCATATGTTGGAACGAAAAATTTTAAAATCTTCAATTCTAATCCATTCATATATACATACACACATGTATTCATATATACATACTTACATATATTTTTACATACATAAATTATTATTTTGTTTTTGACTAAACCTTTTCTTTATTTGAGAAATTAATTTTTGTAAGTTTACCCCCATGATATAATAATTATGCGTTTAAAATTTATTTCTATTTATTCTACAGTTTTGAATATTATTAAATTCATATAGAAAGCTTAAAAAAATTACTCAGTAAGCTTTAAAAAAAATATACATACTACATACATATTTATGTACTTAAAATTTTTGCGAATTTTTCCAAACTATTATAAGAATATTTTTTTGGAAATTTTCTTTAAACTTTTATATAACATTTATCAGTTATATATTAAAAAAAAATAAAACACAAAATTTAAACAAAATAAAAAAAAAAATTTTTAAAATAATCCAAAAAAAGAAAAATACAACATCCAGGCAAGCATTGATCCAATAACCTTCTGGCTATGAGACTACCACGCTAACCACTAGGCTACGCAGTACCTTGAATTTCCCTTAATAATTCTATATTTTATTCATATATCGTATAACTCATCAAAAACCATCATATTTTACATTATATATATATAGCTACTTCTCAGGTGGTAAAAAGTACGGGTACTTCTAGAAGGGCTAGAGACATGGGACAAAAGGCATTAGATAGAATTTTGCCTCTAGGGTCCCAGAAAAATCTGACATTGGAACTTTTTAGCCCCGAAATAGCTCTATTTTAAGATTTTCTGAAAAAATTTTTGTATAACAAAAGCACGTTTTTCTTTTATACTTTTTATAATTAGAAACACAAACCAAGAAATAAATGATACGTTTTACGTTATTTTTATTATTAGAAACACAAACCGAGAAATAAATAATATTTGAAAATGCAATGATCTCACATATATTTTAATTTCGAAAAATCGAAATAAACTTAAATAAATGTCAGATTTTATAAAAGACATCAGATGTTTTGTGGCAACTGAATATTAATGCTTCATTTGTTATTGTTTTGAATATTATGTTTCGTCAGCAAGCTTTAAAAAAATATGCATACACAATTTATGTACGTATGTATCTACCTAAAATTTTATTTTTATTGTTCGAGCGAAAACCTGTAAAAAATGCTAAATTCCAATACATTCATATATACATACATACACACATATATTCATATATACATTCATACACATATTTTTACATACATAAATTATTATTTTGTTTTTGACTAAACCTTTTCTTTATGTTTAAAATTCAATCCTATATGTTTACCCACAGTTTAAAAAAAACAGGTATCCATTCATAATTATGTATATTTGCATTTATAATTATATTTATAATTTTTCCAACAGCAAAATTTCAAAATTTTCGATTCTAATACATTCATATGTACATACGTTCATATGTTCGAACGAAAAATTTTAAAATCTTCAATTCTAATCCATTCATATATACATACACACATGTATTCATATATACATACTTACATATATTTTTACATACATAAATTATTATTTTGTTTTTGACTAAACCTTTTCTTTATTTGAGAAATTAATTTTTGTAAGTTTACCCCCATGATATAATAATTATGCGTTTAAAATTTATTTCTATTTATTCTACAGTTTTGAATATTATTAAATTCATATAGAAAGCTTAAAAAAATTACTCAGTAAGCTTTAAAAAAAATATACATACTACATACATATTTATGTACTTAAAATTTTTGCGAATTTTTCCAAACTATTATAAGAATATTTTTTTGGAAATTTTCTTTAAACTTTTATATAACATTTATCAGTTATATATTAAAAAAAAATAAAACACAAAATTTAAACAAAATAAAAAAAAAAATTTTTAAAATAATCCAAAAAAAGAAAAATACAACATCCAGGCAAGCATTGATCCAATAACCTTCTGGCTATGATAATTAATAATAATTAATAATTCTATATTTTATTCATATATCGTATAACTCATCAAAAACCATCATATTTTACATTATATATATATAGCTACTTCTCAGGTGGTAAAAAGTACGGGTACTTCTAGAAGGGCTAGAGACATGGGACAAAGGGCATTAGGTAGAATTTTGCCTCTAGGGTCCCAGAAAAATCTGACATTGGAACTTTTTAGCCCCGAAATAGCTCTATTTTAAGATTTTCTGAAAAAATTTTTGTATAACAAAAGCACGTTTTTCTTTTATACTTTTTATAATTAGAAACACAAACCAAGAAATAAATGATACGTTTTACGTTATTTTTATTATTAGAAACACAAACCGAGAAATAAATAATATTTGAAAATGCAATGATCTCACATATATTTTAATTTCGAAAAATCGAAATAAACTTAAATAAATGTCAGATTTTATAAAAGACATCAGATGTTTTGTGGCAACTGAATATTAATGCTTCATTTGTTATTGTTTTGAATATTATGTTTCGTCAGCAAGCTTTTAAAAAATATACATACACAATTTATGTACGTATGTATCTACCTAAAATTTTATTTTTATTGTTCGAGCGAAAACCTGTAAAAAATGCTAAATTCCAATACATTCATATATACATACATGCACACAAATATTCATATATACATTCATACACATATTTTTACATACATAAATTATTATTTTGTTTTTGACTAAACCTTTTCTTTATGTTTAAAATTCAATCCTATATGTTTACCCACAGTTTAAAAAAAACAGGTATCCATTCATAATTATGTATATTTGCATTTATAATTTTATTTATAATTTTTCCAACAGCAAAATTTCAAAATTTTCGATTCTAATACATTCATATGTACATACGTTCATATGTTGGAACGAAAAATTTTAAAATCTTCAATTCTAATCCATTCATATATACATACACACATGTATTCATATATACATACTTACATATATTTTTACATACATAAATTATTATTTTGTTTTTGACTAAACCTTTTCTTTATTTGAGAAATTAATTTTTGTAAGTTTACCCCCATGATATAATAATTATGCGTTTAAAATTTATTTCTATTTATTCTACAGTTTTGAATATTATTAAATACATATAGAAAGCTTAAAAAAATTACTCAGTAAGCTTTAAAAAAAATATACATACTACATACATATTTATGTACATAAAATTTTTGCGAATTTTTCCAAACTATTATAAGAATATTTTTTTGGAAATTTTCTTTAAACTTTTATATAACATTTATCAGTTATATATTAAAAAAAAATAAAACACAAAATTTAAACAAAATAAAAAAAAAATTTTTAAAATAATCCAAAAAAAGAAAAATACAACATCCAGGCAAGCATTGATCCAATAACCTTCTGGCTATGAGACTACCACGCTAACCACTAGGCTACGCAGTACCTTGAATTTCCCTTAATAATTCTATATTTTATTCATATATCGTATAACTCATCAAAAACCATCATATGTTACATTATATATATATAGCTACTTCTCAGGTGGTAAAAAGTACGGGTACTTCTAGAAGGGCTAGAGACATGGGACAAAGGGCATTAGGTAGAATTTTGCCTCTAGGGTCCCAGAAAAATCTGACATTGGAACTTTTTAGCCCCGAAATAGCTCTATTTTAAGATTTTCTGAAAAAATTTTTGTATAACAAAAGCACGTTTTTCTTTTATACTTTTTATAATTAGAAACACAAACCAAGAAATAAATGATACGTTTTACGTTATTTTTATTATTAGAAACACAAACCGAGAAATAAATAATATTTGAAAATGCAATGATCTCACATATATTTTAATTTCGAAAAATCGAAATAAACTTAAATAAATGTCAGATTTTATAAAAGACATCAGATGTTTTGTGGCAACTGAATATTAATGCTTCATTTGTTATTGTTTTGAATATTATGTTTCGTCAGCAAGCTTTAAAAAAATATACATACACAATTTATGTACGTATGTATCTACCTAAAATTTTATTTTTATTGTTCGAGCGAAAACCTGTAAAAAATGCTAAATTCCAATACATTCATATATACATACATACACACATATATTCATATATACATTCATACACATATTTTTACATACATAAATTATTATTTTGTTTTTGACTAAACCTTTTCTTTATGTTTAAAATTCAATCCTATATGTTTACCCACAGTTTAAAAAAACAGGTATCCATTCATAATTATGTATATTTGCATTTATAATTTTATTTATAATTTTTCCAACAGCAAAATTTCAAAATTTTCGATTCTAATACATTCATATGTACATACGTTCATATGTTCGAACGAAAAATTTTAAAATCTTCAATTCTAATCCATTCATATATACATACACACATATATTCATATATACATTCATACACATATTTTTACATACATAAATTATTATTTTGTTTTTGACTAAACCTTTTCTTTATGTTTAAAATTCAATCCTATATGTTTACCCACAGTTTAAAAAAAACAGGTATCCATTCATAATTATGTATATTTGCATTTATAATTATATTTATAATTTTTCCAACAGCAAAATTTCAAAATTTTCGATTCTAATACATTCATATGTACATACGTTCATATGTTCGAACGAAAAATTTTAAAATCTTCAATTCTAATCCATTCATATATACATACACACATATATTCATATATACATTCATACACATATTTTTACATACATAAATTATTATTTTGTTTTTGACTAAACCTTTTCTTTATGTTTAAAATTCAATCCTATATGTTTACCCACAGTTTAAAAAAAACAGGTATCCATTCATAATTATGTATATTTGCATTTATAATTTTATTTATAATTTTTCCAACAGCAAAATTTCAAAATTTTCGATTCTAATACATTCATATGTACATACGTTCATATGTTGGAACGAAAAATTTTAAAATCTTCAATTCTAATCCATTCATATATACATACACACATGTATTCATATATACATACTTACATATATTTTTACATACATAAATTATTATTTTGTTTTTGACTAAACCTTTTCTTTATTTGAGAAATTAATTTTTGTAAGTTTACCCCCATGATATAATAATTATGCGTTTAAAATTTATTTCTATTTATTCTACAGTTTTGAATATTATTAAATTCATATAGAAAGCTTAAAAAAATTACTCAGTAAGCTTTAAAAAAAATATACATACTACATACATATTTATGTACTTAAAATTTTTGCGAATTTTTCCAAATTATTATAAGAATATTTTTTTGGAAATTTTCTTTAAACTTTTATATAACATTTATCAGTTATATATTAAAAAAAAATAAAACACAAAATTTAAACAAAATAAAAAAAAAATTTTTAAAATAATCCAAAAAAAGAAAAATACAACATCCAGGCAAGCATTGATCCAATAACCTTCTGGCTATGAGACTACCACGCTAACCACTAGGCTACGCAGTACCTTGAATTTCCCTTAATAATTCTATATTTTATTCATATATCGTATAACTCATCAAAAACCATCATATTTTACATTATATATATATAGCTACTTCTCAGGTGGTAAAAAGTACGGGTACTTCTAGAAGGGCTAGAGACATGGGACAAAGGGCATTAGGTAGAATTTTGCCTCTAGGGTCCCAGAAAAATCTGACATTGGAACTTTTTAGCCCCGAAATAGCTCTATTTTAAGATTTTCTGAAAAAATTTTTGTATAACAAAAGCACGTTTTTCTTTTATACTTTTTATAATTAGAAACACAAACCAAGAAATAAATGATACGTTTTACGTTATTTTTATTATTAGAAACACAAACCGAGAAATAAATAATATTTGAAAATGCAATGATCTCACATATATTTTAATTTCGAAAAATCGAAATAAACTTAAATAAATGTCAGATTTTATAAAAGACATCAGATGTTTTGTGGCAACTGAATATTAATGCTTCATTTGTTATTGTTTTGAATATTATGTTTCGTCAGCAAGCTTTAAAAAAATATACATACACAATTTATGTACGTATGTATCTACCTAAAATTTTATTTTTATTGTTCGAGCGAAAACCTGTAAAAAATGCTAAATTCCAATACATTCATATATACATACATACACACATATATTCATATATACATTCATACACATATTTTTACATACATAAATTATTATTTTGTTTTTGACTAAACCTTTTCTTTATGTTTAAAATTCAATCCTATATGTTTACCCACAGTTTAAAAAAAACAGGTATCCATTCATAATTATGTATATTTGCATTTATAATTTTATTTATAATTTTTCCAACAGCAAAATTTCAAAATTTTCGATTCTAATACATTCATATGTACATACGTTCATATGTTCGAACGAAAAATTTTAAAATCTTCAATTCTAATCCATTCATATATACATACACACATATATTCATATATACATTCATACACATATTTTTACATACATAAATTATTATTTTGTTTTTGACTAAACCTTTTCTTTATGTTTAAAATTCAATCCTATATGTTTACCCACAGTTTAAAAAAAACAGGTATCCATTCATAATTATGTATATTTGCATTTATAATTATATTTATAATTTTTCCAACAGCAAAATTTCAAAATTTTCGATTCTAATACATTCATATGTACATACGTTCATATGTTGGAACGAAAAATTTTAAAATCTTCAATTCTAATCCATTCATATATACATACACACATGTATTCATATATACATACTTACATATATTTTTACATACATAAATTATTATTTTGTTTTTGACTAAACCTTTTCTTTATTTGAGAAATTAATTTTTGTAAGTTTACCCCCATGATATAATAATTATGCGTTTAAAATTTATTTCTATTTATTCTACAGTTTTGAATATTATTAAATACATATAGAAAGCTTAAAAAAATTACTCAGTAAGCTTTAAAAAAAATATACATACTACATACATATTTATGTACTTAAAATTTTTGCGAATTTTTCCAAACTATTATAAGAAAATTTTTTTGGAAATTTTCTTTAAACTTTTATATAACATTTATCAGTTATATATTAAAAAAAAATAAAACACAAAATTTAAACAAAATAAAAAAAAAATTTTTAAAATAATCCAAAAAAAGAAAAATACAACATCCAGGCAAGCATTGATCCAATAACCTTCTGGCTATGAGACTACCACGCTAACCACTAGGCTACGCAGTACCTTGAATTCCTTTATAATTCTATATTTTATTCATATTTCGTATAACTCATCAAAAACCATCATATTTTACATTATATATATATAGCTACTTCTCAGGTGGTAAAAAGTACGGGTACTTCTAGAAGGGCTAGAGACATGGGACAAAGGGCATTAGGTAGAATTTTGCCTCTAGGGTCCCAGAAAAATCTGACATTGGAACTTTTTAGCCTCGAAATAGCTCTATTTTAAGATTTTCTGAAAAAATTTTTGTATAACAAAAGCACGTTTTTCTTTTATACTTTTTATAATTAGAAACACAAACCAAGAAATAAATGATACGTTTTACGTTATTTTTATTATTAGAAACACAAACCGAGAAATAAATAATATTTGAAAATGCAATGATCTCACATATATTTTAATTTCGAAAAATCGAAATAAACTTAAATAAATGTCAGATTTTATAAAAGACATCAGATGTTTTGTGGCAACTGAATATTAATGCTTCATTTGTTATTGTTTTGAATATTATGTTTCGTCAGCAAGCTTTAAAAAAATATACATACACAATTTATGTACGTATGTATCTACCTAAAATTTTATTTTTATTGTTCGAGCGAAAACCTGTAAAAAATGCTAAATTCCAATACATTCATATATACATACATACACACATATATTCATATATACATTCATACACATATTTTTACATACATAAATTATTATTTTGTTTTTGACTAAACCTTTTCTTTATGTTTAAAATTCAATCCTATATGTTTACCCACAGTTTAAAAAAAACAGGTATCCATTCATAATTATGTATATTTGCATTTATAATTTTATTTATAATTTTTCCAACAGCAAAATTTCAAAATTTTCGATTCTAATACATTCATATGTACATACGTTCATATGTTCGAACGAAAAATTTTAAAATCTTCAATTCTAATCCATTCATATATACATACACACATATATTCATATATACATTCATACACATATTTTTACATACATAAATTATTATTTTGTTTTTGACTAAACCTTTTCTTTATGTTTAAAATTCAATCCTATATGTTTACCCACAGTTTAAAAAAAACAGGTATCCATTCATAATTATGTATATTTGCATTTATAATTATATTTATAATTTTTCCAACAGCAAAATTTCAAAATTTTCGATTCTAATACATTCATATGTACATACGTTCATATGTTCGAACGAAAAATTTTAAAATCTTCAATTCTAATCCATTCATATATACATACACACATATATTCATATATACATTCATACACATATTTTTACATACATAAATTATTATTTTGTTTTTGACTAAACCTTTTCTTTATGTTTAAAATTCAATCCTATATGTTTACCCACAGTTTAAAAAAAACAGGTATCCATTCATAATTATGTATATTTGCATTTATAATTTTATTTATAATTTTTCCAACAGCAAAATTTCAAAATTTTCGATTCTAATACATTCATATGTACATACGTTCATATGTTGGAACGAAAAATTTTAAAATCTTCAATTCTAATCCATTCATATATACATACACACATGTATTCATATATACATACTTACATATATTTTTACATACATAAATTATTATTTTGTTTTTGACTAAACCTTTTCTTTATTTGAGAAATTAATTTTTGTAAGTTTACTCCCATGATATAATAATTATGCGTTTAAAATTTATTTCTATTTATTCTACAGTTTTGAATATTATTAAATTCATATAGAAAGCTTAAAAAAAATTACTCAGGAAGCTTTAAAAAAAATATACATACATACATATTTATGTACTTAAAATTTTTGCGAATTTTTCCAAACTATTATAAGAATATTTTTTTGGAAATTTTCTTTAAACTTTTATATAACATTTTTCTGTTATATATAAAAAAAAAATAAAATACAAAATTTAAACAAAATAAAAAAAAAATTTTTAAAATAATCCAAAAAAATAAAAACACGACAACATTCAGGCAAGCATTGATCCAATAACCTTCTGGCTATGAGACTACCACGCTAACCACTAGGCTACGCAGTACCTTGAATTTCTCTTAATAATTTTATATTTTATTCATATTTCGTAGAACTCTTCGAAAACCATCCTATTTTACATTATATATATATAGCTACTTCTCAGGTGGTAAAAAGTACGGGTACTTCTAGAAGGGCTAGAGACATGGGACAAAAGGCATTAGGTAGAATTTTGCCTCTAGGGTACCAGAAAAATCTGACATTGGAACTTTTTAGCCCCGAAATAGCTCTATTTTAAGATTTTCTGAAAAAATTTTTGTATAACAAAAGCACGTTTTTCTTTTATACTTTTTATAATTAGAAACACAAACCAAGAAATAAATGATACGTTTTACGTTATTTTTATTATTAGAAACACAAACCGAGAAATAAATAATATTTGAAAATGCAATGATCTCACATATATTTTAATTTCGAAAAATCGAAATAAACTTAAATAAATGTCAGATTTTATAAAAGACATCAGATGTTTTGTGGCAACTGAATATTAATGCTTCATTTGTTATTGTTTTGAATATTATGTTTCGTCAGCAAGCTTTAAAAAAATATACATACACAATTTATGTACGTATGTATCTACCTAAAATTTTATTTTTATTGTTCGAGCGAAAACCTGTAAAAAATGCTAAATTCCAATCCATTCATATATCCATACACACATATATTCATATATACATTCATACACATATTTTTACATACATAAATTATTATTTTGTTTTTGACTAAACATTTTCTTTATGTTTAAAATTCAATCCTATATGTTTACCCGCAGTTTAAAAAAAACAGGTATCCATTCATAATTATGTATATTTGCATTTATAATTTTATTTATAATTTTTCCAACAACAAAATTTCAAAATTTTCGATTCTAATACATTCATATGTACATACGTTCATATGTTGGAACGAAAAATTTTAAAATCTTCAATTCTAATCCATTCATATATCCATACACACATATATTCATATATACATTCATACACATATTTTTACATACATAAATTATTATTTTGTTTTTGACTAAACATTTTCTTTATGTTTAAAATTCAATCCTATATGTTTACCCGCAGTTTAAAAAAAACAGGTATCCATTCATAATTATGTATATTTGCATTTATAATTTTATTTATAATTTTTCCAACAACAAAATTTCAAAATTTTCGATTCTAATACATTCATATGTACATACGTTCATATGTTGGAACGAAAAATTTTAAAATCTTCAATTCTAATCCATTCATATATACATACACACATATATTTATATATACATTCATACACATATTTTTACATACATAAATTATTATTTTGTTTTTGACTAAACCTTTTTTTTATTTGAGAAATTAATTTTTGTAAGTTTACCCCCATGATATAATAATTATGCGTTTAAAATTTATTTCTATTTATTCTACAGTTTTGAATATTATTAAATTCATATAGAAAGCTTAAAAAAAATTACTCAGTAAGCTTTAAAAAAAATTTACATACTACATACATATTTATGTACTTAAAATTTTTGCGAATTTTTCCAAACTATTATAAGAATATTTTTTTGGAAATTTTCTTTAAACTTTTATATAACATTTATCAGTTATATATTAAAAAAAAATAAAACACAAAATTTAAACAAAATAAAAAAAAAAATTTTTAAAATAATCCAAAAAAAGAAAAATACAACATCCAGGCAAGCATTGATCCAATAACCTTCTGGCTATGAGACTACCACGCTAACCACTAGGCTACGCAGTACCTTGAATTTCCCTTAATAATTCTATATTTTATTCATATATCGTATAACTCATCAAAAACCATCATATTTTACATTATATATATATAGCTACTTCTCAGGTGGTAAAAAGTACGGGTACTTCTAGAAGGGCTAGAGACATGGGACAAAAGGCATTAGGTAGAATTTTGCCTCTAGGGTACCAGAAAAATCTGACATTGGAACTTTTTAGCCCCGAAATAGCTCTATTTTAAGATTTTCTGAAAAAATTTTTGTATAACAAAAGCACGTTTTTCTTTTATACTTTTTATAATTAGAAACACAAACCAAGAAATAAATTATACGTTTTACGTTATTTTTATTATTAGAAACACAAATCGAGAAATAAATAATATTTGAAAATATAATGATCTCACATATTTGTGTTTCGGATAAAAGAATTAATCTTAACGTAAATAAATGTCAGCTTTTATCAGACATCAGATGTTTTGTGACATCTGAATATTAATATTTCATTTGTTATTGTTTTGAACATTACGTTTCGTCAGCAAGCTTTAAAAAAATATATGTACTTACAGAATATATGTATGTACGTATGTAGTTAGAATTTTATTTTTATTGTTCCAAACGGAAAACTGTAAAATGCTAAATTTTAATACATTTATATATACATACATATATTTGAATAAAATTATTATTTTGTTTTTGCCTAAACCTTTTCTTTATTTAAAAAAATTACATTCATATGTACATATATATATTTGAATACAATTATTATTTTATTTTAACCTAAACCTTTTCTTTATTTGAGAAATTTATTTCTATATGTTCACCCGCAGTTTTAAAAAAACTAGGTATACATTCATAATAACTTGTATTTGTGTTAATAATTTTATTTCTAATTTTTCCAACAGCAAAATTTCAAAATTTTCGATTCTAATACATTCATATGTACATACGTTCATATGTTGGAACGAAAAATTTTAAAATCTTCAATTCTAATCCATTCATATATACATACACACATATATTCATATATTCATACATACATATATTTTTACATACATAAATTATTATTCTGCTTTTGACTAAACCTTTTCTTTATTTGAAAAATTAATTTTTGTAAGTTTACTCCCATGATTTAATAATTATGCGTTTAAAATTTATTTCTATATATTCTACAGTTTTGAATATTATTAAATTCATATAGAAAGCTAAAAAAATTACTCAGGAAGCTTTAAAAAAATATACATACATACATATTTATGTACTTAAATTTTTGCGAATTTTTCCAAACTCTTATAAGAATATTTTTTTGGAAATTTTCTTTAAATTTTTTATATAACATTTATCTGTTATATATTAAAAAAAATAAAACACAAAATTTAAACAAAATAAAAAAAAAATTTTTAAAATAATCCAAAAAAATAAAAATACGACGACATCCAGGCAAGCATTGATCCAATAACCTTCTGGCTATGAGACTACCACGCTAACCACTAGGCTACGCAGTACCTTGCATTTCGCTTAATAATTCTATATTTTATTCATATTTCGTATAACTCATCAAAAACCATCATATTTTACATTATATATATATAGCTACTTCTCAGGTGGTAAAAAGTACGGGTACTTCTAGAAGGGCTAGAGACATGGGACAAAGGGCATTAGATAGAGTTTTGCCTCCAGGGTCCCAGAAAAATCTGACATTGGAACTTTTTAGCCCCGAAATAGCTCTATTTTAAGATTTTCTGAAAAAATTTTTGTATAACAAAAGCACGTTTTTCTTTTATACTTTTTATAATTAGAAACACAAACCAAGTAATAAATGATACGTTTTACGTTATTTTTATTATTAGAAACACAAACCGAGAAATAAATAATATTTGAAAATATAATGATCTCACATATTTTTGTTTCGGATAAAAGAATTAATCTTAACGTAAATAAATGTCAGCTTTTATCAGACATCAGATGTTTTGTGACATCTGAATATTAATATTTCATTTGTTATTGTTTTGAACATTACGTTTCGTCAGCAAGCTTTAAAAAAATATATGTACATACAGAATATATGTATGTACGTATGTTCTGTAAATTTTAATACATTTATATATACATACATATATTTGAATAAAATTATTATTTTGTTTTTGCCTAAACCTTTTCTTTATTTAAAAAAATTACATTCATATGTACATATGTATATATATTTGAATACAATTATTATTTTATTTTAACCTAAACCTTTTCTTTATTTGAGAAATTTATTTCTATATGTTCACCCGCAGTTTTAAAAAAACTAGGTATACATTCATAATAACGTGTGTTTGTGTTAATAATTTTATTTCTAGTTTTTCCAACAGCAAAATTTCAAAATTTTCGATTCTAATACATTCATATGTACATACGTTCATATGTTGGAACGAAAAATTTTAAAATCTTCAATTCTAATCCATTCATATATACATACACACATGTATTCATATATACATACATACATATATTTTTCCATACATAAATTATTATTTTGTTTTTGCTCCTTTTTTAATTTTCGATTCTAATACATTCATATGTACATACGTTCATATGTTGGAACGAAAAATTTTAAAATCTTCAATTCTAATCCATTCATATATACATACACACATATATTCATATATTCATACATACATATATTTTTACAAACATAAATTATTATTTTGTTTTTGTTCCTTTTTTAATTTTCGATTCTAATACATTCATATGTACATACGTTCATATGTTGGAACGAAAAATTTTAAAATCTTCAATTCTAATCCATTCATATATACATACACACATATATTCATATATTCATACATACATATATTTTTACATACATAAATTATTATTTTGTTTTTGACTAAACCTTTTCTTTATTTGAAAAATTAATTTTTGTATGTTTACTCCCATGATTTAATAATTATGCGTTTAAAATTTATTTCTATATATTCTACAGTTTTGAATATTATTAAATTCATATAGAAAGCTTAAAAAAATTTACTCAGAAAGCTTTAAAAAAAAATATACATACATACTTACATATTTATGTACTTAAAATTTTTGCGAATTTTTCCAAACTATTATAAGAATATTTTTTTGGAAATTTTCTTTAAACATTTGTAATAACATTTATCTGTTATATATTAAAAAAAAAATAAAACACAAAATTTAAACAAAATAAAAAAAAAATTTTTAAAATAATCCAAAAAAATAAAAACACGACAACATCCAGGCAAGCATAAGATCCAATAACCTTCTGACTATGAGACTACCACGCTAACCACTAGGCTACGCAGTACCTTGAATTTTCCTTTATAATTCTATATTTTATTCATATTTCGTATAACTCTTCAAAAACCATAGTATTTTACATTATATGTATATAGCTACTTCTCGGGTGGTAAAAAGTACGGGATTTCTAGAAGGGCTAGAGACATGGGACAAAGGGCATTAGATAGAGTTTTGCCTCCAGGGTCCCAGAAAAATCTGACATTGGAACTTTATAGCCCCGAAATAGCTCTATTTTGAGATTTTCTGAAAAAATTTTTGTATAACAAAAGCACGTTTTTCTTTTATACTTTTTATAATTAGAAACACAAACCAAGTAATAAATGATATGTTTTGCGTTATTTTTATTATTAGAAACACAAACCGAGAAATAAATAATATTTGAAAATATAATGATCTCACATATTTTCGTTTCGGATAAAAGAATTAATCTTAACGTAAATAAATGTCAGCTTTTATCAGACATCAGATGTTTTGTGACATCTGAATATTAATATTTCATTTGTTATTGTTTTGAACATTACGTTTCGTCAGCAAGCTTTAAAAAAATATATGTACTTACAGAATATATGTATGTACGTATGTAGTTAGAATTTTATTTTTATTGTTCCAAACGGAAAACTGTAAAATGCTAAATTTTAATACATTTATATATACATACATATATTTGAATAAAATTATTATTTTGTTTTTGCCTAAACCTTTTCTTTATTTAAAAAAATTACATTCATATGTACATATATATATTTGAATACAATTATTATTTTATTTTAACCTAAACCTTTTCTTTATTTGAGAAATTTATTTCTATATGTTCACCCGCAGTTTTAAAAAAACTAGGTATACATTCATAATAACTTGTATTTGTGTTAATAATTTTATTTCTAATTTTTCCAACAGCAAAATTTCAAAATTTTCGATTCTAATACATTCATATGTACATACGTTCATATGTTGGAACGAAAAATTTTAAAATCTTCAATTCTAATCCATTCATATATACATACACACATATATTCATATATACATACATACATATATTCATATATTCATACATACATATTTGAATAAAATTATTATTTTGTTTTTGACTAAACCTTTTCTTTATTTGAGAAATTAATTTTTGTAAGTTTACCCCCATGATATAATAATTATGTGTTTAAAATTTATTTCTATATATTCTACAGTTTTGAATATTATTAAGTTCATATAGAAAGCTTAAAAAAATTACTCAGGAAGCTTTAAAGAAAAATATACACACATACATATTTATGTACTTAAAATTTTTGCGAATTTTTCCAAACTAATATAAGAATATTTTTTTGGAAATTTTCTTTAAACTTTTATAATAGCATTTATATGTTATATATTAAAAAAAAATAAAACACAAAATTTAAACAAATTAAAAAAAATTTTTTTTTAAAATAATCCAAAAAAAGAAAAATATGACAACATCCAGGCAAGCATTGATCCAATAACCTTCTGGCTATCAGACTACCACGGTACCCACTAGGCTACGCAGTACCTTGAATTTCCCTTAATAATTCTATATTTTATTCATATTTCGTATAACTCATCAAAAACCATCATATTTTACATTATATATATATAGCTACTTCTCAGGTGGTAAAAAGTACGGGTACTTCTAGAAGGGCTAGAGACATGGGACAAAGGGCATTAGGTAGAGTTTTGCTTCTAGGGTCATAGAAAAATCTGACATTGGAAGTTTTTAGCCCCGAAATAGCTCTATTTTAAGATTTTCTGAAAAAATTTTTGTATAACAAAAGCACGTTTTTCTTTTATACTTTTTATAATTAGAAACACAAACCAAGAAATAAATGATATGTTTTACGTTATTTTTATTATTAGAAACACAAACCGAGAAATAAATAATATTTGAAAATATAATGATCTCACATATTTTTGGTTCAGATAATTGAATTAATCTTAACGTAAATAAATGTCAGCTTTTATCAGACATCAGATGTTTTGTGACTTCTGAATATTAATATTTCATTTGTTATTGTTTTGAACATTACGTTTCGTCCCGCAAGCTTTAAAAAAATATATGCACATATAGAATATATGTATGTACGTATGTAGTTAGAATTTTATTTTTATTGTTCCAAACGTAAAACTGTAAAATCCTAAATTTTAATACATTTATATGTACATATATATATTTGAATACAATTATTATTTTATTTTAACCTAAACCTTTTCTTTATTTGGGAAATTTATTTCTATATGTTCACACGTAGTTTTAAAGAAACTAGGTATACATTCATAATAATGTGTGTTTGTATTAATAATTTTATTTCTAATTGTCCCAACAGCAAAATTTCAAAATTTTCCATTCTAATACATTCATATGTACATACATTCATATGTTGGGACGAAAAATATTAAAATCTTCAATTCTAAAACTTTCATATATACATACATACATATATTCATATATACATACATACATATTTGAATAAAATTATTATTTTGTTTTTGACTAAACCTTTTCTTTATTTGAGAAATTAATTTTTGTAAGTTTACCCCCATGATATAATAATTATGTGTTTAAAATTTATTTCTATATATTCTACAGTTTTGAATATTATTAAGTTCATATAGAAAGCTTAAAAAAATTACTCAGGAAGCTTTAAAGAAAAATATACACACATACATATTTATGTACTTAAAATTTTTGCGAATTTTTCCAAACTAATATAAGAATATTTTTTTGGAAATTTTCTTTAAACTTTTATAATAACATTTATCTGTTATATATTAAAAAAAAATAAAACACAAAATTTAAACAAAATAAAAAAAAAATTTTTAAAATAATCCAAAAAAATAAAAACACGAAAACTTCCAGGCAAGCATTGATCCAATAACCTTCTGAATATGAGACTACCACGCTAACCACTAGGCTACGCAGTACCTTGAATTCCTTTATAATTCTATATTTTATTCATATTTCGTATAACTCTTCAAGAACCATCCTATTTTACATTATTATATATATATAGCTACTTCTCAGGTGGTAAAAAGTACGGGTACTTCTAGAAGGGCTAGAGACATGGGACAAAAGGCATTAGATAGAGTTTTGCCTCCAGGGTCCCAGAAAAATCTGACATTGGAACTTTTTAGCCCCGAAATAGCTCTATTTTAAGATTTTCTGAAAAAATTTTTGTATAACAAAAGCACGTTTTTCTTTTATACTTTTTATAATTAGAAACACAAACCAAGAAATAAATGATACGTTTTACGTTATTTTTATTATTAGAAACACAAACCGAGAAATAAATAATATTTGAAAATGCAATGATCTCACATATATTTTAATTTCGAAAAATCGAAATAAACTTAAATAAATGTCAGATTTTATAAAAGACATCAGATGTTTTGTGGCAACTGAATATTAATGCTTCATTTGTTATTGTTTTGAATATTATGTTTCGTCAGCAAGCTTTAAAAAAATATACATACACAATTTATGTACGTATGTATCTACCTAAAATTTTATTTTTATTGTTCGAGCGAAAACCTGTAAAAAATGCTAAATTCCAATACATTCATATATACATACATACACACATATATTCATATATACATTCATACACATATTTTTACATACATAAATTATTATTTTGTTTTTGACTAAACCTTTTCTTTATGTTTAAAATTCAATCCTATATGTTTACCCACAGTTTAAAAAAAACAGGTATCCATTCATAATTATGTATATTTGCATTTATAATTTTATTTATAATTTTTCCAACAGCAAAATTTCAAAATTTTCGATTCTAATACATTCATATGTACATACGTTCATATGTTGGAACGAAAAATTTTAAAATCTTCAATTCTAATCCATTCATATATACATACATACACACATATATTCATATATACATTCATACACATATTTTTACATACATAAATTATTATTTTGTTTTTGACTAAACCTTTTCTTTATGTTTAAAATTCAATCCTATATGTTTACCCACAGTTTAAAAAAAACAGGTATCCATTCATAATTATGTATGTATATTTGCATTTATAATTATATTTATAATTTTTCCAACAGCAAAATTTCAAAATTTTCGATTCTAATACATTCATATGTACATACGTTCATATGTTCGAACGAAAAATTTTAAAATCTTCAATTCTAATCCATTCATATATACATACACACATATATTCATATATACATTCATACACATATTTTTACATACATAAATTATTATTTTGTTTTTGACTAAACCTTTTCTTTATGTTTAAAATTCAATCCTATATGTTTACCCACAGTTTAAAAAAAACAGGTATCCATTCATAATTATGTATATTTGCATTTATAATTTTATTTATAATTTTTCCAACAGCAAAATTTCAAAATTTTCGATTCTAATACATTCATATGTACATACGTTCATATGTTGGAACGAAAAATTTTAAAATCTTCAATTCTAATCCATTCATATATACATACACACATGTATTCATATATACATACTTACATATATTTTTACATACATAAATTATTATTTTGTTTTTGACTAAACCTTTTCTTTATTTGAGAAATTAATTTTTGTAAGTTTACCCCCATGATATAATAATTATGCGTTTAAAATTTATTTCTATTTATTCTACAGTTTTGAATATTATTAAATTCATATAGAAAGCTAAAAAAATTACTCAGGAAGCTTTAAAAAAATATACATACATACATATTTATGTACTTAAATTTTTGCGAATTTTTCCAAACTCTTATAAGAATATTTTTTTGGAAATTTTCTTTAAACTTTTATATAACATTTATCTGTTATATATTAAAAAAAATAAAACACAAAATTTAAACAAAATAAAAAAAAAATTTTTAAAATAATCCAAAAAAATAAAAATACGACGACATCCAGGCAAGCATTGATCCAATAACCTTCTGGCTATGAGACTACCACGCTAACCACTAGGCTACGCAGTACCTTGCATTTCGCTTAATAATTCTATATTTTATTCATATTTCGTATAACTCATCAAAAACCATCATATTTTACATTATATATATATAGCTACTTCTCAGGTGGTAAAAAGTACGGGTACTTCTAGAAGGGTTAGAGACATGGGACAAAGGGCATTAGATAGAGTTTTGCCTCCAGGGTCCCAGAAAAATCTGACATTGGAACTTTTTAGCCCCGAAATAGCTCTATTTTAAGATTTTCTGAAAAAATTTTTGTATAACAAAAACACGTTTTTCTTTTATACTTTTTATAATTAGAAACACAAACCAAGTAATAAATGATACGTTTTACGTTATTTTTATTATTAGAAACACAAACCGAGAAATAAATAATATTTGAAAATATAATGATCTCACATATTTTTGTTTCGGATAAAAGAATTAATCTTAACGTAAATAAATGTCAGCTTTTATCAGACATCAGATGTTTTGTGACATCTGAATATTAATATTTCATTTGTTATTGTTTTGAACATTACGTTTCGTCAGCAAGCTTTAAAAAAATATATGTACATACAGAATATATGTATGTACGTATGTTCTGTAAATTTTAATACATTTATATATACATACATATATTTGAATAAAATTATTATTTTGTTTTTGCCTAAACCTTTTCTTTATTTAAAAAAATTACATTCATATGTACATATGTATATATATTTGAATACAATTATTATTTTATTTTAACCTAAACCTTTTCTTTATTTGAGAAATTTATTTTTATATGTTCACCCGCAGTTTTAAAAAAACTAGGTATACATTCATAATAACGTGTGTTTGTGTTAATAATTTTATTTCTAGTTTTTCCAACAGCAAAATTTCAAAATTTTCGATTCTAATACATTCATATGTACATACGTTCATATGTTGGAACGAAAAATTTTAAAATCTTCAATTCTAATCCATTCATATATACATACACACATGTATTCATATATACATACATACATATATTTTTCCATACATAAATTATTATTTTGTTTTTGTTCCTTTTTTAATTTTCGATTCTAATACATTCATATGTACATACGTTCATATGTTGGAACGAAAAATTTTAAAATCTTCAATTCTAATCCATTCATATATACATACACACATATATTCATATATTCATACATACATATATTTTTACAAACATAAATTATTATTTTGTTTTTGACTAAACCTTTTCTTTACTTGAAAAATTAATTTTTGTAAGTTTACTCCCATGATTTAATAATTATGCGTTTAAAATTTATTTCTATATATTCTACAGTTTTGAATATTATTAAATTCATATGGAAAGCTTAAAAAAATTACTCAGGAAGCTTTAAAAAAATATACATACATACATATTTATGTACTTAAAATTTTTGCGAATTTTTCCAAACTATTATAAGAATATTTTTTTGGAAATTTTCTTTAAACATTTGCAATAACATTTATCTGTTATATATTAAAAAAAATAAAACACAAAATTTAAACAAAATAAAAAAAAAAATTTTAAAATAATGCAAAAAAATAAAAATACGACGACATCCAGGCAAGCATTGATCCAATAACCTTCTGGCTATGAGACTACCACGCTAACCACTAGGCTACGCAGTACCTTGAATTTCGCTTAATAATTCTATATTTTATTCATATTTCGTATAACTCATCAAAAACCATCATATTTTACATTATTATATATATATAGCTACTTCTCAGGTGGTAAAAAGTACGAGTACTTCTAGAAGGGCTAGAGACATGGGACAAAGGGCATTAGATAGAGTTTTGCCTCTAGGGTCCCAGAAAAAGCAAGAATTTCACCCGCCCTCAAGCCCTGTCAAGCAATTCCACCAAAACTTCAGAAATTTATCTTACCTATAACTCGACACACAACTGCCAAGTTTCATGAATCTGACTTTATTATTTTGCCGAATATAAAAAATTTGCTGTTGGTGTTGTATAGCAGCCACCCGAACTGGTGCAGCTATCCCATTATAATTTTTATAGCATATGTAGAATATAATTGGACACATGTATACAAAATTTTATATTTGCAGTTTTATTAGTTTTTGAAATATTTAAAATTAACTCTTTGAGTTGTATGGCAGCTACCCGAACCCGTTGTCCGAATTAGTCCAATAACAATAAGGTTCGTCCTTGACACAAAAGAAAAAACTTATGAAAGTTTGGTGTCGTATAAAAATAATTCGAGGAATTTAAATAAAAAAAAATATTATTCCTATGTAATTGAAGAATGTTAAATAATTTTCTCACGTTAGAAATATTTAAAAAGAAAAGAAAAATCTTTTCTGTTTTGTTTGTTTTTTTTTCTTTTTTTTCTTTTTGATTAAATATCATTGTTATATAGTCCTTCCATCCGCCAATAATGTTTGCGCACACGCTTATCCGTATTAGGAATATACGTACCAAATCTTAAATCCGTATTCAATATATTTCTAGGATCAAAGTCAATAATCTTGTATGGGAGTCTTATATTACAGTGATATAATAGAGGGACATACGGTTTGTTTTAAATGAAACCTTTCGAGTCTAAAAAGGTATATAAATGTTCGGGTGTAATGAAATATTCTTATTCATACTCTCTCTTATACATTCCTGTGTGGTAATATATGTGCGATATTAAACCATTATCTAAGGTATTTAAAGTCCTATTATAATGATTCCTTATAATTTTAATGAAAAATATATCAAATCTATTGATATTACCAAATTCATATATAAATTTATTTGAGTTGTAATGCTCATAATTTGATTGTGGTTTACGTGATTTACTTTAGCACATTCTTATGTATTTTCTTTCAAAGATTCTGACCCTTTCTATCAAATTGAAACTTATATTCCACCATTAAGAATGACAAATTACGGAATAGGTCTTATTAACGTTTGATAATTAACTATAATTTTAACGCTAGGTATTATATGCATATCATAAAAAAGGCATTTTGCATGAAAGCTTTTCTGATCCCTAAGGTACCATAGAAATTGGGCGTGTTGCCTTGGCGTCTTCTTGATAAAGAAGATTCTAAAAGAAGCCAAAATATACTTTAAGATTAACATAATGAATAATAATCGACTTAAAATCAATGTTGATCAAGAACAATATTACAGACAATTAACGAAAAAAATAAATGAATCTAAAGTAGATTGGCATACCTACGAAGATAAAGTGACAAGACACATCAAGGTGGTGGCTAAAGGCTTGCATCCTTCATGAACATTTTTATTATCTCATTTTTAATATCTTCAGCCAACCTGAAAATATTAAAAATGAGCTAAAGGAGACGAGCTTTAAAGTTATTGAAGACGTTAATAAAATTAGGAAGCAGAATAAAGAAAACAAGATCATTATAATCCGACTTCCCCTCTTCATGTTAATCTTTGAAAATTCGGAGAACATCAATAAAATTTACAAAATTGATGTTCTTCAGCACATGAAAATTAAGATTGAGTCACTAAGAAGAAATAATTTAGTTCCTCAGTGCAGAAAGTGCTAGAAATATGGGCATACACAGAGGTTTTGCCAGCGTCTAGCTCAATGTGTCAAGTGTGCTGGTCCTCATTTAACGATGCTCCAAAGTGTGCAAATTTCTCTGAGGCACATCCTGCAAATTACAGAGGTTGTATAGTCGCAGAGAAATTATCAAAAAAAAAAAAAAATAACCTTACAACACAAAAGCAAATAAAAAAATACTAATAAAAAAAATTCTCCCAAAACTCCAAAAACCTCAAAAACAACTATATTGAGTAAAAGATTGCAGAGGATACAATATGCCCAAGTGGCGAGAGATGAAACATATAACCATAAAAAAGAACGAAGAGATTTACCATCTCCAAAATCTGCTGAAAGCAATATAAATATAATGCAAACGATGCAAAATATGATAAAAACTATGAACGAAATCTCATTGAGATTGAACAGATTAAAAAACAACCATGATAATGTTTAGGTATGTACGCCAAAAAGGGCAAGTAATAATGGACGAAGACAAAATAAGAGTTGCGACTTGGAACGCAAATGGCGTTCTTATTAAAAAGCGTATGTTAGAAATATTACTAAGGACCCAAAATTGATATTATGTTTAGTAACAGAGACCCATTCAAAAGAACAAACAGACATAAAAATAAATGGTTACATAGAATAGAAAGCGGCACATCCTAATTATGAATCAAAAGACTTTTGTTCTATTTTGGTAGGGAATAATATATAACATAATGAAATAAGTAAAGCAAAAAGAGACGAAACCCAATTTGTTGCTGTGTAAATAGAGTCTTATAAACAAAATATCGATGTGGGTGTACATTACTGTCCTACGGAACAGGTTATAAAGGGTGGTTCATTCAAAGATGTTCTCAATCTCCTTAAAGAAAGGTTTATTCTGGAAGGTGATTAAAATGCCAAACATATTGATTGGGGTTCTAGATTGACCTTAACAAGAGGTAGAGAGCTAAGAAAAGCTATTAAAGAGATGGGTTGTCATTGCCAATCCTTTTGTAGACCAACATATTGGCCAAGTGATAGAAATAAGATACCAGATTACTCGAGTTCTTTACTGCCAAGAAAATCTCGCCAAATTTCATTAGTTTAGAAGATTACTATGATTTGGATTCGGATCATTCTGCAGTTATATTAAACTTAGGTGAGATAGTTACAAGCACAATAAGCCCTTGTTGATTAATAAATTCTCTGACTGGACTAGTTTTAAAGAACTGATAGAGAATAAAATAAACTTAAGAGTTAAAGTACGAACCCAAGATGATTTGGATTCTGGGGTGGAGAATTTTAGTAAAATCATACAAAGCTCTGCCTGGAATAATACAAAACAATATGAGTATAAATCCGTGGGTATGACTTACCTAAGAGAAATAGTGAATATGACGAAAAGGGAAGAACTAGGCTCAGATGGCAAAACTCACGAGATCCGGCAGATAAAACTGCACTCAATCGACTTACTTACAAGCTAAAATAAAAAATAAGAAAAATCAAAGAAAATTCATTTGATCATTACATTAAAAATTTGTCAACCGAACAAAAAAGTAATTATTCCTTATGGAGGGCTGCAAAAAATATTAAAAAGCCAATCTTACATATCTCCCCTATTAGTGAAATGGATGGCAAATGGGCAATAGAAAATAAGGATAAGGCTGAAATATTTGCAGATCATCTTGAACAAATTTTTATCTGACAAAATGACATACACTCAAACATAAGTATTGCAATGAGAAATGTAAGAGCAGAAAACATTATCGCTCCACTTGCACAAGGAGAATTAGTAGAAGAGATACAAAGTTTAAAGTTAAGGAAAGCACCGGGTTATGATTTAATTACCTCTGAGATACTGAAGGAATTACCGAAAAAGGTATAACAATGTTGACTTTTTTAATGAATTCTGCATTAAGGTTAAAATATGTGCCTAATGCTTGGAAGGTGGCAGAAGTTATAATGATACCCAAACCTGGTAGGTTTATCAAGTCTCATTTAAAGGTTTACCAGGTAAACCAATTTCACTGCTACCAATTTTCAACTACTGATCAAATTCATAGAATTACAAATATTATTGAGGAAGCCCTAGAGGAAAAGCAAATTTGTGCAACAATTTTTGTAGATGTGGCTCAGGCTTTTGACAAGGTTTGGCACGAAGGATTAATATTCAAGCTGGAAAAAATATTAACAAGGCAATATGTAAATATTCTCTCTTGTTATTTAACCGACAGATTATTTAGAGTCAAACCGGAGAGGGACTATTCCTCACTTAGAGAAATAAGAGCAGGCGTGCCTCAGGATAGCATTTTGGGTGTGCCTCAAATAGAAAACGCAATTGTGGCAACATGCAATTATGGCTGTAGCATCAAATATTGACGACGTCACAAAGAAGTTTCAGCAAGCAAACAATAGTTTGGATGCTTGGACCAAGAAATGGAAAATAATAGTAAATGAAACTAAGTCTGCACAAGTAAATTTTACAAATAAAGTTCTTGTAAACCCCCCCACGTGTTAATTTAAATTGGGTTAATGTTGCGCAGGAAAATGCGTCAAAATATCAAGGAATGACACTGGATGTTAAGCTAAAATGGAAGGAGCATGTTCAAAAGAAAAAGGCAGAATTAGAATTAAAGAAATGTATTCGCTCCTAGGTCACAAGTCAAGGTTGCTGATACAGTATAACATCCTGCTCTATTAATCATTATCAGACCAAATTATTTAACTAGTTTGGTTGTATTGTATCGGTAGGTGCCAAAAAAATACATGTCCAGCGAATACAAACGTTCCAGAATAGGGTTTTGCGGAATATGGTGCATGCCCCTTGGTATGTGCGAAATGAAGGTTTGCACAGAGTTCTAAAGATTCCATGTATAGTTGACCAAATTAACGAAAGGGCGGTGCGACATAGAGCTCGTCTGGAGCAACATTTCAAATTAGAGGCGGCTCCTTGTTATCCAAGATTCCCCCAGAAAGCTAAGAGGACTTTGTCTTCTGATTTAGCGTAAAATGCGCTTCACCAAATCGGGGAGCGTTGAATCCCTTTCAATCTATATTAACGAAAATTTGATAGTTGGTCTAATGGGACTAGTATCAGAATACAAGAAGGAGGTTTTTATGGTAAAACACCTAACTAACTTTGGGTTGCCAGGGAATGACATGTTAGTAGCATTCATGCTTTCTTTCTTCCTTCAATGAAAAAAAAAATTATGTCTCAATTTGATTTGTAGAACTTAAAACAATCATTTTATTAGGTATTTGAAACCTGAGACAAAAAACCTTGTCGCTATCGTAATGCAAAGTATTAATTCTATTAAACATATTAGTGTTCACATAAATTCTCGCGTCACAAAAAGTTAAATCTAAATATCAGTTAGTTCTTAGGTGTGTAGGTAAGTCTGGTATATTGGTTTTACACTTGTAAAATACCCAATTATTCTCTAGTCAATTGTATAAAAGATTTTTGTACTCGTGGAGGAATGTAATACCTCCACGAGTTATTTTTAGCATTTAGATCTCCAGCTAAATATAGATTATAGAGTAGTGATTAAGATTTCCTAAATCTAAATGTGAAAATAATTTTTCAAATTCGTGTATGAAAAAATCCTGATTTCTCTGGGAAGCATAGAGAGAAATAATAAATGATTTTGCACTACCAGGTAAGTATAAGTATACTATAGTAAATTCAATACATAAAAAGGAATGAAAAATATCCATTCTGACAATATCATATTTAAACATATGTTTAAAACCTAAAGCTAAACCACCTGCATGTGCACCATCACTTCTATTTTTACATAGAAATACATATACATTTTTCTATGTTGAAGTAATTTTTAGGTTGCAATTTTGTCTCACATACACAAATAATATCTGGATTATTTCTCTCAATAAAACGCATAAGAGCAAGCCTCTTGTTATATGAAAACAAAGAGTTTGCATTTATATAAATTAAATTTATAATATTATTGATATTACTCATAATTAAATTTTTGAGCAACTCATATCAAACAAAGATTTTATTTTTTCAGTGTTAATTTTTTGTTGTTTGTCTAGATCTAGAATTTTATCATTTAAACTGGAAAATTTTCTATTAATTTGATATAATATATTTTTAATACTATCACTACTAAAAATTTGATTATTAGTTTCTGTACAATTATTGCTTAAAGGAAATTAACGGTTACTAATATTAAAATTTCTTACTATATTTGCGAATGATTTATTAGATTGTATGTAGTTGTTTACCGAGTTATATTTTTCTCTTTTAGTTTCTTCTTTTAGTTATAGTATTGGCAACAACTCGATGCATGATTACATCGTTGGCATTTCGTGCATTGCACGATATCTTTTTTTTAAGTTGTTCCTAGTTAATTATTTGATGATCGAGTGGTTTGATTTTGTGTACTTCTTTTAGTGGAGTATAAGTGTAAAATTTGTTATACACTGTTTTAATATATCAATTTTCATGTTTCAATACCAAAGATATAAGTTATACTCTGGTGCTTATTAATTTTTAGCACTTTCCCAAAAAATTTTTGAAAAAAATGCTTATTAGTTTCACTCTGTCCGTCCGTCCGTTCATCCGTCCGTCCATCTGCCCGTGTGTCTGTTTACAAAACTTCTACACCCTTGAAGATACAAAGCTGAAATTTTATATGTACATAGATCTTTACTAGAAATTTATTTTCGTAGAACAAATTTTTTTCCATCTCCCCCCCATCTCAAGTTATCGCCTCTTGAAATTTGTAAAATTTGAATTTTTGACACCTTATATTTCCGAAACCGCAAACTTTTTAAAATTTCTATAAACGCAAGAAGCTAACGGTAAATTCCATGACATTAAAAAATATAATTATTTTTCTTAACTCACGCAATTAACTCTTAAAATAGAGCATTATGTTAACTCCTTTATATTAATTTTTCCTTTATTTCAAAGACTGGATAAATCGTTCATCCTAATAATATGCAATCCTAGAAATAGTTTTGTATATGAATGAAAATAATTTTAATAGTGTGATAGGAATACATAGACTGTATTTAAAAGCGAAATTTTTACTTGTTGATTAATAAATTCTCTGACTGGACTAGTTTTAAAGAAGTGATAGAGAATAAAATACACTTAAGAATATTAAAGTACGAACCCAAGATGATTTGGATTCTGGGGTGGAGAATTTTAATAAAATCATACAAAGCTCATACATTTTAATAAAATCATGTTGAAGTGAAAAGTGCTACAATACAAACCGTTAGTTTGACCCAACTTTATTGAATTAAGAAGTTAGGAATACTCATTCCTTTTATTAATTTCTCAATATAATTTGTATCCGAATTGTAAACATTAATTGGAGGCACTTTTATTTTCTTATTTGTATTATCAATTATTTTATGCTGTAAAATATTAGTTTCAGTATTTCTTTTTCTTTCTTTTTTCTGTTTATTCTTTTCCGATAAGACCTTAACAAATTTTTCAAAATCTCTTTGATCATTTTTAATGTTTGTTATCTCAACTTCTCCAGTCACGTGTTGGTCGTTGTTTGGCACATTGTCTTCAAGTACGGCATAGTAGTTATTGTTCGAAGTATCGGGTAAATTAACTTTTTTTGCTTCGTAGTTCTTAAATTTTTTCTACATCTTCCAATATTTTTTTAAGAGATTATTTTCTTCTGTTAAACTAGCTATTAATTTTTTTTCTTCGTTATCACTTTTTGCATTTACATTCTTTTTTTTAACGATTTTTCCGACTAAATCGTCATTACTTTTTTTCAGATAAAGTTTCTAATTTATCATTTATATTTTTTTTGAGTCGTTTTGTTCTATTACCGGCCGTATTGTGTATACAATAGGTAGGTTATGTGGTGGCGACAAATTTCGCATATCGAGTTTTCGGTGGGAACGCACTTCTCCATAGTAGGGAAATGTAAATGAACTATTTTTAAGAAACTGTCAGTCTGTCGGTCTCTCTGTCTGTGTGTGCACGCGTGTGTCTCAAGTTCGCTTGAACCGATTTTGGTGAAATTTTATATGTAAGCTTATTTCGACCATGCCACGGATTGATCAATATTTGGAATATATCAGTTCTCGGGAACTGCTCTTTGTAGCGGGCCTGTTTTACATTTTTGATCATTATGAACAAAATATTTAACAGATAAATTTCATATATAACAATCGCTCCACCGTCCGCGGAACCTCCTTACTTTGGAAGAAATCAGACGTCAGCAACTGGACGTTTACTACGGGCTAAATATACATTTTGGCGTATGTAAAGAAAAATTATCAACCGATTTCATTGAAATTTAATATTTATTATTTAATATTAAAAACTCACATGGAAATAGCAAACAACACACGGCCCTCAGTCTCCGGCATAAAGAGGGTGCTAAGAATCCCCGGAGGTAAAACCCAAAACAAAGCAAAACAATATCTAAGGATCGGTACCTGGAATGTACGTAGTCTCTTTGAAGCTGGTAAGCTTGCAAACACCATCCAAGAAATGAAAAGACTGCAAATAGATATACTTGGAATTAGCGAGACCTTCTGGCCGAATTCTGGTCAATGTCAAAATGAAGGAGCTAAAATATTCTATTCAGGTAACGATGACAAGCGACATAGGAAAGGAGTAGGAATAATTGTTTCAAAAAATTTCTCAAATTCTGTATCAGATTTCATACCTTACTCTGACAGAACAATGCTCTTAAGATTTGATACGAAACCAATAAAGCTAAATGTTATTCAAGCTTATGCTCCAACAGCTGACGCAAGTGAAGAAGAAATTGAGGCATTTTATGCAGAAATCACCGATTTGCTTAAAATTACAAAACCACACGAACTCAATATAATAATGGGCGCTTTTAATGCAAAAATTGGGAGAGGAGAAAGTAACGAGGTCATCGGAAAATTTGGTCTTGGAACTAGAAACGATAGGGGTGACAGATTGGTTCAATTCTGCCAAGAAATCAAATTCAAAGTTACCAACACATGGTTCCACCTACCGCCTAGACGACTGTATACTTGGGCCTCTCCTCAAGACAATGATATGCATATTGTTAGAAATCAAATCGACTTCATTTTGATCAATAAAAGATTTAGCACATCAGTCAGTAAAGTTAGCACTTATCCCGGAGCAGATGTACCGTCCGATCATAATTTACTCCTTGCGAAAATTAAAATAAAACTAGCATCAATTCGCAGATCACAACGTTCTTTTAAGTTAGATCTGGACAAACTTAATATTGATGAGGTAAGGAGTAACATATCGAAGGAGATAAATGACCAACTTCGTTCATTGCAAACTAATAACGCAACACCTTCTTGGCAGCAAACAACATCTATATTAAAAAGTGTTGCAAGAAATAAACTAGGAACGAAAAAGTTCAAAGCAAAACAAAAATGGATAACAGATGAAATCTTAAATCTCATGAAAGAAAGACGAAGATACCGAAACAACAATCGAATACAATATAATCGCTTACATAATTTAATAAGATCTAAAATTAGAAAAGCGAAAGCTGATTGGCTCGATCGTGAATGCTCTGAGATTGAAAGACTGCAACATCTCCACGATGATTTTGGGGTACACAAAAAGATCAAACTTGCTTCTAGGATCCACCGTAAAAAAGCACCATCAATGTTGATTGATAATCAAGATCAAGTCATCACAGAGCCAGAAGACAAGAAAAATACTTGGAAAAATTGTATAAATCAGTTATTCTCAGATACAAGATCAAACTCTACTCGTAATTCAACGATTCAATTATCTGGCCCACCAATTACAAAAGCTGAAATACTTAAAGCCATTAGCTCATCTAAAGACAACAAAGCAGTAGGCCCTGATGAATTGCCAGCTGAAATAATAAAGATAATTGACGAAGATAACATCAATATTCTCGTAAAAATATTCAACAACATTTACGATAGTGGGGTTTTCCCAGAGGACTGGTTGAAATCTACATTCATAGCTTTACCTAAAAAAACTAACGCTAAAAGATGCAACGAGTACAGATTGATCAGCCTAATGAATCATGCTCTAAAAATATTTTTAAAAATAATTCATGGTCGAATATACAAAAAATGTGAATCTGAAATGGGAGGTTCTCAATTTGGATTCAAAGAAGCAATGGGAACACGTGAGGCTTTGTTTTGTATTCAGAATTTAGTACAGAATTGTAAAGATGTGCAAAAAGACGTTTTTATATGCTTTATTGACTATGAAAAGGCGTTCGATAGAGTGCAACACGACAAATTGATGAACATTCTTGAAAATATGAACCTTGATGAAAAAGATATACAATGTATCAAAAACCTTTATTGGAAGCAAACTGCAGAGATCCGAGTAGACAACATTACAGCAGATAATTTAGCAATCAATAGAGGTGTTCGACAAGGATGTATACTATCACCACTGTTGTTCAATCTGTATTCAGAAAATATTTTTAAAGAGGCGATTAATGAAGTCGACATAGGCATTAAAGTAAATGGATCCTATATCAATAACATTCGATACGCTGACGATACAACCTTAATAGCTGACAACCTTAATGACCTTCAATATCTAGTTGACAAAGTCAATGAGTATAGCAACATGTCAGGTTTAAGTATTAACATCGACAAAACAAAACTTATGATAGTTAGCAGAAAAGGTAACACATACAATAACGCTGCCATTTTGATTAACAGCAGGCCCATTGAAAGAATATCCAGTTACAAATATCTGGGTTGTTGGCTTGATGAGAGCTGGACTTCCGATAAGGAAGTAAAATGCAGGATTGAAATGGCAAGGAGTTCATTTTTTAAATATAGAAATGTACTCTGTAACCGTGATATTAACATCAAACTCCGATTGCGTTATTTAAGATGTTATGTTTGGTCAGTGCTTACATATGATATGGAAACGTGGACTCTAAAAATGGCTGCTTTGAATAGATTAGAAGCTTTTGAAATGTGGTGTTACAGGCGTATCTTAAAGATATCATATCTAGATAGAGTAACGAACCAAGAAGTTCTCAATAGAATACAGCAAAACAGAGAACTACTTCTAATCATAAAGCGTAGAAAAATTGGCTATTTTGGCCATATAATGCGTAATCGAAAATATGAATTGCTGCAATTGATCGTCGAAGGTAAAATAGAAGGTAGAAGAGGCATTGGGAGAAAACAAATGTCGTGGCTTAGAAACATCAGGGATTGGACCGGCATAAGAACAGTTGGTGAATTGGTCAACACGGCAAGAGACAGAGATGAATTACGAAACATCATATCAAATATTCAAAATTAGCCAAGTGAGCGCGTAACATCCAGCAGTGGATTGCAGACGAAGAAGAAGAATTTAATATTAAATCAATGAATGAATAAATTTGTTGGAAAGATCAGGGCTCGTAAAATGATCTGGGGGCCGACTTTACATTTTTTACAATATCTACGGAACGAATTGATGGATTTTCTTGAAATTTGACATTTAAATTTTGGTTATTATCAAAGCTAATCAACAGTCATGTGCTGACAACATCAGATTTGTTTTTATTTTTGCTTAAAATGAAATATTTTACCCTTACAAATCGATATCGGCGAGTTTTCGCCCCTAAATTTTTTTTTGTAAGATAATCTATTTGTAAAATTTTAATGCAATAAAATAACATATTCTTATCAAATTTTGTCCTAAAAATATATTGTCAAGAAATTTAATAAACAGTTACATTTTGCTTAATAATACATTTTGCAGCAGATCGCGAACAGAATACATAACTAAATACGTAACTACAAGTGTTCACATCTTGTTATAACTCACACTTCTAAAACACGATTTATATGGAATACTTATACTGCCAGAAGTAAATAAAAATTGCCACTACAGAATGTAGTACCATTTTGCAAATGATCTCAAACCATCAAGGGTTAAATCTGGTTAAATGGGGGGGTGGTGAAGCGGGAAAGGGTGAAGGGAGAGGGTTAGTGGAACTAATGCTTTGTGGAACCAAGAGGCAAAACCCTATCTAATGTCTTTTGTCCCATGTCTCTAGACCTTCTAGAAGTACCCGTACTTTTTGACACTTGAGAAGTAGCTATATATATATGAAAAAAAGTGATGATTAGAATGCTGACATACATAAAAGGATTAGGCAACTAGAATAGCTCTATATGGCTTTGGAAACTAGGTTTTTCGTTTGAGGACTGAGAATTAAAAGCTAAAGAAAGAGGGACATGGGAAAAATTACAAACAATAAGTCCAATGATAGTGGTTATAAAGAAGAAGACGTTACATCACAAGCAAAGCAGGTGAGGTCAATCTTAGACTCTCATTCAACAGATGAGGAAAAACTCGCCATAGAAACAGATTAGATTCTAAAGCAAAAGAGGGCGAGTAAGAAAAGAAAAGCGGAATCATCTCCGGAAGTGGTCCAGGTGACAATCAACGCTGAGAAAGCGGATGTTCATGATTCTAAAAATCGAGGCGATACCACGAAAAACTCTAGGCTGTCTCCAGTAGTTGTAAGTAATGTGGTTGACTATAATCAAATAGGGTCAACATTAAAAAATAGGAACATCAATTATAAGGTTAAAATGATTAATAATAATCAATTTAAGTTTATTGTAAATTCCGAAATGGATTACAGAAATCTTATCAGGGCCATGAATGGATCTGGACCAGAATAGCATACCTATGGAAACAAACAAGCCAGATCAATAAAATTCATGGTAATACATCTCCACCCCAGCTGTATACCGGAAGATATGAAAGAAGACTTAAGCTCTAGGGGTTACAAGATCTTAGATGTAGCTATTAAATTAAAAAAATAAAAGAAAATGAGCATTTTATAGAGCGAAGGAAAAAAATCTAATACCAAAACACTTGTTGAATGATGGCATGAGGTCATTTTAAAATAGCAACATGGGATTTCAATGGTATTGCAAATAAAAAGGACATGCTTGAAGTTTTCTATATACACAGAATATAGACGTGTGCCTCGTAATTGAAACACATATAAACACATACAACTCGAACCACCTTGGAAATATAGCGAAGGACGGAACGGCGATAATAATAAAAGAAAATATAGTGCATTGCGATCTGCACCAGATGCAAACCGAGGAAATGCAAGTGACGGCGATTCAGATCACTTTGACAAAGCAAAAATTTAGAGTGGCTGCGTTATATTGTCACCCCAGATTTAAAATTGCGGCGGAAGTATTTCAAAACGTTCTGACAGACTTAGGCGATAGACTTATATTGGGGGTGAGTTTAACGCCAAGCACACTGACTGGGGTTCACGGCATACTTCAACTAGAGGAAGACAACTTAGGACAGCAATTGGCGGAAAGGTGTGCCCCCGGGGTGAATAAGTGTTGAGATTTAATGGATTTCTTCATAACCAAACCGATTGCTAAAAACTTCACTGAGGTACATGATAACAGTGATCTTAACAAGGATCGTTCAGTGGTTATTCTTAAACTTAAGGAAAATATTGTAATGAAAAGAGCTAAACCTGCACTGACAAATGAAACAACAGATTGGTCCAGATTCAAAAGTAAGACAAAGCAGGTGGACGAGAAGGAGCTGGCAGCAAAAGCGTGATGCTACTAATAAAACCAAATATGATCGTGAATCGTAGCAACTAAGACGCTGTATTAGAAAATACAAGGAGGATTCGGTTGCCAATTATGTTCAAAATTTGACGGTGTGTGAGGAAACCAATTACTCACTGTAGAGAGCAACCAAGAAAATGAAGGAACCTATCAAACATCTCGCTCGTATTAAAAACAAAGATGTAACGTGAGCAAAAACTGACAAGGGCAAGGCAAATGCGTTTGCGGATCATTTGGCCGATATATTCTGCCGCATAACAGTCAAGGCGTGTATGAAAATGAGGAATCTGCTTTTGTTGAGCATAGAATGACTATTTCAATTGTCAATGAAAGAGATGCTGTAGAAGAAATTGGGTCTTTTAAACCTAAAAAGACCCCGGGATTTGTCCTAATAACGGCCGATATTTTGAAAAAATTACCCATAATGTATAATGACGCTTACACGTCTAATTAATGCGTGTATAATGTTTAATTACATGCCTGATATTTGGAAAGTTGGAGAGATAATCATGTTGTACAAACCTGGCAAATCTATAGACAGGCCGAATTCTTATAGACCAATCTCATTGCTGCCGATGATTTCAAAACTGCTAGAGAAAGTTTTATTGAGAAGACTTCAGCCTATAATTAAAACCAAAAAGTTAATCCCGAATCGTCAATAAGGTTTTCGCCGAAACCACTCGACCATAGATCAGATTCATAGAATAACTGACCTAATAGAAAATTCACTGGAAGGAAAAACAATATATTCTATTAAATTTTGGACGTAGCCCTGGTTTTCAATAAACCAGGGCTAAGTTTCACCCCTAAACGAGGTTACTCAGTACACCTGAATTTCACTAATAGAAAAACTGACAATTCATTTTCGGTTCGGATAAATAAATATCGTCTTAATTCCGTTAACAAACACTGAGAAGTGTTTGAAAATTACCCCTTCGTATGTCCGTAATGCCGATATACACAGGGATTTCACGATCCTAAGTGTCACACACGAAGTTAAAAAGCAAGCAGCCAATCATAAAAAGCGTTTATCGAATCATGTCACCTTCGAGGATCGATTGTTTGACAATCAAAACTTTGTTAGGAGACTTAAACGTACGAGACCTCTCGAGTAAGTTTAATGTTTTTATCAGGAATAATGAGTACTTGGTACGCTAATGTGCCAGTAAGAAGGTGGTAAATAATCAAAAAAGTTGGGCCAAAATTAATGGGTAGTCGTTTCCGACTATTTTTATAATTTATTTTGAGGAGTGTGTGTTTTAGTGTATTAAAGTTTCACACTACTGCTACGGCAGTGTCTTTTGAGATTTTTCACCCTTCCTCACGGTAAAATCCAAAAAAAAATGTATATATATATATATAAATAGTCATGGGTGCTTGCATTGCAAGTCTTGCAAGTATTATGTCTGCAGTTTTGAAATTGTATTCCATTCTGTGTGATATATTTTATTTTTTCTTCTTTTCTTCAAAAACACACTCGTAATATACATTCACATATATTTTTTCCTAATAAATAATAACATAAAACTTAAAATAAGAAAAGTTCTTAAAAATAATTACTAAAAAATACATAATTAAACAAATAATTAGTTCCTTTAAGAAATAATATATTATAACCTCGCTTTGAATTATCTCGCATAAAATCGTATTTTATTTTCGGCAATAAGCACTTTAAGCGATCAATTACTGTATACGCATAAAATAATTCGCTACAAAAATCCATGCACGTACGTATTTGGATGTTATAATACATGTGAATAAAGCGCGTGAATGTATTATTAGTTCATATTAATACTACACTGAGTAATGCGTACAGCATACGATTTCTATAGAAAAACTCTCAGGTTCGAACCCTAAAAAATGCGGTTTGTCAGATGAACTTATTTTTTATTGATAATTTTAATTTTTTTTTGTTTTTATTTAAAATGAAATTATTTGTTAAAATTTTAATGCAATAAAATAATTTTCTTATTAAATTTTGACCTAAACATATAATATATTGTCAGGAAATTTAATGTACACTTACGAGTATGTTCTGCTTAATAAAACATTCTGCAGCAGATCGAGAAAAGACTACATAATTAAATGCGTACATACCTACTTATTATAAAACCATGTAGATTTGTAAAGATTTACAATTTGCTTAAGAAAGTGTTCACTTTTTGTTATACCTCATACCATTAAAATTTAAAAAAATTACCCTTACAGGATGTAGTACCATTTTGTGAAAAGTGGTCACAAAGCATCTTGGGAAGGGTTGAAGGGGGAAGTTGAAACTAATGCTCTTTCTGGGAACCTAGAGGCAAAAATCCATCTAATGCCTTTTGTCCCATGTCTCTAGTCATTTTAGAAGTACCCGTACTTTTTTAACACCCGGGAAGTAGCTATATATATAATATAAAATAGGATGGTTTTTGAAGAGTTATACGAAATATGAATAAAATATAGAATTATAAAAGGAAATGCAAGGGAGTGCGTACCCTGATGGGTAGCGTGATAATCTGATAACCAGAAGGTTATTGTATCGATGCTTGCCTAGATATTGTCGTATCTTTTCTTTTTTGGTTATTTAAAAAAAAAAAAATTTTATTTTTTTGAAATATTTTGTTTTATTTTTTTTATACATAACAGATAAAGATTATTGTAAAAGTTTAAGTTCTACAATTGAAGATAAAAAGCTGAAATTTAATATGTACATAGATTTTATTAGAAACTTATTTCTGTAGAAAATAATTTTTATCTCTCTCCCCCCCCACCACTCTAGAAGTTATATCCCGCAAAAACCTAAAAATTCCGTTTTTAATGCTATTTAATGCAATGAAACCATAAACATTTTTCAGATTTTACAAGCGCAGAAAAGCAGTGGATTGCTTCTCCTATCGCGGTACACTATAGTTAAAATTTAAAAAAAAACAAAATGGCCGTTAACTTTTGGCCGTTATCTTAAATTCGTTTTTTTCAAATTTTGATATTGTTTTTCTTCTAGACCCCAGGTTGTGGGAGCCAATTTTAATAGCTTTTAGGCACTAGCAAATAATTCAATTCGTTATAGCAAAATTTTTTTCTATCTCCATCTCCCCTTAAGCCTCTTGAAATTTGTAAAATTTGAATTTTTGACGCCTTATTTTTCCGAAAGGTTTTTCAAATTTCTATAAACGCAGAAAGCTAACGGTAAATTCCATGACATTAAAAAATATAATTATTTTTCTTAACTCACGCAATTTAAAATCGAGTATTATGTTCAACCCTCCTTATATTAAGTTTTGCTTTACTTCAAAGGTTGCATAAATTGTTCATCCTAAATATATGCAATCCTAATAATGGTTTCGTACATGAGTGAAAATAATTTTAATAGTGTAGAAAAGAATACATAGATTGTTTTTAAAAGCAATATTTTCACATGTTGTGCTACCATACAAACCATTGGTTTGACCATATTTTATTTTTCTGGGACCTTAGAGGCCAAACCCTACCTAATGCCTTCCGGCCCATATCTCTAGCCCTTCTAGAAGTACAGATACTTTTTGACACTTTAGAGGTAGCTATTATATATATATGTAAAGTAGGATGGTTTTTGATGAGTTATACGTGGTAGTCTGATGACCAGAAGGTTATTCTTTTAAATTATGAGGGTAAACATACAGAAATAAATTTTTCAAATAAAAAAAGTTTTAGGCATAAACAAAATTATATTTTTATTATGCCTAAAATGTGAATTTTATGCACATATGAATGTATTAGAATTGAACATTTTAAAATTTGCGTTCAAAACTGTGGCTTAACATATAGATTTAAATTTTCAAATAAAGAAAAGGTTTAGGCAAAAACAAAATAATATAAATGGACATATGAATGTATTAGAATTTAGCATTTTAGAGTTTCTCGCTCGACCAATAAAAATGAAATTTTAAGTACACACGTACATAAATGATGTATGTATATTTTTTTAAAATTTGTTGACGATACATAATATTCAAAACAATACCAAATGAAGCATTAATAATCAGATCCTTTATTTGTTTGTGTTTTTAATAATATGATGGTTTATGTTTTTAATAACATTAAGTATAAACGAAAAACGTGTTTCTATTCCTATATTTATATCTAGAACGTGCATCGATCATATACTAACGAACAACTTAACTTAAAAGTAAGTCTCACTCAATTATTACAACAATAATTGTATAACTGCAAATGTAATTTATGAGAGAGTTGATTATGTTAAATTGAGTAATGAAGTAAAAGTGAGTGAAATGCAGAGCATAATGTATTATGAACAAATGACAAATATGATATTATAACAAAATCTATAGTAAACAAAATCAAAGTGCTGAAACAAATTCGACTATCACTTTCTAGACGAAAAAATAAAAAAAATGTTCAAAATCTTGAATTGATAACGATAAATTCTATTAATAAAAACTAAAATGATTGGCATGACAAGTTAAGTAAAAATTTCAAAAATAACGACTTAAAAAAAAATTATAAAAATTGATTAAATAAATTGACAACTCTTAAAAGAAAAAAAAAGAAGTCTATTATGGAAAAAAATTTGAAAAATGCAATCCAAAATTTTATCCAAACAAAGATAATTCAAAAAAATCTGATGTGGTCAGCATATAACCGACCGCATTGCGTATTGTCTAGTTAAATAAAAGTGTTACAGAATATTATAAAAATGTGTGTTAAATTCTTCTTTCCAATTTTTAGGACATTAGTAAGCTTATACTTAACATACTTAGAAAAATGTAAATTTGGCTCTTAGTAGAGTTTCGCTTTGTGCTTTGTGTAACAACCAAAACTCAAATATCAAATTTCATGAAATTCCATCAATTTGTTCTGTGGATATGGTGAAAAATGTAAAATCGGCCCGCAAATCCGTTTTCGAGCCCTGATCTTTCCAAAAAATTTATATGTTCATTGTTTTAATACGAGGAGTTCATATATTAAATTTCAATGAAATCGGTTGATTATTTCTCTTTATATACACAAAAATGTATATTTGGCCCGTAGTAAACGTCTAGTTGCCGATGCCTGATTTCTTCCAAAACATACGAATTTTTGCGTACGGTCGAGCTGAGCTTATATATAAAATTTCAAGTAAATCGGTTGAATATTTTCTTCAAAATGTTCAAAAATGTGAAACAGGCCCGCTAAAAAGTGCAGTTCCCGACGCCTGATATATACCAAAAGTTGATCAATCCGTGCCATGGTGGAAACAAACTTACATATAAAATTTCATCAAAATCGGTTCAGCCGAACTTGAGATACACCTTTAAGTCCTTTTAAAACACTCTTAAAAAATTAAGAGTGTTTTAAAAGGACTTGATTTTGGGATCGATCAGGGTAGTTCTTTAGTTCATTGAATCTAGGACTATTTAGGACTTATTATTGATAAGGAACTTAATATATATTATATATTAAGTTCCATATAGTATATTCCACTCGAATATTACGTATGGACAATTGATTTGTTGAAATAGCACAAAACAAAAAATATCAAAATTGTGTATACATTACAAAACAAAGCGATTAAAAATTTGTTTAAATTAAATAAAAGCTTTATCAAAGGTTTGATATAAATTCAATATACAAACAACATAGAAAATTCCAAATGGAGCATATACACAAAGTTCATTATGAAAAAGCTTTCAAACACCAACCTCATTCAAGGTAATGATGTGCTCTTGCACAATAGTAGATCGGTAGCAAACATCAGAACTATGAAAACAGGACCACGAAACATCTACAATCAATCCGTCAAAGAATGCAACAAAATTTCGACCAGCCTTAAAAAATTTTTAAAATTTGCGAAATTTAAAAGGAAAATATTAATTCATATATTATGTATATGACTATTGTGATAGAAAAATCTTAAAGTTTGAATATCTCGCTTTTTTTTATTTTTTATATTACGTTATTATTTTTGATACTTTTTATATTGTAATTTTTATTTAAATCATAAAATTTTTCTGTATTAAGTTTATAAGGTGTAAATATATTGTACATTTGGGTATATACATATGTAGTTTTCATTTTATTTCGCACTTTTTTTTCTGCCACAATGTAACACAATATAAGAAACAATACTCTGCACAAGCGTACGTTTTTTTTTGAGAAATTAAAATGAATAGGTATGTTAAAAAAATAATAAAGTTGGGTCAAACCAATTGTCTGTATAGTAGAACTTTTCCCTTCAGCAAGAAAATACTGCTTTTAAATACAGTCTATGTGTACCTATCACACTATTAAAATTATTTTCATTCATATACAAAACTAATTCTAGGATTGCATATATTTAAGGTCAAAGATTTATGCAGGATTTGAAATAAAGCAAAAATTAATATAAAGTGGGGTTAACATAATGCTCTATTTTAAGGGTTAATTCTGTGAGTTAAGAAAAATAATTATATATTTTAATGTCATGGAATTTACCGTTAGCTTTTTGTGTTTATAGAGATTTGAAAAAGCTTGCGGTTTCGGAAATATAAGGTGTCAAAAATTCAAATTTTACAAATTTCAAGAAGCCGTAACCTGAGAGGGGGTGCAGATGGAAAAAAAACCATTCTTCTAACAAAATAAACTTTTTGTTAATGTCTAAAAGCTCCTAAAATTTCAAGCTTCTACAGGTTGGGGTCTAGAAGAAAAACGAAATCAAAAATTTGGAAAAAAAATACTTTAGATAACGAAAAATTTGAACGGCCATTTTGTTTTTCTAAAGTTTAACTAAAGTATACCGCGCTAGGGGAAGCAAGTCGCTGCCTTTCTGCGTTTGCAAAATTTGAAAAATGCTTATGGTTTCATTGCAACAAATAGTTGAAAAAGGCCATTTTTAGGGTTTTGGGGGGCTATAACTTCAGAGGGGGGAGATAGGTAAAAATTTTGTTCTACGAAAATAAGTTTCTAGTAAAGATCTATGTACGTACAAAATTTCAACTTTCTATCTTCAAGTGTGTAGAAGTTTTGTAAACAGACACACGAACAGACGGACGGAAAGTGAAACTACTAAGCACTTTTTTTCAAAAATTTTTTGGAAAAGTGCTAAAAAATTAAATCCTTATTACGTAAATAAAAGAAATTTGTTTAATTTTGTCGGTAACGGTGTTCATATTTTAGCTGAATTAATGGAAAACGATGATAAAATAGACAAATGGAGCAACTCTTCGACATATTATTAAAAAGTAGTAATGACAAAACAGCTAGAAATTTCAGCTAGCAAGTCTACATTAATACAAAATTGTGGGATGAAATCCAAAACATAACAGATCATATTAAAAATGTTCAAAGTAAAATTAAAAATAGTATTGATGAATTAAAGAATCATGTAACAAAATTTGAATTAAAATTAGAATGTTTAAGTACTAACATAAATTAGAGTTAAATGAGAATATTAGTACAAATCAAAAAAATATTCTCAGTTATGAAGAAGTTAAATATTAGAATATTACTATTGAAATGTTACGCGTTATAAAAATTTCTGTTTTATTTAAAGAAAATAATATTATTTTTACGCTTTCAATTCCAATTTTCCCATAAGAAACTGATTTTCATACCTTAATTGCAAAAATTCCAAATAAAAATATTCAGCCAAGATATTATCGAACGCGACAAAACGATCGAAAAGATAAAAATGAAATTTAAGTTAGAAGATCTATATCTCTTACACATAAAAGAAAATTTAGAATACTCTCACACTTTCTTGGAATGAAGTGGTACACGAGTGTTGGGACCTACTTTATTATAATAGTAGAGTTAATTGTAATTTTTACTTTCGTTATTTATTTTAAATGTCATTAAGCTAAATGTTGTTTTTAACAAAATCCGCACGAAGTCAGATCTTACTGGTGGAGGTGCTACACCGTATTATTGCCTGGTACACTCAACAATAGTGAAATATCTAACAAATTAAATGAAGATTGCCCTCTAACTTTTCAATTAAAATAAAAATCCTATCAACAAAAATAATTTTCCTATCAACAAAAACTTCCCACACTAAAACAAAACTCAAACAGCAATTTTGTATTTTATTCAAAATAATTATTCCTATTCAAATTACCTATGCAAAAATTGTTGTTATTCAAACTCTCTCAACTAGTTGGGCAAACTTGGAATCTAATTACAGTTGTAATTTTAGGTAGTTCAATACTGAAATTACATAATGTTAATTCGTAATTTTGAAAAATAATACTACCTATTATTTTTTAGAACTACGAAAGTTTAGTTAATTTTAAAGTTCCTTAGCACATAAGTGACCACATAAGTAAATACTGTGAGAATAATTATTATAATTGTGTAAAAAAACACAAAAAAAAATGAAAAAAGTTTAAAAGAAATTCCTTTTTATTTGAAATTCCAGAAAAAAAGAACAGATTTTAAAAGCGCTACTTTTTGAAAAACGAAATTGTATTTTTAAGACAAATTTTAATCAAAAAATTCTTTTTTATTGCAGTTAACTTTTACAAATAGGTACAATATTTAGCGACGGGAACTCGCTGATATTGAAGTTTTTAAGGGTTAAACTTTTAATACCCGTACGAACATATGTTCGAAAGGTGTACCAAGTTTTCCTTACCGTTTGTACCGCTAAGAAATAATGGTCTGTAGTATAGACCCAAGTGTATGTTTTTAACCAGCGTCGAATTCTGAGTCGATTTAGCTTCGTCGCTCTGTCAGTCCGTCCTAACAATAACTCAAAAACTAATTGAGTTAAGTTCATAAAATTTTTACAGATAGTTTATTATAAAAAATGCCAGAACCATATTTAAATTCGATATGATTGGGCTCCTGGTTCGGATAGCTGCCATACAACTTCAAAATTTATTTGGATATACCAGAGAAACTGTAAAAGCTGTGGCACTGAAATTTTTCACAAGCAAATACATAAGTGGGGCATATGTTTGATAAAATCGTTGAAATTTCTTGGCTCCTTCTGGTAGTTGCCATACATCTTCAAAAGTTATTTAACTATATCTCAAAACCTATAAACGCTGTAATATGGAAATTTTACACCAGCGAATATATCAGTAGGGCCAATGTGTTTGATAAAATTTGATGAAATTAATTGGCTCTTTCTGGTAGTTGCCACCCAAGTAACAATTTCCAAGAGTAATGCTCTAAAAAATTTATCAAAAACATTATAAAACTCTCATACCACACTCGAATATTTTCATAATTCTTTTTTTCTTTTTTTGTTTTTTATGCAACTCTCGTTCTGTTCTTATAATAAAGACTTAACACTTGTAGTGATAAAAATTCTGCTACTCTCATAGCGAAACTACTTTCAGCAAGCCATAAAAAATTTTAATTCTCATAAAGAATTTTTTATAAGATGTCGACTCTTATAGAATTTTGTTTTTAAAAGAAATCCTTTATAACTCTAGTTATTAGACACGGCCATTTTAGTATTGTCATTTTACCTTATCTAAATTTTAACCCTAATGAGACTGAGAATTCCTTTTTGGAAAGAAGTCCGAAAAATATTTATTGTACAGAAATTTTTAAAATAAAATTAATGAAATGCAAAATTATAGTTTTACTTGAATATAATAAAGCCTTAGTTGGAATTTATGCACATTAGGTATATATGTAACGGTGACATCCACTGGGATTTGGGAATTCCTTTGTTTGTAGATGAAATCAGGAGTTGTGCTACAAAGCTCATCTAGAACAGTATGTAAACATAAAAGCAGCTCGGTTCCTAGACAAAGGCGTTATTACAGAAAGACTTAAATGAGCAAGACCTTTCCATTTAACACAAAATACCCATTTCCTTATGGAAGGTATTTAATTCCTGTACGGAAAGACCCATCTAGGACAGAGGTATTAGTTGGTCTGTAGGAGCACTTTTATCCGATCAGAATTCAGAGGGAAAAGGCAAGTAACGCCGTCCTTCTTCGTCTATTATGGATTTTAAAAAAAAATTTGTTTAACCACACAATATTGTAATTATCTAATTAATGTCTAACCACAGTTTCAGATATTATGTTTTCGTTGGAAACTTTAAAAAAATATACATACATATATAATTATTTTGAATGTATTTAAGTACTTAAAATTTCTTTTTCCAGTTGCTCGCTCCTCACTGACATTGATTTCATAAATTTCATATCTTCCTTTCTTGCTGAAACTTCAGTAATATTGATTTTCAAAGTTAAAGCTTTTTAATTTTATTTTAAATAAGAACAAAAAAAAAAAAATAATTAAAAAAAAAGTTCTTTTGAAAATTTGCATTTTTCATTGTTCGAACCTGAGACCTTTTGCGTATAAATCGTATAGTATATGCATTACTTTAAACATTTTTAATATCACCTGATTATACATTCATGCATTTCATTCGTATGCATTATAGATTCCAAATATATATGTATTACAGATTCCAAAAATGTACTCGTATATGGATTGCAACTAGTAGCGAATTATTTTATGCTTATATAGTAATTGTTCGCCTAAAGTGCTTATTGTCACTTGTAATTAACGATTTTAAGCGACGTAACTCAAAACGATTTTATGAAATAGATTACTCAAAAAATATTAGATTTTAAATGGAGCTAATCATCTGTTTAATTGTGTAAGAGCTTTTCTTATCTAATTTCTGTTATTATTTAGGAAAAAAACATATCAATATGTAATTATGTTAATGATGTGTTTTTGCGAAAAAAAGTAAACCTTTATCTCACACACAGAATGAAACATAATTTACAAAACTACACACATAATAGAAATGCAAGCACACATGGCTGGTTATATATGTATAACTACTTCTGAGATTTAAAAAAGTACGAGTACTTTTAGAAGGCTTATAGACTTGGGACGAATGGTATTAAAAAGGGATTTGCGAGTAGGGTCTCAGAAAAAGCAAAAAATCCATTCATTAAACTTTCGCAAGTAAGCTGTTTAAAAAAAAAACATTAGAAGCGGAAACTCGCTGATATTGTAAAGTTAAACCGTTTCTTACTTTCGTTTTAAATAAGATTAAAAATAAAGTTGGGTCAAGCCAATGGTTTTTATTGTAGCACTTTACCCTTCAACATGTGAATATAGTGCTTTTAAAAACAATCTATGTATACTTACTACACTATTAAAATTAGTTTTATTCATATACGAGGCAAATTCTAGGATTGCATATATTTAGGATGAACGATTTATGCAGCCTTTGAAATAAAGCAAAAATTAATATAAAGAGGGGTTAACATAATACTCAATTTTAAGGATTAATTGCGTGAGTTAAGAAAAATAATCATATTTTTCAATGTCATGGAATTTACCGTTAGCTTTTTGATTTTTATTAGAAATTATATAGTTAAAAAATGGAATTTTTAGGGTTTTGGAGGGGTTTAACTTCTAAAGGTGGGGAGATAGATAAAAATTATCTTCTACGGAAATAAGTTTCTAGTAAAGATCTATGAACATATTGAAGTTCAGCTTTTTATCTTCGAGGGTGTAGAAGACAGACGGACGGATAGAGTTAAACTAATAAGCACTTTTTTTCAAAATTTTTTTGGAGAAGTGCTAAAAAATGGTGTGATCAATTAAAAAAATGCATCTAACAATGCGCATTTTGCAGCGTTCGAACACCTTTTGCAAAGAAATTGCACACTATATCCATTACAATAAATATTATTATTACTCATGTAATTATACATTAACGTCTTTCATTCGTATGCATTACAGATTGCAAATATATCTGTACGTGGGTTTGATTAGTAGCGTTATATTTTATGCGTATACAGTAATTCCTCACTTTAAGTGCTTATTGTCAACTGTATAAACAACATAAAGGTTATGTCGCTTAAAAAAGAGGTTTATACCGAATTTTTGTAAAAGAAAAATTAACTCTTCAAATTGGAGCTATTTATAAAAAAATTGCTCGAAAAATATTAGAAATGTAGCATTTCCTTAATTGTGTACTTAATAAAAACTTAATTATTTGGAATAAAATCTGATGTAGTCAGCACATAACCGACCGCAATGTATATTTTCTAGTTTAGTGTAAGTGTTACAGAATATTACAAAATTGCCTTTTAAACACTTTTTTCCAATTTTTAGGGCGTTAGTAAGCTTTTAGTTAACATACCTAGAAAAATGTAAATTTGTGTCATCCGAACTCCCTGAAAAGCTCGCTAGTTAGTTTCGGTAATCGAATGTCAGATTCCATTGAGCTCAAATGTCAAATTCCACTAACCCGTTCCGTAGATACGGGGAAAAATCTAAAATTGGCTCTCAAAAAATCCAGTTCCCAAGTCCTGATATATCCCAAAAGTTGATCAATCCGTGACATAGCCAAACCAGTAACATATAAAAATTCATCAAAATCGGTTCAGCCGAACTTGAGATACTCGCGTGCACACACAGATAGACAGACAAACAGATCGACAGACTTACAGACCGATCCCTCTTTAAAAATAGTTTATTTACGCTTCCCTACTATGGAGAAGTACGTTCCCACGGAAAACTCGATATGCAAAATTTGTTGCCATCACATAACCTCCCTTAATATATGCAATTCGGTCGGTAAATTTATTATGTATTTTTATAACATTAAACTTTTAGTTAATCTTATAAAAATAAGGGATTAAGTAGTTTTTAAAATTCTGCAGAATGGAATATAATTTCAAAATTACAGACATAATACTTGCAATGCTTGCAATGCAAGTACACACAACTAGTTATACACATTTATAACGTACACGAGTATAATACAAAGTGACAAATAAAGATAATATTGTAGATAGTTGCTATTGTAAGTTTTATTCGATATTTGACAACGTTATAATAATCTTAATACAATGCCAGTGTATTAAATTTCACTTAATAAAAACATGCAAGATTTAGCAAATGTAGCGGTGAAAGAATTTGGACAATTTGGCTAAATTAAATCTGGCCATATCAGGATAGAAAGCACTTCTAATACAAATATTAACAAAAGCAACAAAGAAAATGCTATTAAGGATAAAATTAAAGAGGATAAGGTAATCATCAACTGTGATAAAGATGATCAAATTGAAGAATTAGGAAACTAAGTGACAAGAGTGCGTAAACAACAACAAAAAATTAATGTGTGAGATCAATTTAAATAAATAGAGTAACTGCACATAATAACTAACATAATACGAGTATGTTACATTAAAAAAAATTGGATCATTAAAATTGATAGGATCAACACATTACCGACCGCAAGACATCGTCTAGTTTAGCTAAAATGTTGCATGAGACTACAAAAATGTCTTTTCAACACTCCACACAAATTTTAGAGAGGCTAGTACACTTTTAGTTAACATACCTAGAAAAATATAAATTTAGCTCTTATCAGAGGCTCATTTTATTTTACCTATTTGGTCCTGGAAAAATTCGTCAGTTAGTTTTAACTTGCAAACTGAACTCAAACGTTTAATTTTAAAAAATTTCATCAATTAGTTTCATAGATATGATAACAAATCCCCTGGTTCTGTTTTCGAGCCCTGACATTTTTAAAAAAAATTTATAACTTCATGGTGTTAACACCTCGAAATTTAACATTAAATTTTACGGAAATTGTGTAAATTTCCTTATATGCTCAAAAATGTAAACTAGGCCCGAATTTTTTTTTTTATTTACTTTGTGTTTGTATTATGTCTGATATGCAGATCATCGCGGCTGTAAACGAAGTGAACCCTTATTATTATATACATATGTACACATTTGCATATACTTTATTTTTCTATTATAACATAATATAAATTCATAAAAACTTTTTTGGCTACTTACGTTTATGAGTAAAACCAAACAAAAAAAAAATTTTAGAGTGTTACTTTATTTCATATGCGTTAATATGATTCATGCACGAATTATATTATTCTTTGCTGATTTTATTCATTTTGCAGAAAATATTTGCACTAACAAAACAATAATATTAAGAATAAATTATACCGAAACCAATGTTAACGCCTCTGCGCTGCGTAACAGACTTATTAAACTTATGAAAATAAAAAAGTTCTGCAACAAATCTGTACACAATTTATAATATGAATTATGATATCCATACCTAAAATGTTTGCAGAATTCAGAATTAATTTTTTGTTTTTTTTGTTGCGCTGTCGGATTTGGCTCGTATAATATAACCAGTCGTGTGCTTGCACTGCAAGCTTTGCATGTATTATGTATGTAGTTTTGAAATTGTGTTCTATTCTGTGTGCGAATTATTTTAAGTTTACTTCTTTCCTTCATAAACACACCCGTAATATGCATATACATAGGTACGTTTTTTTCTTAATAAATAGTAAAACAAAACTTAAAATAAGAAAAGTTCTTAAAAATAATTACGAAAAAGTACATAAATAAATAATTAGTTGAGATCTAATATCTTTTGAGTAATTTATTTTAAAACTTATCTTTGAGTTATGTCGCATATAATCGTAAAATACCTTTGACAATAAGCATTTTAAGCGATAAATTACTGTATACGCAATAATTCATTACTAAAATGCATGCACGTATGTGTTTGGAGTTTATAATACATGCGAATAAAACGCGTGAATGTAGAATTAATACCAAAGTACATAGGATAATATACCATACGATTTCTACGCAAAAAGTCCCAGGTTTGAACCCTAGAAAATGCGATGAACATTTGATAGATGAACATTTTTTTAAAGATAATTTTTTTTTTAAAACAAATTAAAAAAGCTTCACCCTTACAAACCAATATCAGCGAGTTTCCGTTCTAAATATTTTTTTGAAAATACCCATTACATTAAATTAAAAAATTTAATGAAATAGAATCACATTTTTTTATAAAATTTTGTTCTAAAAATATATTGTCAAGAAATTTAATGTACACTTATGTTTTGCTTGCTAATACATTTTGCAGCAGATCGCGCAAAAAATACATATCAAAATTCGTACGTACATACAATAAGTAAAACAATGTAGATTTTATTAAAACTACAATTTTCTTAAGAAAGTGATCACTTTTTAGCACTTTTCCAAAAATTTTTTGAAAAAAAGTGCTTATTAGTTTCACTCTGTCCGAAACTTTTTTGTTTACAATACTTCTACATCCTTGAAGATAGAAAGCTGAAATTTAATACGTACATAGATCTTTACTAGAAACTTATGGCCTTTTTTAATATTTGTTGCAATGAAACTATAAGCATTTTTGAAATTTTTCAAACGCAGAAAGGCAATGGGTTGCTTCCCCTAGCGCGGTATACTATAGTTAAACTTTAGAAAAACAAAATGGCCGTTCAAATTTATTGTTATCTAAAGTCCTTTTTTTCCAAATTTTTGATTTCGTTTTTCTTCTAGACCCCAGCCTGTAGAAGCTTGAAATAGGGACTTTTAGACATTAACAAATAGTTCATTTTGTTAGAAGAAAATTTTTTTCTATCTTCAAGTTTCTTCTCCCCTCTTAAGTTATCGCCTCATGAAATTTGTAAAACTTGAATTTCTGACACCTTATATTTCCGAAACCGTAAGCTTTTTCAAATTTTTATAAACGCAAAAAGCTAACGGTAAATTCCATGACACTAAGAAATATAATTATTTTTCTTAACTCACACAATTAACACTTAAAATCGAGCATTATGTTAACCCCACTTTATATTAATTTTTGCTTTATTTCAAAGACTGCATATATGCATCATCCTAAATATATGCAATCCTAGAAATAGTTTTGTAAATGAATGAAAATAATTTTAATAGTGTGATAGGTATACATAGACTGTATTTAAAAGCAGAATTTTCACTTGTTGAAGGGAAAAGTACTACAATATAAACCATTGGTTTGACCCAACTTTGTTGTTATAACTCACACTTTCAAATATAAATTTACATACAACATAGATATCACCAAAAGTAAATAAAAAATTACCCCTACAGGATGTAGTGCCATTTTGTGAAAAACGATCTTAAAACATCTTTGAAAGGGGTGATGGGACCCTAGAGGCAAAACCCAAACTAATGCCTTTTGTCCCATATCTTTAGCCCTTTAGAAGCACCCATGCTTTTTGACACAGCTATATATATTTAATGTAAAATAGGATGGTTTTTGAAGAGTTATACGAAATATGAATAAAATATAGAATTATAAAGGAAAATTCAAAGTACTGCGTAGCCTGGTAAGTAGCGTGGTAGTCTTGTAATATATAACAAATAAATATAGTTATAAAAGCTTAAGAAAAATTTCCAAAAAAATATTGTTATGATAGTTTGGAAAAATTCGCTAAAATTTTAAGTACATAAGCATTTATGCTTATTTTTTTGTAAAGCTTCCCATCTAATTTTTTTTAAGCTTTCTATATGAATTGAGTAACATAGAAAACTGTGGTTTGCTATACAGAAAACAACAATAATTATTATAAAATCATGAAATAAATTTAAACAAATAATTATTATAAAATCATGGGGGTAACATACAGAAATAAATTTTTCAAATAAAGAAAAGGTTTAGGCATAAATAAAATAATATTTTTATTCAAATATATGTATGTACATATGAATGTACATACATGAATTAGAACTGAACATTTTAAAATTTTTTGTTAAAAAAAATTAGAAATAAAATTTTAAGCACAAACATACATAATTATGAATGTATACCTATTTTTTTAAAACTGCGGGTGAACATATAGAATTAAATTTTTCAAATAAAGAAAAGGTTTAGGCAAAAACAAAATAATAATTGTATTCAAATACATGTATGTACATATGAATGTAATTTTTCAAATAAAGAAAAGGTTTAGGCAAAAACAAAATAATAATTTTATTCAAATACATGTATGTACATATGAATGTATTTAAATTTAGCATTATAAAGTTTTTCGCTTGGAACAATAAAAATAAAATTTTAAGTACATACGTACATAAACTCTGTATGTATAGTTTTTTAAAGATTTCTGACGAAATAATGTGTAAAACAATAATAATTAAATCATTAATATTCAGATGCCACAAAACATCTAATGTCTTTGATAAAAGCTGACATTTATTTACGTTAAGATTAATTCGATTTTTCGAACCAAAAATATGTGAGATCATTATATTGTCAAATTTTATTTACTTCTCGGTTTGTGTTTCTAATAATAACGTTTTTTTTTTTTTTTTTTCCTTTGTTCACTCCTAGAAGGAGCATAGGGCTAGTGCATGATTTCTCATGCACTAGTTTCATAGCGTCATAGGGTTTTAACTAGGTAGGTGACTAGCCTGCCGTAGTTTTTTTTTTTTTTTTATTTATATATTAATTATTTTGAGGTTATTAATATTTCTTTATTTTTCTTAGTTTTTTTTAATATCGAATATTAGGAATATTTGAAAATTACTTGTATGATATTTTTATTAGTATTGTATATTAAGTTATAATAATATTGAATATAATTTTTATAGTGACCTGACCGGGGTTTGAACCCGAGACCCTTCGGTTAAAGGACCGGTGCCATAACCACTGCACCAATGGTCAGATTAATAATAACGTAAAACGTATAATTTATTTCTTGGTTTGTGTTTCTAATTATAAAAAGTATAAAAGAAAAACGTGCTTTTCTTATACAAAAATTTTTTCAGAAAATAGAGCAATTAAAATAGAGCAATTTCGGGGCTAAAAAGTTCCAATGTCAGATTTTTCTGGGACCCTGGAGGCAAAACCCTATCTAATGCCTTTTGTCCCATGTCTCTAGCCCTTCTAGAAGTACCCGTACTTTTTGACACCTGATAAGTAGCTATATATATAACTAGTCGTGTGTGCTTGCATTGCAAGCCTTGCAAGTATTATGCCTGTAGTTTTGAAATTGTGTTCCATTCTGTGGCTGAGATATTTTAAGTTTACTTTATTTCTTCAAAAACACACCCGTAATATAGATACATGTAGATATGTTTTTTTCTAATAAATAATAAGATAAAACCTAAAATAAGAGAAGTTCTGAAAAATAATTACCAAAAAATACATAATTAAGCAAATAATTAGTTCCTTTGAGATCTAATACCTTTGAATAATTTATTTTAGAACCTCGATTTGAGTTATATCGCATACTTTAAGAGATAATTTACTATATACGCATAAAATAATTCGCTATTAAAATGCATGCATGTGTGTATTTGCAGTTTTAATACATGCGAATAAAACGCGTGTTTGTGAAATGAGTTACCACCAATACTATATAGGGTACTAGATGAACTTTTTTTTATTGATAATTAAAACTTTACAATTTTCTTAAGAAAGTGTTCACTTTTTGTTATAACTCACACTTCCAAAAATGAATTCATATACAATATTAATACTACCAAAAGTAAACAAAAAATTACCCATACAGGATGTAGTACCATTTTGTAAAAAATGGTTACAAAGCATCTTGGGAGGGGGTGAAGGGGGAGGGCGGGCAGAATTCTTACTTTTTCTGGGACCCTAGAGGCAAAACTCTATCTAATGCCATTTGTCCCATGTCTCCAGCCCGTACCCGTACTTTTTACCACCTGAGAAGTAGCTATATATATGTAATGTAAAATAGGATGGTTTTTGAAGAGTTGTACGAAATATGAATAAAATATAGAATTATAAAGGTTAATTCAAGGTACTGCGTCGCCTAGTGGGTAGCGTGGTAGTCTGATAGCCAGAAGGTTATTGGATCAATGCTTGCCTGGATGTTGTATTTTTCTTTTTTTGGATTATTTTAAAAATTTTTTTTTTTATTTTGTTTAAATTTTTTGTTTTATTTTTTTTTTTAATATATAACTGATAAATATTATTATAAAAATTGTTACAATAGTTAAGTACATAAATATGTATGTATATATTTTTTTAAAGCTTCCTAACTAATTTTTTTAAGCTTTCTATATGAATTGAATAATATTCAAATTTGTGTTTTGCCATATAGAAACACATAATTATTAAATAATGGTGGAAACATAAGAAATAAATTTTTCAAATAAAGAAAAAATTTATGCATAAATAAAATAATATTTTTATTCAAATATATGTATGAACATTAATGTATTAGAATTGAACATTTTAAAATTTTTTGTTCAAAAAATTTGAAATAAAATTTTAAGCAAAAACGTACATAATTATGAATGTGTACCTATTTTTTTAAAACTGCGGGTGAACATATAGAAATAAGTTTTTCAAATAGGGAAAAGGTTTAGATTAAAATAAAATAATAATTGTATTCAAATATATGTATGTACATATGAATGTAGTTTTTCAAATAAAGAAAAAGTTTAGGCAAAAAAAAAATAATAATTTTATTCAAATATATGTATGTACATATGAATGTATTAAAATTTAGCATTTTACAGTTTTTCGTTTGGAACAATAATAATAAAATTCTAACTACATACGTACATATATTCTGTATGTATATTTTTTTAAAGCTTGCTGACGAAACGTAATGTTCAAAACAACAACAAATGAAATATTGATATTCAGATGCCACAAAACATCTGATGTCTGATAAGAGCTGACATTTATTTACGTTAAGATTAATTCGATTATGCGAACCAAAAATATGTGAGATCATTATATTTTCAAATATTATTTATTTCCCGGTTTGTGCTTCTAATATGTTAATAACGTAAAACGTATCATTTATTTCTTGGTTTGTGTTTCTAATTATAAAAAGTATAAAAGAAAAACGTGCTTTTGTTATACAAAAATTTTTTCAGAAAATCTTAAAATAGAGCTATTTCGGGGCTAAAAAGTTCCAATGTCAGATTTTTCTGGGACCCTGGAGGCAAAACTCTACCCAATGACTTTTGTCCCATGTCTCTAGCCCTTCTAGAAGTGGCCGTACCTTTTACTACCTGAGAAGTAGCTATATATATATAATATAATATAGATTTTTTTATGATATATGTATGTACATATACATCCAATTCTGTTTTTACACGAATTTGAAATAACACGAATACAAAAAAAAATTTTTCTACATAAAATAAGGCTGGTATTCTTATTGGACCAGAAGTAACAGCAACTGTTCTAATAATTATGTTTACTATACAATTGAACTGCTTTCAGTGGTTTTGTAGTCTTTCGCAAACGAATGCATTATCAGGCAGTGATAATAAATAAAATTGTTTAATGTATAAATTTTTGTTAGGGTTTGACTCGTGTGTTATTTAAGTTTTTTATCAATGAATTTCTGATATAATATGTACGTATTTTTTTCTAAAATATAAATTTTAATTTGTTTTATTTAATAAATGAAGACGAAAATAAATTTTTATATAACTACAATAATAATTAATTAATATAACTACAATAATAATTACCGAACGTATTGGGTAAACAATAGGTAGGTTATGAGAGGGCAACAAATTTTGCATATCGAGTTTTCGGTGGGAATGCACTTCTCCATAGTAGGAGTAAGTGTAAGTAAACTATTTTTAGCAACCTGTCGGTCCGTCGGTCTGTCGGTCTGTTGGTCTGTCGGTCTGTCGGTCTGTCGGTCTGTCGGTCTGTGTGTGGACGCGTGTATCTCAAGTTCTGCTAAACCGGAAATAAGTTTCTAGTAAAGATCTATGAACATATTGAAGTTCAGCTTTTTATCTTCGAGGGTGTAGAAGACAGACGGACGGATAGAGTTAAACTAATAAGCACTTTTTTTAAAAATTTTTTTGGAGAAGTACTAAAAAATGGTGTGATCAATTAAAAAAATGCATCTAACAATGCGCATTTTGCAGCGTTCGAACACCTTTTGCAAAGAAATTGCACACTATATCCATTACAATAAATATTATTATTACTCATGTAATTATACATTAACGTATTTCATTCGTATGCATTACAGATTGCAAATATATCTGTACGTGGGTTTGATTAGTAGCGTTATATTTTATGCGTATACAGTAATTCCTCACTTTAAGTGCTTATTGTCAACTGTATACACAACATAAAGGTTATGTCGCTTAAAAAAGAGGTTTATACCGAATTTTTGTAAAAGAAAAATTAACTCTTCAAATTGGAGCTATTTATAAAAAAAATTGCTCGAAAAATATTAGAAATGTAGCATTTGCTTAATTGTGTACTTAATAAAAACTTAATTATTTGGAATAAAATCTGATGTAGTCAGCACATAACCGACCGCAATGTATATTTTCTAGTTTAGTGTAAGTGTTACAGAATATTACAAAATTGCCTTTTAAACACTTTTTTCCAATTTTTAGGGCGTTAGTAAGCTTTTAGTTAACATACCTAGAAAAATGTAAATTTGTGTCATCCGAACTCCCTGAAAAGCTCGCTAGTTAGTTTCGGTAATCGAATGTCAGATTCCATTGAGCTCAAATGTCAAATTCCACTAACCCGTTCCGTAGATACGGGGAAAAATCTAAAATTGGCTCTCAAAAAATCCAGTTCCCAAGTCCTGATATATCCCAAAAGTTGATCAATCCGCGACATAGCCAAACCAGTAACATATAAAAATTCATCAAAATCGGTTCAGCCGAACTTGAGATACTCGCGTGCACACACAGATAGACAGACAAACAGATCGACAGACTTACAGACCGATCCCTCTTTAAAAATAGTTTATTTACGCTTCCCTACTATGGAGAAGTACGTTCCCACGGAAAACTCGATATGCAAAATTTGTTGCCATCACATAACCTCCCTTAATATATGCAATTCGGTCGGTAAATTTATTATGTATTTTTATAACATTAAACTTTTAGTTAATCTTATAAAAATAAGGGATTAAGTAGTTTTTAAAATTCTGCAGAATGGAATATAATTTCAAAATTACAGACATAATACTTGCAATGCTTGCAATGCAAGTACACACAACTAGTTATACACATTTATAACGTACACGAGTATAATACAAAGTGACAAATAAAGATAATATTGTAGATAGTTGCTATTGTAAGTTTTATTCGATATTTGACAACGTTATAATAATCTTAATACAATGCCAGTGTATTAAATTTCACTTAATAAAAACATGCAAGATTTAGCAAATGTAACGGTGAAAGAATTTGGACAATTTGGCTAAATTAAATCTGGCCATATCAGGATAGAAAGCACTTCTAATACAAATATTAACAAAAGCAACAAAGAAAATGCTATTAAGGATAAAATTAAAGAGGATAAGGTAATCATCAACTGTGATAAAGATGATCAAATTGAAGAATTAGGAAACTAAGTGACAAGAGTGCGTAAACAACAACAAAAAATTAATGTGTGAGATCAATTTAAATAAATAGAGTAACTGCACATAATAACTAACATAATACGAGTATGTTACATTAAAAAAAATTGGATCATTAAAATTGATAGGATCAACACATTACCGACCGCAAGACATCGTCTAGTTTAGCTAAAATGTTGCATGAGACTACAAAAATGTCTTTTCAACACTCCACACAAATTTTAGAGAGGCTAGTACACTTTTAGTTAACATACCTAGAAAAATATAAATTTAGCTCTTATCAGAGGCTCATTTTATTTTACCTATTTGGTCCTGGAAAAATTCGTCAGTTAGTTTTAACTTGCAAACTGAACTCAAACGTTTAATTTTAAAAAATTTCATCAATTAGTTTCATAGATATGATAACAAATCCCCTGGTTCTGTTTTCGAGCCCTGACATTTTTAAAAAAAATTTATAACTTCATGGTGTTAACACCTCGAAATTTAACATTAAATTTTACGGAAATTGTGTAAATTTCCTTATATGCTCAAAAATGTAAACTAGGCCCGAATTTTTTTTTTTATTTACTTTGTGTTTGTATTATGTCTGATATGCAGATCATCGCGGCTGTAAACGAAGTGAACCCTTATTATTATATACATATGTACACATTTGCATATACTTTATTTTTCTATTATAACATAATATAAATTCATAAAAACTTTTTTGGCTACTTACGTTTATGAGTAAAACCAAAAACAAAAAAAAAATTTTAGAGTGTTACTTTATTTCATATGCGTTAATATGATTCATGCACGAATTATATTATTCTTTGCTGATTTTATTCATTTTGCAGAAAGTATTTGCACTAACAAAACAATAATATTAAGAATAAATTATACCGAAACCAATGTTAACACCTCTGCGCTGCGTAACAGACTTATTAAACTTATGAAAATAAAAAAGTTCTGCAACAAATCTGTACACAATTTATAATATGAATTATGATATCCATACCTAAAATGTTTGCAGAATTCAGAATTAATTTTTTGTTTTTTTTTTGTTGCGCTGTCGGATTTGGCTCGTATAATATAACCAGTCGTGTGCTTGCACTGCAAGCTTTGCATGTATTATGTATGTAGTTTTGAAATTGTGTTCTATTCTGTGTGCGAATTATTTTAAGTTTACTTCTTTCCTTCATAAACACACCCGTAATATGCATATACATAGGTACGTTTTTTTCTTAATAAATAGTAAAACAAAACTTAAAATAAGAAAAGTTCTTAAAAATAATTACGAAAAAGTACATAAATAAATAATTAGTTGAGATCTAATATCTTTTGAGTAATTTATTTTAAAACTTATCTTTGAGTTATGTCGCATATAATCGTAAAATACCTTTGACAATAAGCATTTTAAGCGATAAATTACTGTATACGCATGAAATAATTCATTACTAAAATGCATGCACGTATGTGTTTGGAGTTTATAATACATGCGAATAAAACGCGTGAATGTAGAATTAATACCAAAGTACATAGGATAATATACCATACGATTTCTACGCAAAAAGTCCCAGGTTTGAACCCTAGAAAATGCGATGAACATTTGATAGATGAACATTTTTTTAAAGATAATTTTTTTTTTAAAACAAATTAAAAAAGCTTCACCCTTACAAACCAATATCAGCGAGTTTCCGTTCTAAATATTTTTTTGAAAATACCCATTACATTAAATTAAAAAATTTAATGAAATAGAATCACATTTTTTTATAAAATTTTGTTCTAAAAATATATTGTCAAGAAATTTAATGTACACTTATGTTTTGCTTGCTAATACATTTTGCAGCAGATCGCGCAAAAAATACATATCAAAATTCGTACGTACATACAATAAGTAAAACAATGTAGATTTTATTAAAACTACAATTTTCTTAAGAAAGTGATCACTTTTTAGCACTTTTCCAAAAATTTTTTGAAAAAAAGTGCTTATTAGTTTCACTCTGTCCGAAACTTTTTTGTTTACAATACTTCTACATCCTTGAAGATAGAAAGCTGAAATTTAATACGTACATAGATCTTTACTAGAAACTTATGGCCTTTTTTAATATTTGTTGCAATGAAACTATAAGCATTTTTGAAATTTTTCAAACGCAGAAAGGCAATGGGTTGCTTCCCCTAGCGCGGTATACTATAGTTAAACTTTAGAAAAACAAAATGGCCGTTCAAATTTATTGTTATCTAAAGTCCTTTTTTTCCAAATTTTTGATTTCGTTTTTCTTCTAGACCCCAGCCTGTAGAAGCTTGAAATAGGGACTTTTAGACATTAACAAATAGTTCATTTTGTTAGAAGAAAATTTTTTTCTATCTTCAAGTTTCTTCTCCCCTCTTAAGTTATCGCCTCATGAAATTTGTAAAACTTGAATTTCTGACACCTTATATTTCCGAAACCGTAAGCTTTTTCAAATTTTTATAAACGCAAAAAGCTAACGGTAAATTCCATGACACTAAGAAATATAATTATTTTTCTTAACTCACACAATTAACACTTAAAATCGAGCATTATGTTAACCCCACTTTATATTAATTTTTGCTTTATTTCAAAGACTGCATATATGCATCATCCTAAATATATGCAATCCTAGAAATAGTTTTGTAAATGAATGAAAATAATTTAAATAGTGTGATAGGTATACATAGACTGTATTTAAAAGCAGAATTTTCACTTGTTGAAGGGAAAAGTACTACAATATAAACCATTGGTTTGACCCAACTTTGTTGTTATAACTCACACTTTCAAATATAAATTTACATACAACATAGATATCACCAAAAGTAAATAAAAAATTACCCCTACAGGATGTAGTGCCATTTTGTGAAAAACGATCTTAAAACATCTTTGAAAGGGGTGATGGGACCCTAGAGGCAAAACCCAAACTAATGCCTTTTGTCCCATATCTTTAGCCCTTTAGAAGCACCCATGCTTTTTGACACAGCTATATATATTTAATGTAAAATAGGATGGTTTTTGAAGAGTTATACGAAATATGAATAAAATATAGAATTATAAAGGAAAATTCAAAGTACTGCGTAGCCTGGTAAGTAGCGTGGTAGTCTTGTAATATATAACAAATAAATATAGTTATAAAAGCTTAAGAAAAATTTCCAAAAAAATATTGTTATGATAGTTTGGAAAAATTCGCTAAAATTTTAAGTACATAAGCATTTATGCTTATTTTTTTGTAAAGCTTCCCATCTAATTTTTTTTAAGCTTTCTATATGAATTGAGTAACATAGAAAACTGTGGTTTGCTATACAGAAAACAACAATAATTATTATAAAATCATGAAATAAATTTAAACAAATAATTATTATAAAATCATGGGGGTAACATACAGAAATAAATTTTTCAAATAAAGAAAAGGTTTAGGCATAAATAAAATAATATTTTTATTCAAATATATGTATGTACATATGAATGTACATACATGAATTAGAACTGAACATTTTAAAATTTTTTGTTAAAAAAAATTAGAAATAAAATTTTAAGCACAAACATACATAATTATGAATGTATACCTATTTTTTTAAAACTGCGGGTGAACATATAGAATTAAATTTTTCAAATAAAGAAAAGGTTTAGGCAAAAACAAAATAATAATTGTATTCAAATACATGTATGTACATATGAATGTAATTTTTCAAATAAAGAAAAGGTTTAGGCAAAAACAAAATAATAATTTTATTCAAATACATGTATGTACATATGAATGTATTTAAATTTAGCATTATAAAGTTTTTCGCTTGGAACAATAAAAATAAAATTTTAAGTACATACGTACATAAACTCTGTATGTATAGTTTTTTAAAGATTTCTGACGAAATAATGTGTAAAACAATAATAATTAAATCATTAATATTCAGATGCCACAAAACATCTAATGTCTTTGATAAAAGCTGACATTTATTTACGTTAAGATTAATTCGATTTTTCGAACCAAAAATATGTGAGATCATTATATTGTCAAATTTTATTTACTTCTCGGTTTGTGTTTCTAATAATAACGTTTTTTTTTTTTTTTTTTTCCTTTGTTCACTCCTAGAAGGAGCATAGGGCTAGTGCATGATTTCTCATGCACTAGTTTCATAGCGTCATAGGGCTTTAACTAGGTAGGTGACTAGCCTGCCGTAGTTTTTTTTTTTTTTTATTTATATATTAATTATTTTGAGGTTATTAATATTTCTTTATTTTTCTTAGTTTTTTTTAATATCGAATATTAGGAATATTTGAAAATTACTTGTATGATATTTTTATTAGTATTGTATATTAAGTTATAATAATATTGAATATAATTTTTATAGTGACCTGACCGGGGTTTGAACCCGAGACCCTTCGGTTAAAGGACCGGTGCCATAACCACTGCACCAATGGTCAGATTAATAATAACGTAAAACGTATAATTTATTTCTTGGTTTGTGTTTCTAATTATAAAAAGTATAAAAGAAAAACGTGCTTTTCTTATACAAAAATTTTTTCAGAAAATAGAGCAATTAAAATAGAGCAATTTCGGGGCTAAAAAGTTCCAATGTCAGATTTTTCTGGGACCCTGGAGGCAAAACCCTATCTAATGCCTTTTGTCCCATGTCTCTAGCCCTTCTAGAAGTACCCGTACTTTTTGACACCTGATAAGTAGCTATATATATAACTAGTCGTGTGTGCTTGCATTGTAAGCCTTTCAAGTATTATGCCTGTAGTTTTGAAATTGTGTTCCATTCTGTGGCTGAGATATTTTAAGTTTACTTTATTTCTTCAAAAACACACCCGTAATATAGATACATGTAGATATGTTTTTTTCTAATAAATAATAAGATAAAACCTAAAATAAGAGAAGTTCTGAAAAATAATTACCAAAAAATACATAATTAAGCAAATAATTAGTTCCTTTGAGATCTAATACCTTTGAATAATTTATTTTAGAACCTCGATTTGAGTTATATCGCATACTTTAAGAGATAATTTACTATATACGCATAAAATAATTCGCTATTAAAATGCATGCATGTGTGTATTTGCAGTTTTAATACATGCGAATAAAACGCGTGTATGTGAAATGAGTTACCACCAATACTAAAGTATATAGGGTAATGCGTATGGCATACGATTTCTATGCAAAAAGTCCCAGGTTCGAACCCTGAAAAATGCGATTTGCCAGATGAACTTTTTTTTATTGATAATTAAAACTTTACAATTTTCTTAAGAAAGTGTTCACTTTTTGTTATAACTCACACTTCCAAAAATGAATTCATATACAATATTAATACTACCAAAAGTAAACAAAAAATTACCCATACAGGATGTAGTACCATTTTGTAAAAAATGGTTACAAAGCATCTTGGGAGGGGGTGAAGGGGGAGGGCGGGCAGAATTCTTACTTTTTCTGGGACCCTAGAGGCAAAACTCTATCTAATGCCATTTGTCCCATGTCTCTAGCCCGTACCCGTACTTTTTACCACCTGAGAAGTAGCTATATATATGTAATGTAAAATAGGATGGTTTTTGAAGAGTTGTACGAAATATGAATAAAATATAGAATTATAAAGGTTAATTCAAGGTACTGCGTCGCCTAGTGGGTAGCGTGGTAGTCTGATAGTCAGAAGGTTATTGGATCAATGCTTTATATTTTTCTTTTTTTGGATTATTTTAAAAATTTTTTTTTATTTTGTTTAAATTTTTTGTTTTACTTTTTTTTTTAAATTTATATCAGATAAATATTATTATAAAAATTTAAAGAAAATTTCCAAAAAAAAATTGTTACAATAGTTAAGTACATAAATATGTATGTATATATTTTTTTAAAGCTTCCTAACTAATTTTTTTAAGCTTTCTATATGAATTGAATAATATTCAAATTTGTGTTTTGCCATATAGAAACACATAATTATTAAATAATGGTGGAAACATAAGAAATAAATTTTTCAAATAAAGAAAAAATTTATGCATAAATAAAATAATATTTTTATTCAAATATATGTATGAACATTAATGTATTAGAATTGAACATTTTAAAATTTTTTGTTCAAAAAATTTGAAATAAAATTTTAAGCAAAAACGTACATAATTATGAATGTGTACCTATTTTTTTAAAACTGCGGGTGAACATATAGAAATAAGTTTTTCAAATAGGGAAAAGGTTTAGATTAAAATAAAATAATAATTGTATTCAAATATATGTATGTACATATGAATGTAGTTTTTCAAATAAAGAAAAAGTTTAGGCAAAAAAAAAATAATAATTTTATTCAAATATATGTATGTACATATGAATGTATTAAAATTTAGCATTTTACAGTTTTTCGTTTGGAACAATAATAATAAAATTCTAACTACATACGTACATATATTCTGTATGTATATTTTTTTAAAGCTTGCTGACGAAACGTAATGTTCAAAACAACAACAAATGAAATATTGATATTCAGATGCCACAAAACATCTGATGTCTGATAAGAGCTGACATTTATTTACGTTAAGATTAATTCGATTATGCGAACCAAAAATATGTGAGATCATTATATTTTCAAATATTATTTATTTCCCGGTTTGTGCTTCTAATATGTTAATAACGTAAAACGTATCATTTATTTCTTGGTTTGTGTTTCTAATTATAAAAAGTATAAAAGAAAAACGTGCTTTTGTTATACAAAAATTTTTTCAGAAAATCTCAAAATAGAGCTATTTCGGGGCTAAAAAGTTCCAATGTCAGATTTTTCTGGGACCCTGGAGGCAAAACTCTACCTAATGACTTTTGTCCCATGTCTCTAGCCCTTCTAGAAGTGGCCGTACCTTTGCTACCTGAGAAGTAGCTATATATATATAATATAATATAGATTTTTTTATGATATATGTATGTACATATACATCCAATTCTGTTTTTACACGAATTTGAAATAACACGAATACAAAAAAAAATTTTTCTACATAAAATAAGGCTGGTATTCTTATTGGACCAGAAGTAACAGCAACTGTTCTAATAATTATGTTTACTATACAATTGAACTGCTTTCAGTGGTTTTGTAGTCTTTCGCAAACGAATGCATTATCAGGCAGTGATAATAAATAAAATTGTTTAATGTATAAATTTTTGTTAGGGTTTGACTCGTGTGTTATTTAAGTTTTTTATCAATGAATTTCTGATATAATATGTACGTATTTTTTTCTAAAATATAAATTTTAATTTGTTTTATTTAATAAATGAAGACGAAAATAAATTTTTATATAACTACAATAATAATTAATTAATATAACTACAATAATAATTACCGAACGTATTGGGTAAACAATAGGTAGGTTATGAGAGGGCAACAAATTTTGCATATCGAGTTTTCGGTGGGAATGCACTTCTCCATAGTAGGAGTAAGTCTAAGTAAACTATTTTTAGCAACCTGTCGGTCCGTCGGTCTGTCGGTCTGTTGGTCTGTCGGTCTGTCGGTCTGTCGGTCTGTCGGTCTGTGTGTGGACGCGTGTATCTCAAGTTCTGCTAAACCGATTTTGATGAAATTTTATATGTAAGTTTACTTCCACCATGGCACGGATTGATCTACTTTTGGGATATATATAACATTTTGAAGAAAGTATTCAACTGATTTACTTGTAATTTCATATATGAGCTTTTCTCCAGCGTCCGCAAAAATTCCTAACCTTTGGAAGAAATCAGGCATCAGAAACTGGACGTTTATTACGGGCCAAATATGCATTTTTGCGTATAAAAAGGGAAATAATTGACCGATTTCATTGAAATTTAATATTTGAATTCCTCGTATTAAAACAATGAACATATAAATTTTTTGGAAAGATCAGGGCTCGAAAACTGATTTGCGGGCCGATTTTACATTTTTCACCATATCTACGGAACGAATTGATGGAATTTCTTAAAATTTAAGAAATAAGAGCCAAATTTTCATTTTTCTGGGTATGTAAACTTTAAGCTTACTAATGTCCTAAAAATTGGAAATAAGTATTTAACAGAGATTTTTATAATATTCTGTAACCCTTTCATTTAACTAGACAATATACAATGCGGTCAGTTATGTGCTGATCACATCAGATTTTTGTTGTTATATAATTTAGTGTATTTTTAACTTGTCTTTTGAGGTCTAGATCCAATCTATTGTTTTTGTACTTAGCCAGTATCTATTTTTACACCATTCTATCGTTTAAAAAGAGAATTAGGTATACATACATTTACTATTTAGAGGAACCTGTGAAAAGTATTTTATTACTAACATTTAATGTGTACATATTGGTATATTGCAACAAGCTTGACATCAATCCATGGTACAATAAAAATAAATAAGTTCCCATTTTGCTAATGTCTTATTTGAATACCGATAAACTTGTGTTGATCAAAACATTTTTTATTCAGCTAAATTTTATTTTGAAAAGAGCTTTTATTATATCGTATTACAACATATATATATGAAAATTGGATTATCTACGAATTTGATACGTATTATATCCCTTCTAGCTTTATTTTATCCATATAATTGAAATTTATTTTTATATCATAGAAAGATAAAAATTATTTCTACTTTGAGTAAATATATTAGTTTGAGTTATAAGATATTTTATTTTCAAAGCAGAAATATGACCTTCGAAATGGTTTATAGCCACATTAGATAGCCATATTTTTTTTCAGTGTCGGTATTCATCTTGACAATGGTGATCTAAAAAACATTCAATCTAACTTGAGTGTATTCTGAGGATTTTAATATACTAAGGGGATCTTTATTTTAATATATTAAGAGGGTATTTGATTTTTGAATCTTGGAGTGTTTTATATAATGCAGCTGACCCTTGAATTTAATTTGAAAATCTTCTTGAATAATTGCAGCATTCGGAATAAAATACTTTTTATTTTTGCTAATATATTTCATGCGCTACATACGCACTTTATCAAAGCTGATTTTCTTCTCATTTTCTTCCGAGAGAGCAAAAATAAAAAGTATTTTATTCCGAATAAAATTGAGTTTTATTTTCATACACCTAAAAAAAATTATATTTCGGAAAAACTATCAGCCATTAAAGAATTTTTTGAATTGCAGCATCATATTTCGTTAGCTAGCCAAATAATTCATTTGAATATTTAGAAATCAGTTTATTAAAGTATACAGGCGAGCTTAACATGAAATTAGTGAATCTAAAAACAATCATTATAGTAAAAAATTAAGAAATAACATAGGCAATACACGAAGAAAGAATGACAGGTAGTAAATAAAATACTTAATAGAAACAGTAATTCTGATTGTGGTTCTATCTACGGCGTTGACGTAATAATTAATGACCAGTTTCAGGTAGCTAATTTTGTTTCTACTGATAATATTTCAAGTAACGTGATTAAGAATATTGTGTGGTTTATTATTAATATTTAGTATAAAAAAAGGTACATTTTCTGAATCTTTAAAAATAGGCGTGGTATTGCCGCTTCATAAGACAGATGACAAATAACTTGTAGATAATTATTATCCTATTCGTCATATCTCAATTTGTTTTTTGAAGTGCGAGATATACTGAGAATGCTGTTTTGAAATTTTTTAGTAAAATTTACTCCTCTGTGAAATTTTATCACATAAAGCTTAGAGGTTAGAAACATTTCAAGTAACGTGATTAAGAATATTTTGTGGTTTATTATTAATATTATAGTATAAGAAAAGGTATATTTTCTGAATCTTTAAAAATAGGTGTAGTATTGTCGCTTCATAAGACTGATGACAAATAACTTGTAGATAATTATCATCCTATTCGTCATATCTCAATTTGTTTTTTGAAGTACGAGATATACTGAGAATGCTGTTATGAAATTTTTTAGTAAAACTTACTCCTCTGTGAAATTTTATCGCATAACGCTTAGAGGTTTGTGTTTTGTTTAAAGAATCGCATGCAGGTAAAATTAATAATATTATTTGTTTGCCCCAACTCTTGAATAGTAAAATAGCAAGCGGCTAGGAATTAATGTATATTTTAAATATAGATTAATTCATTCTTTATAACAAAACTTTATGGATGGAATAATAGCTTTTGCTGATGATGTTGCTACCTCATACAGGAGTAAAATATATTTTTTTTTGTTATTCGGCAATTATATCACCCAAATTTGTATTGTTCTCGTTCGATTTTGCTTTAGTATGCAAGCGACTTTTAAAGATAGTTGTTTTGATATTGAGGACACTTTTAGGAATTTGTGTGTCACTTCGTGGATTCGAGATTCAATTGGAATATCCAGTATAATGCTACTTGAACATAGTTATTCGTAAATTATATCACCTAAAATTGTACTGTGCCCGTTCGATTTCAGCTTTGGAAAACACCGGGTTTTTTAGTCTAAGTTGCAACATGGTCTGTGTTGTTGTGGTGGTACACATTTCAGTATACTGCAACCCTTATTAATTTTACGTAAACATGCTGTTCGTTTTATATGCAAGTGCAGTAGACGTCCGTCTAGCTTTCATTCATTGAAACAACTTGGTCTGCTTCCTTCACGAAATTTGTACTTTTACAAGGTATTGGTAAAGTTCTTTAAGGACTTTTTCCACTGGAACTTATGCAAACTACACTTTGCGTTTTAATTCTAGTCACCTGGTAACGGTACTCAGAAGCTGTCTCACTGTGATAATTTTTATTTATCAACGGCTCTACGGTTGTTTAATAGTTTACCCTTTGAAGACAGATGTGAAATGAGACTAGGATCTGTTATTAAGCTTCTTAAGAATTGGTTCTGTGCTTCTAAGCATGACTCAACTGAATCTATTCTGGTTCTAGTAATTTGATGCTTATTTTTAATATAACTATTATTTTACAATTTTGAATATTATTATAATATCAATTTATTTTTAATTTGTCTTGTATTCATTATCACTATTTTTAATTTCAATTTATTTGGTACACAATGTTTTTCAAATATTTTCAAATTTTTACATTGCGGTGGTGTGTTCAACTCATTTCCTTTTGATATTAAAGTTCTGCTAACTGTTTTCATCTAAATGTTAAGTCTAGTTTTAGTTTTGTAGAATACATAAATTTTATGAATTTGTAGTTATCTTGAATTTTTATATATTTTATATTTGCAAGTCTATTTTGAATTCTGTTTGTTCGTACATTACTTACTAGTTTAAGTTAATGAAAATAAGGTTTGATTATTATTATTAATATTATAATTATTGTTAAAATATGAAATCCCAAACGGTTTATCGGATTGGAATTTTTAACCATGATTTCATTTATCTGTTGTACAATGTTCCTGTTAACTCACCTACTGATTCAGTATTTTGGTTCAGGATTTACGAAAATTATGCAATACGATTTCTAATAATCCAACTCATTTTACAGAGCACTTTCTGCATTTTGTTGTTGATGTTAATAATAAATTTTGTCTCGTGAGCAACAATATTTTGCAAAAAACTTGTTCCCTTCCCTTATACATCAGTGTTCATTGGCTAACCATTTTTCAAACTTTACTCGGGAAATTATTGATCTTACAAAGCTGCTGAAGCCTGCTCTGTTTGGTAGCGTAGAGACGGGCTAACAAGGATTCATTTTACCGTACTTCCTGTAATGAAGCTACACTCCTTGTAGATAGGCTAAAGCTACGAATTATGTGGTTAGGCATTCCCACGGATCTAAGAGTTTTTGAAGCAGCGTAAAAAAATTGGGTTAAAAGGCGTTTCTAGGGAAAAATCTATGCTTCTTCTTCTTGTTACATACGTGGATACCAATTCGAAGACGTGATAAAATCCTGTGGGTTTCGATTAAAACTTGATTAAAGTCATTAGAATTCCGATCTTAACCCGCTTTTTACTGCTCTTGTTTCAGCTTCCTCTTTTCTCACTGGTTGTGAATACTCAAATAACATTTCTATTCCCAAACAGAATGATCCCATTCTTAATTGTCTTCGGCCTATAGGCAGTAGTATGTCTCAGACAAATTTAATAGATGAAAATTGAAACTATTGAAAGTATTTGTAAGAATAACGTTTGAACTTTTTCAACGTATGTTTCATCAAATTTTTTGACTGTATCATTGAAAAAGTTTTTCTTACAAATAAGCTTAAGAGGATTAGTTCTACAGTATATCATATAGCCCGTCAATCAGCTCAGAAAAGGAACTTATCATTCTTCATGAGTAAAACTTTTGTATAGAAAAGCCTTCCATTATACATTAGGAGAAAAAACAATTGCTGTAGAAAATTGCAGGCCTATTTTTTGACGAATTAATTATTTGTTCGGTGATATTTGTTTTCTCTTGGTACTTAATTGTAAAATTTTGATTTTTTTTCGTTTTCTAATATTTTCTAAGCAAAATTACTTTCTTTATTTTCTATTTTTTATCCTTTTTCTCTTTCTTTTTTTTACTACATTTTCACTTTCAACTTTATTTTAATTTAACTTAAGTATAGGTTAGTGCTTTTATAATTATTCTTTCTTTTATTTTATGCTAATGTATATTATAACTAACAGATTTTTGAAATAAATAAAAATATGAAGCTTAGCCTTTTCTTAAAGCTTTCTTAAATTTTGAAAGCTTGCAAACTGAACGTATGAACTAACGTATGAAACAATTGTTTCATACGATAAACTACCTTTATTTTAATCCTTTTTATAATAGGGACTGCAAGTAATTGAACTCCAATATGAAACTTGTTTAGCCACTTTAATAACAAACTATTGAGTTTTATTTATTGCCTAATTAATATGGTTTATAAAGTTCAATATCTTATATATTATACAGCTTTTTTAACACTAATCAAGTCATAATTTGTAGTTATATGAACTTCGTATAATATAATAGAAAAAATCTGATGTGGTCAGCACATAACTGACCGCATTGTATATTGTCTAGTTAAGCGAAAGGGTTACAGAATATTATAAAAATGTCTTTTAAATACTTCTTCCCAATTTTTAGGACATTAGTAAACTTATAGTTAACATGCCTAGAAAAATGTAAATTTTGGCTCTTAGTAGAGTTTCGCTTTGCGCTACTCGAATTTCCTGAAATGCTCGCCAGTTAGTTTCGGTAACAACCAGAACTCAAATATCAAATTGCAAGAAATTCCATCAATTCGTTCCGTAGATATGGTGAAAAATGTAAAATCGGCCCGCAAATCAGTTTTCGAGCCCTGATCTTTCCAAAAAATTTATATGTTCATTGCTTTAATATGAGGAATTCATATATTAAATTTCAATGAAATCGGTTGATTATTTTTCTTTATATACGCAAAAATGTACATTTGGCCCGTAGTAAACGTCCAGTTGCTGATGCCTGAATTCTTTCAAAAGTTAGCAATTTTTGCGGACGATCGAGCAAAGCTCATATATGAAATTTCAATAAATCTGATGAATACTTTCTTCAAAATGTTCAAAAATGTAAAACAGGCCCGCTAAAAAGTGCAGTTCCTGATGCCTGATATATTCCAAAAGTTGATCAATCCGTGCCATGGTGGAAATAAATTTACATATAAAATTTCATCAAAATCGGTTCAGCAGAACTTGAGATACACGCGTCCACACACAGACCGACAGACCAACAGACCGACAGACCGATTGCCCGACAGGTTGCTAAAAATAGTTTACTTACACTTCCCTACTATGGAGAAGTGCATTCCCACCGAAAACTCGATATGCAAAATTTGTTGCTATCACATAACCTACCTGTTGTTTACACAATACGGTCGGTAAATATGTACTAAAATATTAGATATATACTAATATAAATAAAGAACTAAAAGAAACAGACAAGTAATATTTTAAAATTCAAACAGACAGTGTCTTATATGTTATTTCAAAATTAATAACAAAACTTTAAGATATAGCAAACACTCTCAAATAAAATAATAACCCGCCCATATGTATATAAATATCATACAAGCACGTACATATTAATATGTGTTTCAATTATGTACATTTTTTTACTTCCACGTGTTTTATTCATTTTTAGTTATATTTGAATTTAAATAAAATTATGACGAATAAAAATGGCCCATTTTATTGCTATTTCTCTTCGTAAAACAACACTTCACTACTTAGCACAGTACATAATATTTTTGTGCTGGCAAGCGCACATCCTTTTTTATTTACTCTCACATAATGGGATGGGTTTTCATATATATGTATGACAAAAATCAAGTAATTGAGTATTAAGATTTGTTTATGTTTCTTTTATTTTTTTAGTAAATGTCTTTATTTATAATAGCATTATTGTACTTTATTTTTATATTACGAATATGCCGAAAATATGCGATGCACAGCACATAAGTTAATTGTATACATTGAAGCAAAGACCATAAATTAAATTTGCAATGTATTTTTGTTTTTTTAATACAAACAGAGGAAGCAACGAATGTTTAATAAGTTTATGTATACAAACAAATAAAGTCAAGACGAATAAATTTTTTCGAACTGCGCGTGTTCAAATATTCAGCAGAGTACATCTATTTTGAATGAATAAATATTATTATAGATCAATAGTATTTTGTAAACGTTTACATACTGAAACTCAGTTCCGTGAAATATCGTGGATTGCGAAACTTGTGCCAAAAAAACATATCTATTTTGTTACGGCAAGTGTATTTACAATCTAGCTAATAATTATAATATTATAAAAGAAAGTTTTATTCATAAGTCGATTTTTTCATAATCAAATAATTAATAGTTCAGTAATTTGTATGACACATTTTAAAAGCAGTGAATTATGTATTTCTAAAATTCATAAAAGAAAAATTTATTTTTATTCAATTTATTTTGCAATTTTAACTAAGAAACTTTGTTTGATTCAATTATAATAATTAAAAAACAATGTCTACAGCATTTTTGGTAGATAATATTTTAAATGATAAAAATGATAATGCAGACTTAATATTATCAGATTGTGAAGAATCAAGGGATACAACTAGCTCATTAGACTCAAAATATTCAGTTTCCACATATTCCCCAACTAACGTTAAAAATAATAATAACAATACAACATTACATGATGATAACAATAACTTATCTGCGAGCTCATCACCAGATGTTGAGGAAATTTTAAACTATTCTGATCAAGATATGAATGATAATTTGTTTGACGAATCTACATTAGAAAAACAAAAGAAACATTCTAAATATGATTTAAATCAATTTAATATGAAAAAAATGACTGTTGATAACATTTCAGACAGTGAGAAGCTTTTGAAGAATATCCGGGAGTATAACATGTACCTGCCATCAATTAAAAAAAACAACAATGATATAAGTAATGCTAAGAATAATAACAATAATAATAATAATAATAATAATAATAATAATAATAATAATAATAATAATAATAATAATAATAATAATAATAGTAATAATAAAAATAATAATAATAACATTAATAATAATTATAATAAAAATAATAAGAATAATAATAATAATAATAATAATAATAATAATAATAATAATAATAATAATAATAATAATAATAATAATAATAATAATAATAATAATAATAATAATAATAATAATAATAATAATAATTATGATAATAATAATAATAGTAATAACAATAATATTAATAATATTAATAATAATAATAACAATAATAATAATAATAATAATGATAGTAATAATAATAATAATTATAATAATAACAATTTTAATGATAATAGCAATAATAATTCCAATAATAATAATAATACTAGTGGCAGCAACAATTGTGGAAGTTTCAATAACAACAATTTATATAAAAGACAATATTCTTCATTATCACCCTTAAATTCAATTAGCAACAACACTAGCATAATTTTAAAAAATTTTCAAAAAACTAATGAATTATGTTGTAGTGACTGTGGAAATTTTTATGCGTTAACCAACACAAATACTAAAAATATTTTAAAAAATAATATTGATAAAAAATTAAATGAATTTAAATGTGATAAATGCTGTAGCGTTGTTGTTGATAGTGACGATAATATGACAATGATTTGTGATTTAAACACAAAAGAAACAACATTATTAAAGGATACTCAAATATCAAAACCGATTTTAAAATTTAGCGTATCGGCAATATTAGGTGATACAAAAGATGGCGTTAAAATGAGAAATGGTAATTTCCTCTTAAAAACAAATGAATCAGGTTAGGCATTTCGTAATTAATCAATAATAATCAAGCCAACCAGTCAAATATATTGTTTATTTTATTAGATGCGTCTCTTAATTTAGGAAGCAAAATATATAAAAAACTAAAGCTTTATGTTGTTTAGTATTGTGCAATTTTTATTGACAAATTGGGCGGTTCAAAAGGAACAATAAAACAAATAAAGTTGGGTCAAACCAATGGTTTGTATTGTAGCACTTTTCCTTTCAACAAATGAAAATTCTGCTTTTAAATACAGTCTATGTATACCTATCACACTATTAAAATTATTTTCATTCATTTACAAAACTATTTCTAGGATTGCATATATTTAGGATGAGCGATTTACGCAGTCTTTGAAATAAAGCAAAAATTAATATAAAGTGGGGTTAACATAATGCTCGATTTTAAAGGTTAATTGTGTGAGTTAAGAAAAATAATTATATTTTTTAATGTCATGGAATTTACCGTTAGCTTTTTGCGTTTATAGAAATTTGAAAAAGCTTGTGGTTTCGGAATTATAAGGTGTCAAAAATTCAAATTTTACAAATATCAAGAGGCGATAACTTGAGAGGGGGTGGACATGGAAAAAAATTTTCTTTTAACGAAATGAACTATTGGTTAATGTCTAAAAGTTTCTGAAATTTAAAGCTTGCACAGGCTGGGGTCTAGAAGAAAAACGACATCAAAAATTTGGAAAAAACGGACCTTAGATAACGGTAAATTTGAACGGTCATTTTATTTTTATAAAGTTTAACTATAGTATACCGCGCTAGGGGAAGCAAGCAGCTGCTTTTTTGTGTTTGCAAAATTTGAAAAATGCTTATGGTTTCATTGCAACAAATAGTTGAAAAAGGCCATTTTTAGGGTTTTGGGGGGCTATAACTTCAGAGGGGGGAGATAGGTAAAAATTTTGTTCTACGAAAATAAGTTTCTATTAAAGATATATGTGCGTATTAAATTTCAGCTTTCTATCTTCAAGGATGTAGAAGTTTTGTAAACAAAAAGAGTGTCCACGGACGGACGGACAGAGTGAAACTAATAAGCACTTTTTTTCAAAAAATTTTTGGAAAAGTGCTAAAAATTTATTTTGATTAAGCTTTTAAAATTGTGGCAACCCTTTATTGTTGTTTGCCTACTTTCTTATGTTCCAACACCAAATTCATCTATTTATACTTCATTGAATTATTTCAGTTACATGTAACTGTATGAAGTCATAAAATTTTGATGATGTGTCTATTTAGACAAAAATTAACAAGACGTAATTCACTTAAAATCAATAAATACTAAGCCTCGAAGGTTGTTTTAAAAAGCTTGATTAGAAAATAACTTAGTTATTTTTTGACCACGTCGAAGTATAAGTTAAAATATACTTCAAAGTTGTATAAGTTAAAATTAAAAAGACTTGCGAAGAAGTTAAATAATAGTTCTGGCTGAGAAAAAAGGTTCATGTTTATAAGTTTGTCCTTATTACTTTTTAATAAGATGACTGAGTTAAAATTTAATACGATCTCGTGAAAGGACCTTATAGCGTTGTTTTCCGTTTGTACATACATATTTGAATTTTATTTAATTTTAATATTGATTAATTTTTTTCGAAAGATTCTGTTTTTGAGCAACTAGTTTTTGGTCAATAATAATGCCCAATAGTATAGCTAACCATATGGTACTCAGTCTGGATTTAGATTAAATAATGTCGCTATTTTAACTGTATTCTTGAATTCATTTTTTCCCATGGAAAACAAATAATGAGAAATGGTCCAAAACATAAAAATATATTAACAAATTATCCTAATCAAAATTACATAAAAAGCACGCAAAACAAACCCCAAAAAACAATTTAATGCAGTTTAATTTTTTCACGAATTTCCATAAAAAATTTAAGCCTGAAGATATCAAAAGGATATGTTGGATTAGTTGTAGCTGAGAAGGCAATAAAGTAATGTGGTATTGCAAACTGTTTACTTATTTCAAATTCTAATTAAAAACTAAACGATTAACTGAAATTTATGTAAGGAATCCATGTAAATGTATTACTACTGCAGATACAAAGCGAAACTTTACTAAGAGCCAAATTTAAATTTTTCCAGCTATGTTAACTAAAAGCTTACTAACACCCTAAAAATTTAAAAGAAGTGTTTAAAAGGAATTTTTATAATCTTCTGTAACATTTTCACTTAACTAGACAATGCACATTGCGGTCGGTTGTGTGATGATGACATCAAATAGCCTTTTTGTGTTCTTCTTAGCACTTCTCCAACAAATTTTTGAAAAAAGTGTTTTAGTTTCAGTCCGTCCGTTTATCCGTGTGTCTGTTTACAAAACTTCTACACCCTTGAAGAAAGAAACCTGAAATTTTATATGTACATACATCTTTACTAGAAACTAATTTTCGTAAAACATAATTTTTAGCTATCTCCACTCCTCTAAAAGATATAAACTTTCTAAACACTATATGAAGAACTATATGCGTTTTTCAAATTTTACAAATGCAGAAAAGCAGTGGGTTGCTTCTTCTATTTAAAAAAGCAAAATGGCCGTTAAAATTTACCGTTAGATAAAATCTGTTTTTTCCAAATTTTTGATGTCTTTTTTCTTCTAGACCCCAGGTTGTGGGAGCCTGATATTTTAGTAGCTTTAGCACTAACAAATAGTTCATTTCGTTAGAAAAAAATTTTTTCCAGCTCCGAACCCCTCTCATAACTTCGCCTTTTGAAATTTATAAAATTTGAATTTTTGACTCCTTATATTTCCGAAACCGCAAGCTTTAATTTCTATAAACGCAGAAAGCTAACGGTAAACTCCATGATATTAAAAAATATAATTACTTTTTTTTAACTCACGTAAGTAACCATTAAAAACAAGCATTGTGTTGACCCCTCTTTAAAATAATTTTTTCTTTGTTTCAAAAACTGCATAAATTGTTCATCCTAAAAATTTGCGATCCTAGAAATATGTAATTTTCGTATGTGAATGAAAAAAATTTTAATATAAGTATGGTATACATCGATTGTTTTTCAAATCAGTATTTTCAGTTGTTGAAGCGAAAAGTTCTACAATACAAACTGTTGGTTTGACCAAACTTCAAAATTTTGAATTAATATTTGTTTTCTCTGTGAAAAATGAATTGGTTTTTGGGGTGCGAAAGTACATTTTCACGTTGGAAACAGTGCTGTACATCTAAAGGTTAAGAATCATTGATTTGAGATTATATGAAATTAAATTTTTTTTCATGTTTATTTTTCGATAACTATTAAATTAAAAACAAAACTTAAGAAGTTCTACAAACCCTCGGTTATATGATATTACGAATACTGCATCATTGAATTGTTTCTAAATAAGTATGAACAAAGTTCAACAATAATTTTGCACGTATTTTGTAGCAAAAAATATACCTTAATCTAGTTTTGGACAATTTATTGCGAGTTATGAAATATTTTATTTTCAAAGCAGAAATATGACCATCGAAAAGGTTTACAGTCACATTAGATATGCGTTTTTTTTAGCGTTTTTAGTGTGTTTTTAGTGCAAAACTCTTATTTTGTGTTACAAAAAACTTTATTTTAATTTTCTTTTATATGTTTTTATATTCAATAACAATATATCTTTGATGGGCGGTAGTAGGAGTATAAGTCAATTTTTTGCAAAAACCTGAAAAGTACACCAATGTAATCTAGAGCTCAAAATACATCTTCTATCAAAAATTCATAGCGCTACGACACTTACAAACCTTTGAAACAAATGCATTTAAATATATTGTTCAAAGCAAAAGTGAACAGTTTTATTAAGTTTTTTTGCTCTAGTGAAAAGTTGATATTTTTGACTTATACTCCTACTACCGCCCATCAAAGATATATTTCAAAGCACTTCTTATGAAGAGTGTAACAAGAGCAATTTTGAAAAATATTTAAAATAATTAGGAAATGTTAGATCTGTTGGATCAGACGTTTTGAAACATTTCCGAAAGTCGTATTACCACAGCTAATATTAAGCGCATAATGAACATCAAAACATTGCTACAAGAAAATGTCCTCATAAATGTTTTCATCATAGCAAATGTTCCTTTTTATAGCGCTTAATGCTAAGCGTAAATTTAATAAGTTAATTTTCATGACCAAGAAAAAATTGAACCATGAACTAACACCAAAAGTATTATTTCATATATATTGTTACATATTTCTCCTGGAGTTAGGCAAAGTTGAATACAAAGATATTCTATCATGAAAAAATTTAGGAAAAAATCGTGTTTCAAAATTTTTTAAAAATTTATAATAAATTGTTATTGTCTGCAAATTTCGGTAAGAATATTTTTGGCGTTTTTACTAGATTTACCAGTATCACAACCGAACTTTTACCAGAATATTAATAATATTCTTAAATTTACTTTATCTGCTTTAAAACTTTAATTCTTGAACAAATTAAGTATTTGAGTTTTTTAAGCACTTTTCCAAAAACTTTTCAAAAAAGTGCTTATTAGTTTCACTCTGTCCGTCCGTCCATCCGCCTGTCCGTCCGTGGACATGTTTACAAAACTTCTAAACCCTTGAAGATGGAAAGCTGAAATTTTATATGAACATAGATCTTTACTAGAAACTTATTTCCGTGGAACAAAATTTTTACCTATCTCCCCTTCTTTAAATATTATACCCCCCTAAGATCGAAAAAACGGCATTTTTTAACTTTTAATTGCAGGGAAAACATAATCATTTCTCAAATTTTGCAATCGCAGAAATATAGTGACTGTATTCTTCCACCACGGCGTCCTATAATTGAACTTAAGGAAAACAAAATGGCCGTTCAAATTTATCGTTTTCTAAAATCCATTTTTTTCAAATTTTTGATGTCGTTTTTCTTCTAGACCACAGGTTATAAAAGTTTGAAATTTTAGAAACTTTTAGATACTAATAAATAGCTCTTTTCTTTTGGTGGAGGTGAAAATTTTCTTGAAGAAAATTTTCACCTCCACCTTCTCTTGAGTTATCGTCTCTCGAAATTTGTAAAATTTGAATTTTTGGCTCCTTATATTTCCGAAACCGAAAACTTTTTCAAATTTCTACAAACGCAGAAAACTATCGGTAAATTCCATGCCATTAAAAACTAAAATTATTTTTCTTAGCTCATGCTATTAATCCTTAAAATTGAGCATTATATTAACGTCTCTTTAAATTTATTTTTGGTTTATTTCAAAGACCGCATAAATTGCTCATCCTAAATATATGAAACCCTTAATGAAATAGTTTCGTATATAAAAAAAAAAATAAAAAAATCTAATTTGGTCGGCACATAATCGACCGCAATGTGTATTGTCTAGTTAAGTGAAAGTATTGCAGAATATTATAAAAAGTCTGTTAAATACTTGTTTCCAATTTTTAGGACATTAGTAAGCACCTAGAAAAATGGAAATTTGGGTCTTAGTACAGTTTCGCTTTGTGCAACCCGAACTCCCTGAAATGCTCGCCAGCTAGTTTCTAGCTACCAGAACTCAAATATCAAATTTCAAGAAATTCCATCAATTCGTTCCGTAGATATGGTCAAAAATATAAAACAGACCTGCTCAAAAGGGCAGCTCCCGAGGGCAGATATATTCCAAAAGTTCCAGATATATTCAATCCTTGCCATGGTCGAAATAAACTTACATATAAAATTTCATCCAAATCGGTTCAGCTGAACTTGAGATACACGCATGCACACACGGACTGACACTTCCCTACCATGAAGATATACAAAATTTGTTGCCATCATATAACCTACCTATTGTATACGGTCGGTAAAAAGTAATTTTAATAGTGTAGTAGGTATAGCTAGATTGTTTTTATAAGCAGTTTTTTCACTTGTTGAAAAGAAAAGTGCTGCAAGGCAAACCTTTGATTTGATCCAACTTTATTTTCGTTGAAATTTTAATAAGAAATTTTTAATAAAATGAGGTCTTAAAATTCATTTATATTTCACGAATATTCATTCTAAGTATGTTATTCTAACCAAGTCTTTTTTCAGCAATTTATATAATAAGGTGATAGGTATTAACTAAATTGTTAATTTTGGTAATTAATACCTGAAATAATAATATTGTAGAAAACTACTTGTTGCGATTTGAGAAACTGACACTTTAGGTCAGTTTCTTTAATCGCTGTTATGGAGTAGTTTACAAGCAATTTAGGTTCACGCCTTAAATGAATTTGGGGCGCTATAAGGGTAAAATATAAACTTAAAAAGATTAAACTTATGCTACCATAAAGCAATTTAAATTATTGTTTACGTTTGGATCTTGCCAGAACACCGTTATACGTGTCTTTCATGATTGATGCCAATGCAACAAGATTTTTATTTTGATTTTTATTTACAAAATCTTTTCTAAGTAGGAAAACACATTTTTTTACCGACCGCATTGCATGCAATATGGGAGGTTTTGTGATGGCACCAAATTTCGGTTGTTGATTTTTCGGTGGGAACGCACTTCTCCATAGTAGGGAAGCGTAAATAAACTATATTTAGAAAGATGTCGGTCTATCTTTCATGTGTGTACGCGTATACCTTTAGCTCGGCTGAACCGATTTTCATGAAATTTTATATGTGAATTTAATTTGGATGCGACATGGTTTGATTAACTTTTGTTATATATCAGACGTCGGGAACCGGAGTTTTTTGCGGGGCGATTTTAAATTTTTGCGTATTTAAAGAGAAATTAATCAACCAATTTGCTCGAAATTTAATACTCAAATTCGGGACGCTAAAATAATATATTTATAAATTTTCTAGAAAGATCAGAGCTCGAAAACCGAAATAAGGGCCGATTCTACATTTTTGTAATATCTACGTAATGGATTGATGGAATTTTTTGAATTTGATATTTAAGTTTTTGTAGCTAACGAAACTGATTGGTAGACTTTTCATGGAACTCGGGTGGTACAAAGCAAAATTCTATTGAGAGCCAAATTAAGACTTTTCCAGATATGTAAACTAAAACCTTAACATTACTTAACTAAAACTTTGCTATATTCCTTAACATTGAAAGAAAGTTTTCAAAAGACATTCTACAACATAATCTTCTGCAACACCATCACTAAACTGGGTAATATACATTGCGGTCAGTTATGTGCTGACCATATCAGATTTTTTTAAGGCTACACTGCCTATTATACCAATCGCTTTTTACTTTTGTTTTAATCAATTTATGCAAAAATATGCAATTTCTGTGGTACGTTACAACTATAATAAAAAATCTGATGTGGTCAGAACATAACCGACCCCAATGTCTAGATTAGTAAAAGTATTCCATAAGATTATGAAAATACGTCTTCTTTACAATTTTAAGGACACAAATAAGCTTTTAGTTAACATACGTAGGAAAATGTGAATTTTACTCTTAGTAGAGTTTTATTTTGGACAGTCCGAATTATACGAAAAGTTCGTCAATAACTTCTGGTAAGAACCCAGAAGAGCTCACTTTCCGAGCCCTGATATTTCCAAAGTATCATATGAAACAGATTCATTATTTTAACACCTTGAATTTAAATATTAAATTCCAATGAAATTTGTTGATTATTTATTGTTATATAAACCTCCAGTTGCTCACTCCTGAGTTGTTAGTAAACGTCCAGTTGCTCACACCTGATTTCCTCCAACGTTTGTAGTTTTCGCATACGGTCGAATGGAACTTATATATGAAATTTCAATCTGTTACACACGTGCACACACATACCGACAAACCGACAGACAAAAGTAGCTTATAATAGACTTTTTAATGACACGGAATTTACCGTTAGTTTTTTATGTTTATAGAAATTTTAAAAAGCTTGAGTTTTCGGAAAGAAGAGGTACCAAAATTCAAATATTACAAATTTCAAGAGACGATAACTTGAGAGGGATGTTGATGGAAAAAAATTTTCTTCTAACGAAATGAATTATTTACTAGCGTCTTAAAGCTGTTAAAATTTCAGGCTCCTACAACCTAGAAAAAGCTAACAAGAAAAATTTCGCAAAAATGGATTTTAGATAACGGTAAGTTTTAACGGCCATTTTGTTTTTTTAACCAACCTCTTTTCTGTGTTTTGCAAAATTTAAAAAATTATTATAGGTTCATTGCAATAAACAGTTAATGGCAGTCTTAGATTTTTAGGGGTATAACTTTTATATTAGGGGAAAGGGGGGATGGGTAAAAATGTTTTTCTACGGAAATAAGTTTCTAGTAAAGATCTATGTGCATATATAATTTCAGATTTCTATCTTCAAGTGTTTAGAGTTTTGTACGGACGGACAAAGTGAAACTAATAAGCACTTTCTTTTCAAAAATTTGTGTTCTTGGTTGGTCCAGAGGCATTCTAGCATCTCGCTTGGTGGTTACTTACAGCCACGGATACCCTTTATATATAAGTAGTTCGATGGTTAATAATGCCACTGTATTAATTAATACACAGCTTAGTAATACACACATAGTATTAATTAATACTATGAACAGTAACTACCCGCTATAATGCTTGCCAACTTACATGAAAGTCAAAATGTTTAGTATTAAAAGACTTGAAAGAATAATTTCTTTAAAAATAAAATAATTTTATAATTTTTTATAAAGCTTTTTTGAAAACAATTTTTTATTGATAGTTGTGTAGTTATCTTTAGTTACTTATTAATTTAACAACTACACGCTGTATTAGTAAATTCATAAAATGTTAGTGTAATACGCACAGTACCTATTTATATAATATGTTCTTGTGATTGTGAGTTTTAAACTGTAGATTGCATAACTCAATGTTAACAATACTTAGTAATCATGTGGATTACAGTATAAAGCAATGTGAAGAACATTTCGTCGGCAATTTTTTCTACCTCTGTAGCTCAGTTTCTACAGCGTCCGCCTAGAAAGCGGTAGGTCACTAGTTCGAGTCCAGTTCGAGGAGGAAAATTTTTAATGAATTTGAACCAGTTAAAGGCAGAAAAATGCCTGTAACTTTTTCCTTTCTGCCTTTAACTCGTCATCCACCTATTCTGCAGTTGTATGAAGAAATTTCCATTAAGTTAATATTTTCTGATTTTCTTATTAAATATGACTGTAAAAATTTGATTCTCATGGATGACTTTAGCACTTTTATATTATTGAGTTCTTTTGAGGTTCATTCTTTTCTTGCTCTTTAATTTTCTTTTAGTTTTAAATCTGAATTGTGATATAAAATAAAAATTTCTTATATCTTATTGCAATAGAAATTATAATTCGAAGAGTAATAAATTTGGGCACCAAAAAGGATGTATGATTTCTTCCTTCCTAAAATAAAACTAAGATTAAGACAGTAGTGCGAGGATAACAAAGCGTCCTACCAATGGCAGACTAAAAATTGTATTACAGGAAGACTGTAGAGAATTCAAAGGAGGCATTTCTGAATAGAAACAAAATTAACATTTCCAAAATTATGAAAATGTATTGGAAATATTATGAAGGTGAACTGTTGCATTGTAACATGTTAACGAGATTTTTTATTAAAATAATTTAATTCTGGATATTGCTATTTATGAAATTGATTTGCTGATAACTGACCCTTTCATAATACTATCAAATTGCTAAAGCCTTCAGGTTCAGTTTATTTTGATAACATATCAACAGTTTGAATTACAGTATAAAGCAATGTAGAGAACATTTCGTCGGCAATTTCTCCATGCCTCTGTAGCTCAGTTGGTAGAGCGTCCGCCTAGAAAGCGGTAGGTCACTAGTTCGAGTCCAGTTCGAGGAGAAAAATTTTTTAATGAATTTTTCTGCCTTTAATTCGTTCCTTTGATTACGTCATCCATCTGTTCTGCAGTTGCATGAAGAAATTTCCATTAAGTTAAATTAGTAGTGTAATAAGCACATTCTTATTAATTTCGCAACAGTGATGTTGCATTAGTAAAATTCATAATTTAATTATTTAATTTAAAGAGCCCACATTTTCGAAAAAATAATTATTAATTAATGAATAGAAAAATAATTAACGTATTTTGAGAATTAAAAACATTTAAAGTTTAAATTTACTTTAATAAGTTTTCAAAATTTGTATTTTTAAGATATAGAGACCTTAATTTTCTTCTGGATTCTAGAGAAATCTCTTTGGCAGCAAGATCCATTTATGTGCAAAACTTGAGCTTCTTATATTAAAGTGTGTAAAAATTTGGTAAACAGGCACACGTTCGGACAAATAGACGGGTGGTTCTAGTTCAACTACTAAGTAGTTTTTTCTAGAATATTGCTGGGAAACTAAAAGAACAGCTTCTTTCAAGTAATGTCCCCTATTAATTTAAAGAATGTTGAAATCCTGCTAAAAAAAGATAAGATTGTTACACTTACGATTTAGTCAGCAATTCATGTAATAAATTATATTGATATACAAAAAAGTTCAATCTATATAACATATACAAGATTTATGGTAAGATTTGAAGAGAATAAGTCACTAATAAGGAAATAAAACTTAGTCCCACTACTAAACTAATTTTGCGGTGCTTCTTAACTAAAGCTAACTTATTCTTAGCTGTTTTAAATTTAAACATTTCTTTTCTTTTTAAATTTAAACATTTCTTTTCATTCAATATTGATGGGATTTTACATGTAAGTTTATTCGGACTATGGCACGGATTAATTAAACTTTTGGAATATATCAGGCCTCAGGAACTGCTCTTTTTAGCGGGCCTGTTTTACATTTTTGATTATTATGAACAAAATATTTTACAGATTTACTTGAAATTTCACATAAAAGCTTCGCTCGACCGTCCACGAAACCTCCTAACTTTTGAAAGAAATCAGGCGTCAGCAACTGAACGTTTAACACGGGAATAATATACATTTTTGCATATATAAAGAAAAATAATCAAACCGATTTCATTGAAATTTAATATTGAAATTTTTCGTATTAAAACAATGAACATATGTATATAATTTTTGGAAAGATCAGGTCTTGGAAACTGATTTGAGGGCCGATTTTAGATTTTTTACCATATCTAACATACGAAACGAATTGATGGATTTTCTGGAAACTTGGTATCTGAAATCTGGTTGTCGGCGAAACTAACTGGCGAGCATTTCAGGGAATTCCGGTAGCGCTAAGCGAAACTATCTAATAGCCAAAATTACTTTTTTCTAGATATGTTAACTATAACTCTACTAATGCCCTAAAAATTCGAAAAAAGTATTTAACAGGCATTTTTAAAATATTCTGTAACACTTTCACTTAACTAGACAATACACATTGCGGTCGGCTATGTGCTGAGCACATCAGATTTTTTTATGTTTATTACATTATTCGGCAAACAATTATATATCAAAATCAAAATTGATCAGAATCAAAATTGTTGAAATTTAACGTAAAGAACACATTCTGATGTTATTTGATGTCCTTGTATTGCAGTTGTGAGTATTTCTATTAAAAATTAATTCAGTATTTGTGTTACATTATTTGTCAGAATCAAGTTAATTTAAGTGAACAGCTTACTCTAAATATACGAATCTAGCCACATAAGTTTATTATTTTTATGATCTACAGATGTCGACGTCCTGCTACTATAGCAAAATAAGTTTTTAATTGCTTTGTTTTGAACTTTTTGTACTAAATTCATGTAAGAGGTGTCGCGAATAACTTACCTTGATTACCTTTATAGCTTTTGTAGAACTTTTAATAGCTGTTGTTAAAGAACGACATCATCCCCTTGGTATTTGAACACAGCAATAGATGTCGAAATTTATATAGATGCAGAAATTAATGGTTTAAAGAAATCTTAAAAAATCAAAGAAGTAAAAATTTATAGAGATATTTTAAAATCCTTATCGCTGCATATATTTTTTATTTAAGGGATCTTTGGAGAAATAAATATATTTATTTATGTAAAATAAAAAATTGCTACAATTTTCATATATTTTTACATTTTTTTTGTTTTCAGTTTTAATTTGCTAAAGTTGTTTCATTAATATTTAACTTTTTTTAAATTCAAATTAATTTAAAATTGTTTTCTGCATTCGTTGGGATTCAAACCTTGATATTTTGATTGCAAGCACAAGTAGTTTACCACTACGCCACCAAACACCTTTACGATGTATTGTCTAAAGCACTGTAAATTATTATTATAAAAACAATAAAAAATAAAGTTAGAGTTAAATAAACTCTGTGATAGCCGTACGAATTTGTTATCCTATGTGCGAATAAATATACCATAGCTGTATTTTTAAACTATTCATTACAATGAAACCATAAGCACTTTTCAAATTCTAGTTTGGTTGCTTCTATCGCGGCATTCCATTTCTGAACATAATGGCTGCTAAAATTTACCGTTATTTAAAACCCGTTTTTTCCAAACTTTTGATGTTGTTTTTCTTCAAAACCTCTTAAATATTTGTGAATAGTTTATTTCGTTGGAAGAAAATTTTTTCCCATCTCCAACCCCTCTCAAGTTATCACCTCTTGAAATTTGTAGAATTTAAAATTTGGCACCTTATATTTGCTAAACCGAGAGCTTTTTCAAATTTCTGTAAACGCAAATTCCATGCCATTAAAAAATATAATTATTTTTCTTAACTCACACAATTAACCGCTAAAATAGAGCATTATGTTAACCCTTCTATAAATTTATTTTTTGTTTATTTCAAAGACAGCATAAATCATTCATCCTAAATATATTCAATCCTAGAAATAGTTTCGTATATGAATGAAAATAATTTTAATAGTGTAATAGGTACATATATTACATAGATTGTTATTTAAAGCAGTATTTTCGCTTATTGAAGGAAAAGTGCTACAATACAAACCATTGGTTTAAACCAACGTTATTTACTACACTTGTTATTAAATTAATAATTTTGTTTTTACTTGAACAAATGTGATTATCAAAATTCATATTTGTAGTAATTTCAATAGTAGCAGTTATTCTTTTAGTTTGAAATTGTTGAAATAATCATTTATTGGTATTTTAATAGTATGAGTAATTATTTTTTGTCTTTTTGTAATATTCCTTATTCTCTCTCAATTTCCTAATTCTCATTTTTATAAAGTACCAATGAAATTAATATAAAAATTGTTTAAAAAATTATTGGTTGTTATTTTTATTATGCATGTTACTAAAATAACAAATCTACTATTATTTTAATAACAATGATTATAAAATCTTAAATTAGTGGATTTTTTTAACAATTAGTGTGCTTAAATAAACCAAAATGGTTGTTATTTCAGTTGTAAATTCAATAATTATTGTTATTATTTTCACAGCCAGTAAAAATACTGTCACAACTACCAACTTACCACAAGTGTTATTACATTTACAATGACTTTGTTGTATTAATAATCAAAAAATATTATTTTAATAAATCAAACTCTTAATAAAATAACCGTAGTAGTTTTAACAATCGTCAAAATCGTTTGTAATTAAATTAATAACCCAATTTGTTACATTAAAAAAAAAATCTATTATTTTAATAAATTTGGTTATTGAACTTTTTTATAACCGCTTTAATAACCGAATTGTTAAAATTTGCCCAAATTTTGTCAGTGTACTATATGAATTGTACGTATATGGTAATAATATGTCAATACAATACAGATGATGGAATTGATTGTTATTTATTCCCTATTTATTTAGTGGCTTTTTAAGCTAAATCGTCAGTTCAATGCTGATGTGATCTATACACCATGTTTTATGTCTACAAAACTTAAAACAAAATGAGACAGAATTAAGCGAGTTATATAGCTGAATTTATAAAAATTGAACCATACCTAAATTTTCACTTTGAAATTTCGTAGTCTGTATGATGTGAACCACATTATTTGTGGATATAACATATAAAAATAAAGAAAAATAAAGGTGGGTCAAATCAATGGTTTATATTATAGCACTTTACCCTTCAGCATGTGAAAATATTGCTTTTTAAAAACAATCTATGTATACTTACCACACTATTAAAATTATTTTCATTCATATACGAACCATTTTTAGAATTGCATATATTTTAGGATGAACGACTTATGCAGCCTTTGAAATAAAGCAAAAACTTATATAAAAAGGGCTTAACATAATACTTGATTTTAAGGGTTAATTTCACAACTATGATGTTGTATTAGTAAAATTTATTATATAATTAGTGTAATAGGCACAATTCTATAAATATATATATTCTTGTTATTGTGTGTTTCAATAGTAGATTGTATGTAGCAGTCAATGTAAACAAAAACGAATACTTAGTAATCATGTGGATTACAGTATAAAGCAATGTAGAGAACATTTCGTCGGCAATTTCTTCATGCCTCTGTAGCTCAGTTGGTAGAGCGTCTGCCTAGAAAGCGGTAGGTCACTGGTTCGACTCCCGTTCGAGGAGAAAAATTTTTTAATTAATTTTTCTGCCTTTAACTCGTTCCTTTGATTACGTCATCCATCTGTTCTGCAGTTGCATGAAGAAATTTCCGTTAAGTTAAAAATAATTATATTTTTTAATGTGACGGAATTTACAGTTAGTTTTTTGCGTTTATAGAAATTTGAAAAAGGTTGCGGTTTCAAAAATTCAAATTTTACAAATTTTAAGAGGCGATAACTTGAGAGGAGGTGGAGATGGAAAAAAATGTTCTTCTAACGAAGTGAACTATTTGTTAGTGCCAAAAAGCTACTAAAATTTCTGGCTCCCACAACTAGGGTCTAGAAGAAGGGAACATCAAAATTAGAAAAAAAACGAATTTAAGATAACAGTAAATTTTAAGAGCCATTTGGTTTTTTTAAATTTTAACCATAGTGTGCCGCGATAGGAGAAGCAATACACTGCCTTTCTTCCCTTGCAAAATTTAGAAAATACTTATGGTTTCACTGCAATAAATAGTTAAAAAATTTCTATTTTAGGGTTTTGGGGGTATGACTTCTAGTGGGGGTGAGATAGATAAAAATTATCTTTTACGGAAATAAGTTTCTGGCAAAGATCTATGTACATCCTAAATTTCAAATTGCTTTTTATCTTCAAGGGTGTAGAAGTTTTGTAAACATGTCCACGGACGGACGAATGGACAGACGGACGGACGGACAGAGTGAAACTAATAAGCTCATTTTTTCAAAAAATTTTTGGAAAAGTGTTAAAAACGTATTTTTTTTTTTGAAAATATTGATACTTTTCCGAAATATCAAAAAATTTTTTTAGATGCACTAAATGAAAATTCCCTTATAATAAATTTAAGGATAAAAAATATATTTTCTTCGGTTAATATATAATTCATGCGCTATATTTCGTTTCGTTTAAAGCTTAAGCGTAATTGACTATGAAAGCTCTTCCGTGCTAACTGAGAAATTAGATTTTATTAAAGTTAAAATGAAATTTTTCATTAAAAATGGCGCCCGTGAATAACTGAACTGTTTTAAGATTTAGATTACAAAACTCGTAGCTTATCAAAGAATGTAAGAAGAAATTAGTTTGCTAAAAATTTATTAAATACATACATATGCATTTCATATTTTAAAAATTATATTTTAAGTACTTTTAAAATAATATTTAATGTAGCTTCAAAATATGTCTGGTGTTATTTTGGCCGAAACAGTTTTAAATCTTTTAAGTCATCAGTATCTTTGGAAATAAAATGTTGAGGGAATTAAAGAATAAATTTCCAGTTGTTTCAAAACAATATGTTCCTTTTTAGACAAGCTGCAAGTTTCATACAATAAATCTAACGAAAAAATTGCTTATGGATGTTATTTTTCCAAAAATTTTATTTTATTTTAATAAAATCGAATTTTCCAGCTGGTACGGAAAAGATTTTGAAGTCACTTACCTTCAATTGTATAATATTAAACTTCAGCTTATCGCTGCATATATATTTTATGAAAAACCGAATTAGATGAACGTGGTTATAAACCCCACGTATAAATGAATATAAATAAAAAATAAAATTAACTAGAATCACATATTAGATTGCCAGATTAAAAACTTGAGTCATTGTCAAAAGTCTAGTATTAAATACTAAAATTTGGAAATAACAATTTTACAGAAAGTGTACTATAAAATTACGTCAGAGACAGTTGGAATTGAAGGTAACGGGATAACTGAAATACTGAACTTTAGAAAATTTTATAGAATATTATGTAGATATGTAATTTATTTTGTCGTTCTTCTTCAATTGAACATTTTTGTACGCAGACACATCTCAACACTTCCACGCACGATTAAGCAAATTTTAATTCTTTAAGGGAAACGTACATATATCAATAAATAAGTTCGAAAAAATGTTAGGCATTTTGATCCATTCTCTATAATTTGTGAGTATGGACAGAATGCATTTAAATTTAATAAAAATTATGGTTATGGATCAAAGTTGCAATTCTATAATGTTGTAACCAAAAAAGATAGAAAAAACCGGGTAACATATCATGTAAGGGTGTCTCCCAAATCTAGAAGGTGATAGAATGCATTCAGGCGAACAGAAAACACCTAGTGACATTTTCTTTTTTAGCCCTTGTTCTTGACTTATGGGGCCTCAAAGTTAGAACATGCAAAAACCGTCTAATTTTCTCATTTTTATTTATAACTTAGGAAATATAACAGGTAAATTAAACAATATGTACTAATTTTAAAGCTAATGAAATTCTTCTAACGGTAAACCAGTGGTTGTAAGGACTTTCTTAGTTTCAGAGATATTCAAGTGCAAAGTCAAAATTTTTTTTCAAAATTTTCGTTTAACAGTCATATACTCCTAATTCTACGTCATTATGCTATCCTTTTTTAGGAAAAAGAACCCTATGTTATAACCTTCATTGTGATACAACATAAAAATTTAAAAACAACATGTCTATCAGGCAAAAAATTGAGGTTAAAACCTTCGAAAATAAAGTAAAACAAAGTATTTTTCAAACAAAAACAAATTTTTTTAATCTTTACTACGCAGTATTATGCATTATTAACATGAACTTTCTGTTTTCCAAAATGAAAGACAATTGCATTACCTTTATTTTTCTACAAAATATTTCTAAAAGATTCAGGAATATCGGGCCTACGAGGAAATTTAAGATCAAATTTATTGTGTACCGCATTGTGTATTGTCTAGTTGAGTGAAAGTGATACAGAATATTAAAAAAATGTCTGTTAAGTACTTCTTTTCAATTTTAAGGACATGTGTAAGCTTATAGTTAACATATCTAGAAAAATGTAAATTTGGCTCTTAGTACAGTTTCGCTTTGTGCTATCCGAATTCCCTGAAATGCCCACCAGTTAGGTTTGGTAATGGCCAGAACTCAAATATCAAATTTCATGAAATCCCATCAATTCGTTCCGTAGATATGGTGAAAAATGTAAAATCGGCCCGCAAATCAGTTTTCGAGCCCTGATGTTTCCAAAAAATTTATATGTTCATTGTTTTAATACGAGCAATTCAAATATTAAATTTCAATGAAATTGGTTGATTATTTCTCTTTATATACACAAAAATGTATATTTGGCCCGTAGTAAACGTCCAGTTGCTGATGCCTGATTTCTTCCAAAACATAGGAATTTTCGCTTACGATCGAGCAAAGCTTATATATGATATTTCAAGTAAATCGGTTTAATACATTCTTCAAAATGTTCAAAAAAGTAAAACAGGCCCCCTAAAAAATGCAGTTCCCGAGGCCTGAAATATCCCAAAAGTTGATCAATCCGTGCCATGGTGGAAATAATCTTACATATAAAATTACATATACATGCACATAAATAAATATACATGCACACACAGACCGACAGGTTGCTAAAAGGAGTTTACTTACACTTCCCTACTATGGAGAAGTGCATTTCCACCGAAAACTCGATATGCAAAGTTTGTTGCCATCACATAACCTACCTATTGTTTACACAATACGGTCGGTAAAAAGTAATTAGAGGATCGATATTTTGAACAAAAAAGGAGATTCCTTAAATTTGTTTATTATTTTTGTTGAATTAAAGATTTAACATTATGTCAAAATTGTAAGTATTTGACAAGTTTTTTGACTTATGTAAGATTTTAGAACCTGTCTTAAAAAGTGTTTACCTTTTTCTTATAAGATTACATGCAACTGACTGACAAAAGCTTTTTACTTTTCCTTTTTGATTCTCAGTGACATGTAAGATGATATTTCCAGCAATTGTAATATATTTAATAGTAATTTAGTTTTGAATATGTTTAAAAATAAAAAACATATTTAATATTTATTATAGAATTTTTTATACATATTTATGTATATTCAATTATAATTTCTTTTGTTTCTTTTTAAGCACTTTTCCAAAAAATTTTTGAGATTAGTTTCAATATTTCAAAGACTTTTTAAAATAGCTTATTAGTTTCACTCTGCCCGTCCGTCTGACACCCTTGAAGACAGAAAGGTGGAATTTTAAAATTTACCGTTATCTAAGACACGTTTTTTCAAAACACGTTTTTCACACCTAGATTGTGAAGGTCTGAAATTCCTACAGCTTTTAGAAACTAATAAATAGCTCATTTCGTTAGAAGAAATTCCCCCCCCCCCCCCCTTTCAAGTTATCACCGATTGAAATTTGTTCAATTTGAATTTTCGGTACCTGATATTTCCGAAACCGCAGGCTTTTTCAAATTTCTTTAAACGCAGCAAACTAAAAGTAAATTCCAGGCCATTAAAAAAAATAATTATTTTTCTTATCTCACACAATTACCCATTAAAGTCGAGCATTATGTTAATTTTTGAAAAATAAATATAAAAAAACTTATACAAATACAAAAAACTTTTACAAAATAAAAAAACTTTTGTTGTAAGTTGCTCAAGAGGCTTTCAAATATTGTATTTCCACTTGCTAAGCTGAGTTTCTGGAGCATTATTCTAAAGTGACTTACATTAATTAGAGGTCGTAAAACTTCTATTATTTGTTGACTTACATTTACATTGCTTGAAAAATATATGTTTTAACTAAAGTTGCAATAATAATTACAAAATATTAAGTTTTTGTAAAAAGAGTTACAATACATTCATAAAACATTGCTATAATACTTTCGTAAAACATAAAGAGTTACAATACTTCCTACATTTGAAAACATTGCTTTTCATTATATTGTATTTGTACATACAATAATAATCATACCATAATATTTTACAATAAATGTTGCAAATCGACGTAGACTAATATCGCACAGAGTTTTGTTGAATGTTTTTTATTGTAAGTATAAATACGTTAAAAACGTTATTCACTTCGCGTTTGAACGCTGACTTACAGTGTATATTACCATTTTTTGGTTAATTTTTAAACAGTTTATTTAAAATAAAAAAAATTATAGCAGGATCTATTATGAAAACTATTTCCAATATTTTTAATTTTATTGCAATATCTTTATTTATAACAAAATGAGAAGTTTTTTTGCTCTCCTGAAAACCTAACATAGGAGATACAATAGTTGTAGCCGGGATCGTCAATTTATTTTTGCTTTATTTCAATGGGTAATCCTTAATGAAATAGTTTCGTATAAGAATAAAAGTAATATTAATAGTGTAGTATCAGAAATGAGTAAGAGATTCTGAATTTGAATATTTTTTGCTTATACTTGTATGTCGCTATGTAAACCGAAATCAAATGTTTCTGAAACTGAAAATTAAGAAGGAACTTTTCTTCTATTGGACACATAATAAATATAAAAACAATAAAACCAAAACGTAAAAAAATTGAAATTTTAATATTTTGAGGATTTTAAAAAAATATTTGAATAATTTTAAAAATGATGTTGATAAACTTGATGCTAATGATGTTGATCATTTTGTACAATAAGCGCTTATAGTTTTCGTCTGTCCGTGTTGCCGTTTGCAAAACTCTTACACTCGTGAAGAAAGAAAGCTGAAATTTCATAATATATAAATGGATCTTTACTAGAAACTTTTTTTCTGTAGAAGAAAAGTATTGGCTTTCTCCCCTTTTCTTGTAAAAATTGTAATCTCTAAAACAACCTTTTTAAAGAAACCATAAAAACGCAAATGCAAAAAAGTTGCGGCTGAAATTTTTTACAGCGGGGCAGCATAACCAAATATTAAAAAGAAATGTCTGCTAAAATTAACCGTTAGCTAAAGCCAGTTCCATTTATTTTCTGTAAAATATGTTGTAGCAGTCTGAAACTCTAATAGCTTTCTAATTTTTCAGTTTCTGAAAAATTTGATTTCGGTGTACGCAGGGACATCTAACTAAAAATGTATCGATATAAATGATTCGAATAAATGATTCAAATGATTTGAATAAAACCTCTCAAAATTTAATCTGAGTTATCCCCAAAAAACTTTGAAAAAATATTACTTAAAACAAAGTGTACTAAATTTATACATAATCTATTAAAATGTTGTTAAAATTAATTATTCTGAAACTCAAATGTATTGCTATGTCAGCACCATCTTAAGTTGACTTAAGACGTTTGTAGGTACCGAAATATTAAGCAGATGCATAGATGTAAGATGAAATTAAACTAATTTTATATGTAAGTTTATTTCGACCATGGCAAGGATTGATCAACTTTTGGAATATATCAGGCACTTTTTAGCGTGCCTGTTTTATATTTTTGACCATTTTGAAGAAAATATGCAACTGATTTTATTGAAATTTCATATATAAGCTCCATTCGACCGTCCGCGGAACCTCATTAAAATTAGATGAACCCCACGTATAAATGAATATAAATAAAAAATAAAATTAACTAGAATCACATATTAGATTGCCAGATTAAAAACTTGAGTCATTGTCAAAAGTCTAGTATTACATACTAAAATTTGGAAATAACAATTTTGCAAAAAGTGTACTATAAATTTACATCAGAAACAGTTGGAATTGAAGGTAATGGGATAACTGAAATACTGAACTTTAGTAAAATTTTATAGAATATTATGTAGATATGTAATTTATTTTGTCGTTCTTCTTCAATTGAACATTTTTGTACGCAGACACATCTCAACACTTCCACGCACGATTAAGCAAATTTTAATTCTTTAAGGGAAACGTACATATATCAATAAATAAGTTCGAAAAAATGTTAGGCATTTTGATCCATTCTCTATAATTTGTGAGTATGGACAGAATGCATTTAAATTTAATAAAAATTATGGTTATGGATCAAAGTTGCAATTCTATAATGTTGTAACCAAAAAAGATAGAAAAAACCGGGTAACATATCATGTAAGGGTGTCTCCCAAATCTAGAAGGTGATAGAATGCATTCAGGCGAACAGAAAACACCTAGTGACATTTTCTTTTTTAGCCCTTGTTCTTGACTTATGGGGCCTCAAAGTTAGAACATGCAAAAACCGTCTAATTTTCTCATTTTTATTTATAACTTAGGAAATATAACAGGTAAATTAAACAATATGTACTAATTTTAAAGCTAATGAAATTCTTCTAACGGTAAACCAGTGGTTGTAAGGACCTCTTAGTTTCAGAGATATTCAAGTGCAAAGTCAAAATTTTTTTTCAAAATTTTCGTTTAACAGTCATATACTCCTAATTCTACGTCATTATGCTATCCTTTTTTAGGAAGAAGAACCCTATGTTATAACCTTCATTGTGATACAACATAATGTAAGAAAAATTTAAAAACAACATGTCTATCAGGCAAAAAATTGAGGTTAAAACCTTCGAAAATAAAGTAAAACAAAGTATTTTTCAAACAAAAACAAATTTTTTTAATCTTTACTACGCAGTATTATGCATTATTAACATGAACTTTCTGTTTTCCAAAATGAAAGACAATTGCATTACCTTTATTTTTCTACAAAATATTTCTAAAAGATTCAGGAATATCGGGCCTACGAGGAAATTTAAGATCAAATTTATTGTGTACCGCATTGTGTATTGTCTAGTTGAGTGAAAGTGATACAGAATATTAAAAAAATGTCTGTTAAGTACTTCTTTTCAATTTTAAGGACATGTGTAAGCTTATAGTTAACATATCTAGAAAAATGTAAATTTGGCTCTTAGTACAGTTTCGCTTTGTGCTATCCGAATTCCCTGAAATGCCCACCAGTTAGGTTTGGTAATGGCCAGAACTCAAATATCAAATTTCATGAAATCCCATCAATTCGTTCCGTAGATATGGTGAAAAATGTAAAATCGGCCCGCAAATCAGTTTTCGAGCCCTGATGTTTCCAAAAAATTTATATGTTCATTGTTTTAATACGAGCAATTCAAATATTAAATTTCAATGAAATTGGTTGATTATTTCTCTTTATATACACAAAAATGTATATTTGGCCCGTAGTAAACGTCCAGTTGCTGATGCCTGATTTCTTCCAAAAGTTAGGAATTTTCGCGGACGGTCGATCAAAGGTCATATATAAAATTTCAAGTAAATCGGTGAAATATTTTCTTCAAAATGGTGAAAAATGTGAAATCGACCCGCAAATCAGTTTTCGAGCCCTGATCTTTCCAAAAAATTTATATGTTCACTGTTTTGATACGAGGAATTAATATATTAAATTTCAATGAAATCGGGTGGTTCTTTCTCTTTTTAAACACAAAAATTAATATTTTGCCCGTAGTAAACGCCTAGTGCCGATGCCTGATTTCTTCCAAAACATAGGAATTTTTGCGGACGATCGAGCAAAGCTTATATATGAAATTTCAAGTAAATCGGTTTAATACATTCTTCAAAATGTTCAAAAATGTAAAACAGGCCCCCTAAAAAATGCAGTTCCCGAGGCCTGAAATATCCCAAAAGTTGATCAATCCGTGCCATGGTGGAAATAATCTTACATATAAAATTACATATACATGCACATAAATAAATATACATGCACACACAGACCGACAGGTTGCTAAAAGGAGTTTACTTACACTTCCCTACTATGGAGAAGTGCATTTCCACCGAAAACTCGATATGCAAAGTTTGTTGCCATCACATAACCTATCTATTGTTTACACAATACGGTCGGTAAAAAGTAATTAGAGGATCGATATTTTGAACAAAAAAGGAGATTCCTTAAATTTGTTTATTATTTTTGTTGAATTAAAGATTTAACATTATGTCAAAATTGTAAGTATTTGACAAGTTTTTTGACTTATGTAAGATTTTAGAACCTGTCTTAAAAAGTGTTTAGCTTTTTCTTATAAGATTACATACAACTGACTGACAAAAGCTTTTTACTTTTCCTTTTTGATTCTCAGTGACATGTAAGATGATATTTCCAGCAATTGTAATGTATTTAATAGTAATTTAGTTTTGAATATGTTTAAAAATAAAAAACATATTTAATATTTATTATAGAATTTTTTATACATATTTATGTATATTCAATTATAATTTCTTTTGTTTCTTTTTAAGCACTTTTCCAAAAAATTTTTGAGATTAGTTTCAATATTTCAAAGACTTTTTAAAATAGCTTATTAGTTTCACTCTGCCCGTCCGTCTGACACCCTTGAAGACAGAAAGGTGGAATTTTAAAATTTACCGTTATCTAAGACACGTTTTTTAAAAACACGTTTTTCACACCTAGATTGTGAAGGTCTGAAATTCCTACAGCTTTTAGAAACTAATAAATAGCTCATTTCGTTAGAAGAAATTCCCCCCCCCCCCCTTTCAAGTTATCACCGATTGAAATTTGTTCAATTTGAATTTTCGGTACCTGATATTTCCGAAACCGCAGGCTTTTTCAAATTTCTTTAAACGCAGCAAACTAAAAGTAAATTCCAGGCCATTAAAAAAAATAATTATTTTTCTTATCTCACACAATTACCCATTAAAGTCGAGCATTATGTTAATTTTTGAAAAATAAATATAAAAAAACTTATACAAATACAAAAAACTTTTACAAAATAAAAAAACTTTTGTTGTAAGTTGCTCAAGAGGCTTTCAAATATTGTATTTCCACTTGCTAAGCTGAGTTTCTGGAGCATTATTCTAAAGTGACTTACATTAATTAGAGGTCGTAAAACTTCTATTATTTGTTGACTTACATTTACATTGCTTGAAAAATATATGTTTTAACTAAAGTTGCAATAATAATTACAAAATATTAAGTTTTTGTAAAAAGAGTTACAATACATTCATAAAACATTGCTATAATACTTTCGTAAAACATAAAGAGTTACAATACTTCCTACATTTGAAAACATTGCTTTTCATTATATTGTATTTGTACATACAATAATAATCATACCATAATATTTTACAATAAATGTTGCAAATCGACGTAGACTAATATCGCACAGAGTTTTGTTGAATGTTTTTTATTGTAAGTATAAATACGTTAAAAACGTTATTCACTTCGCGTTTGAACGCTGACTTACAGTGTATATTACCATTTTTTGGTTAATTTTTAAACAGTTTATTTAAAATAAAAAAAATTATAGCAGGATCTATTATGAAAACTATTTCCAATATTTTTAATTTTATTGCAATATCTTTATTTATAACAAAATGAGAAGTTTTTTTGCTCTCCTGAAAACCTAACATAGGAGATACAATAGTTGTAGCCGGGATCGTCAATTTATTTTTGCTTTATTTCAATGGGTAATCCTTAATGAAATAGTTTCGTATAAGAATAAAAGTAATATTAATAGTGTAGTATCAGAAATGAGTAAGAGATTCTGAATTTGAATATTTTTTGCTTATACTTGTATGTCGCTATGTAAACCGAAATCAAATGTTTCTGAAACTGAAAATTAAGAAGGAACTTTTCTTCTATTGGACACATAATAAATATAAAAACAATAAAACCAAAACGTAAAAAAATTGAAATTTTAATATTTTGAGGATTTTAAAAAAATATTTGAATAATTTTAAAAATGATGTTGATAAACTTGATGCTAATGATGTTGATCATTTTGTACAATAAGCGCTTATAGTTTTCGTCTGTCCGTGTTGCCGTTTGCAAAACTCTTACACTCGTGAAGAAAGAAAGCTGAAATTTCATAATATATAAATGGATCTTTACTAGAAACTTTTTTTCTGTAGAAGAAAAGTATTAGCTTTCTCCCCTTTTCTTGTAAAAATTGTAATCTCTAAAACAACCTTTTTAAAGAAACCATAAAAACGCAAATGCAAAAAAGTTGCGGCTGAAATTTTTTACAGCGGGGCAGCATAACCAAATATTAAAAAGAAATGTCTGCTAAAATTAACCGTTAGCTAAAGCCAGTTCCATTTATTTTCTGTAAAATATGTTGTAGCAGTCTGAAACTCTAATAGCTTTCTAATTTTTCACTTTCTGAAAAATTTGATTTCGGTGTACGCAGGGACATCTAACTAAAAATGTTTCAATATATGTAAATGATTTGAATAAATGATTCAAATGATTTGAATAAAACCTCTCAAAATTTAATCTGAGTTATCCCCAAAAAACTTTGAAAAAATATTACTTAAAACAAAGTGTACTAATACGTACATAATCTATTAAAATATTGTTAAAATTAATTATTCTGAAACTCAAAAGTATTCCTATGTCAGCACCATCTTAAGTTGACTTAATATATAAATTCTTCGTGTTAAAACAATGACCATATAAATTTTTTGGAAAGATCAGGACTCGAAAACTGATCTGCAGGCCGATTTTACATTTTTCACCATATCTACGGAACGAATTGATGGAATTTCTTGAAATTTGTTATTTGAGTTCTGGTTGTTAGCGAAACTAACTGGCGATCATTTCAGGGAATTCGGGTAGCACAAAGCGAAACTCTACTAAGAGCCAAACTTACATTTCTCTAGATATGTTAACTATAAGCTTACTAATGTCCTAAAAATTGGAAAGAAGTATTTAGCAGACATTTTTATAATATTCTGTAACACTTTCACTTAACTAGACAATATACATTGCGGTCGGTTATGCGCTGACTACATCAGATTTTTTTTTTGAATTACGTATTGAAGTCTTATGTTTTTTTATTAACGAAAACGTTTCGTTTGAACCGATTTACAAGTTATCACATCAAAAAACTAGAAAATTCCTAACGGTAGCATCGTACGGTATATAACTAGAAATTTCGATTTTAAAAATTTTAATATAAAAAAACCCAACAACAATAAATGAGATCATTACAAAAAAATTTACATGATCCGACATTTTAACCCTACACAGAATTCCACCTAATATTTAATACAATTTGTTCCTATCTAACACCAACATGATCATACACATACCTATAATTCGCATTAGAATGGTATGTGACATATATGGGTTAGCAAAGAATTATCATGCTGCAGCTCGTACATGCAAATCTCCCGCATCGTCAAAACCTTAGCCTTAATAAAGGTTGGTGCAAATTTAGCACAATACTTCTTACTCAAAGTTGAAAACAAAGTTTCGTCGAAATACAATGTCACTATGTCATCTACCGCAATTTTTGGCAACCTGGACCGCAAATTATAACGCTTAGCCGAACGCTCGAAGGCAATATTTATATTCTCCAAGATCTCAGACCGAATTAATTGCAATCCATCTACAGTACCAAACTCAATATTCTCACCTTTCAGCGCTTCCAATTTGCGTAACAATTCGTAATCCTTCGCGTGGTTCGCCATGTGCAAGCCAAATAATGCGTGATACGGAGGCAATCCTATGGTTTGATGGTAAGAACTTCTCACCGCCCCAGCTGTTTTTGATGTTTTTGTCTCAATTCCTTTGATCCCTGTCCAAGTACGAACGAATCACTGCTATTACGGAACGGTTGACTCTCCCGCTCGCGTTCGCTTGTGGACTGTGCAAGGCAGTAGTAATGTGGCGAAAGCCTAGCTCGGCCATGAAATTCGCGAATTGCTCCGACTTAAACTGTTTGCCATTATCCGACAAGATCATCTCCGGGGTACCAAACAGCAAAACGATTTTCCTTAAGGTAGATACAAATTATAAAAGAATCGAATCGTTTAATAGGCTTCAAAAATGGAAATTTAGACAAATGGTCAAGAACAATAATTACGCCTATATTACCAGATTTAGATCGGGGGTAAGGACCAAGTAAATCAATATAAAGTTTCTGAAATGGACGCTGAACCACAATTTGAGAAGACATAGTCGGACGCATCGCTCGTCATTGACGGCCAAAAGCAATATGTTTGTAATCTCTGCAGCGTCTTTGCAATTCCTCCATGACACTTATTCGGCGGGATGTGAGCATTACCAATAGTTTCGGTCTCAGGAATCCAAAGTTTCCAGTCATATGATTCACGAAGCTGATTGCCATCGGCAAATTCTGTACGCTTGCAGATTTTATCATCCATAATCTTAAGATCAGGAAGCATTGTCTAGAATGTGTTGCATAAGTTTTATGTCGTCTCAGCTTTGAAAGCATCCGCACTTAAGTCTACCATTGGAGCCAAGTCAATTTGCAATATATCCTCACAATTCTGCCTTGAAAGTGCATCTGGTACGACGTTTTGCGAGCCCCGGCGGTGTTCTATTTTAAATCTGAAACCCTGAAGTTTGGGAGACCACCTCTCCAATCTGCCGCTCAAATCGGTTTGACGCATCAGCCATTCCAGACTCGCATGATCCGTGATAATAGTGAAATCTTACAAAATATTATGCAAAGTGTCGAAGCACTCAGCACCTCACCATTCGACTCGAGTACCCAAGAAGCGACGAAGTTGTTTAATTGTTTTCGGCGATGGATAGTCTGCAATCGGCGAAACCTTATCCGGATCAGTGCGCAAGGTATCCTTCCCGACGATGTAACCCAGATGCTTGACTTCGGACAGAAAAAATTTACTTTTTTCGACATTTACGGTCAAACCAGAAAGTCTTTACCGATGCGCTACCTCTATCAGCGATTCGAAAGTCTCAGAGATAATTAGGAGATGGCATAAATAAACGAAAACACTTTCGCGAACCTGTGACGGTATAACGCGGTCCATTAATCTTCATAGTGTCTGAGCCGCATTACACAAGTCGAAGGCATAACACATTATCCATACAATGGTTGATTAGGAACGGTAGAACAGGTTTAATCGCGAGAGGGAATTTCTTCCAAGGGAATTTGCCAGAAAGCCTTAGGTAAATCCAAAGAACTTATAAACTCCGCACGCGGCAAACGACTTGATATACCCTCAATATGCGTTAGCGGATACGCGTCCTTAAATTTTAGACTATTTACTTTTCGCGAATCTAAGCATAAACGTGTTTTATTCGATTTTTGAACCAACACTACCGGACTCGACTACGGTCTATTCCGCGCCTCTTCAATCACGCCTAATCGCAACATTTCGCCAACTTCACGGTGCACGACCTTTTCAAATGCGGATGAAATTGGAAAATAGCTTTGTTTAATAGGACGGGAACCGTGTTCAAGTTCAATCTCATGTTCCATTAAAGACGTTTTCCCTAAGCCCTCAATATTATACGACGGGAATAAGCCCTTCACAACTTCTACGCGGCGTCGCTGAACAAAAGAAAGAGTATACATACTCGAATCAATCTCCGAGCAGACTGAGGCGGAATCATAAACTTGCGAAATAAGTTGTAATGCAAGAAATTTAGAAGTTGTGAAGATGAAATTTTGACCAAAAATCAATTCCTTAAAATCACATTCTGAATTAAACTAAGGACAATATAAAATTCAATAAGATCAGACTTTCCTTTAAAGGTTATCGAAACTTTAAAAGTACCAAATACGATCTGCTTACGTCCATCGGCGGTTCTAACGGAAGTTTCGCGATCAACGAAGATTTCATTATTACGAATCTCTTTTGCGAGATCGCCCCCAATACACAAAACTTGTGCGCCAGAGTCCAAAGAACCTAAAAAAATTTTATTCAAGATGCTTACCTCAGCGTAAGGTCTCATATCACATTTATTACGAGTTAAAGCACATATACACGAGCAAATATTTTTACGGAGAGATATAATCTTATTCCAAAAATTACGAATTCGGGCGGACGAACGTTTAAAATTATGAATAAAATGAATTTCATTAACATATCTAAAAATTTCAGCCCTTTTCTTTTCGTAAGACTTTAGTCTTTCTTCGTACGGAATAATCGGTTTCAAAATAGGTTTATAAGAAGAAATACCTTGCAAAGTCGAGGATGGAGGATTGGGAACTAGAATTCGCGATTTCAATTCGGTCGAGGGTATTAGTTTGTCCCCTCGGGAGCTCGCAAGTTTCCTAACCTACACTTTGGACAATTTGGTTTATACACGCTAGGAAGACCGCATTCGTAACAAAACACCTTTCTATCAGCCAAACAATCGCGATAACTATGCCCAACATACCAATTTGGATCCGGAATCTGCCAAAGCCTCAACCGTAGGTTGCAAGACCGTTACCGAAACGTCACTGCTAATATCAATCCTCTCAACCTCGCTAACATGTCTCACACTAGGATTAGGTTGCGGCCTCGCATGGTTAAACGCATTAGAACTAGAGCCAGCAATCTCCCTCAAAAGTTTTTCCCTCTTGAGGCAAAACGAACGAAGTTGAGGCAAGGTATGGATAGGTACATATAACAGTCCTGCAAGTTCTCAGAGATCTTAAGAGCTGCATCGCGATAATCATCAAAAGAAAGGTCGCGCCTTGCTTCCGCGCACGCATAGCTTCTCTCAGATCCGCATCGGAGTAACACCCCCCATAGTGTGTATGCAGAGTTTGACAAAGATTGGGCCACGTAACACGCGCGACGATACCGATAGTACCAATCCTTAGCGCCTCCAGCGAATAAAATCTGAGCGTGTTCACACAACGCGTTAAAGTTACCACCGAAAGTGTCGACCACTTGGCTTTCAACACGGTAAATAAAATTTTGTACTGAAAAACGCGCGGTTCCCTCAAATTTTTTCTCGTTGTAATGCGGAAAAATCGGTCTACAAAATCTTCGAAGTTTAAAATATGTACACATGATATTGTATCGAGTTTTAAGAGTTATAAGAGGATTCAAGTTTACAGTGTAACACGTGCAACAAGGGGATTCATTTAAAATGTTCAAAAATTAGCAAAAAAATATATAATACTTTAAATGAAAATGAATCTGCTCCATTTCATTGTCATATATGTGTGCGTAATTTTCGTAAAAACTAAAATACTGCTAACCCAAAGCCAAAAGAAGCTAACCTAAAAGCCAAAGGAAGCAATATTAATGTGCAATATGATACGATTATTTCCAGACTAGATATGCTGACCAATGAGTTTCAGGAATTGAAAGATTCTGTTTATTAAGTTTTATTAATCCCAAGTATGATGAACCAATTGATAAACTAGTCAAAATTGCAGAAGAAAATAAGTTAATAAAAAAGAAAATAAAAGGTTAAATAATGAAGTCATTAGTATGCGTAAATTAGTTGATTATATACATGGTGATATTGTAAGTAAACAAAATATAGTCAAAAGTGATAATGCAAAAACTCACGAGGAAACAATATCAGTAATAATTGAAGCTGCAAAAGTTATGGAAATTGAAATGAACAGTCATGACATTGTAAATACGAAAACGCTTAAAAATTATCAAGTTAAATTAAAGGATGGTAAAAAATATGAGAAAACTTTAACAAAAGTTCAATTCGCCACTAATAAAAAAAATTACATTTATGTCCTATAAAAGGCGACTAAAAACTTACCGTGTTTCAAAAATGTAACATTTTTCGATGCTTTGACAGATAATACGATCCAACTGTTCAACTACGCCAAAAAGTTACAAGTTATAGGATACTCAAAAATATTCACCTCTCGCGGCAAAGTTTTTGGGAAAATAAACGATAATTCGACACCAATTAACATAAAAAATAAAGAGTTTGTTGATTCAATTTTATTTATGTAAATCTACATCTGCACCAGGTACATCATATCAAAAAAAAATCAACAAACAATGCAAGTAACGCAACTAATGATAGTTCAGAAGACGAATATAATAGCACTTAAATATATGTGAATTTCAGAAACATAAAAATTATAATAGTTGTGCCAATAATTTAAGTTATAATCTTAATATATTGTCTTTTAATGCACGAAGTCTCGCATCAATTAATAAGTTTAATAAATTTAAAGAAATATTACACACTTTTGTAGAATTATTACCAAAAATATTGATGATTCAAGAGACTTGGTTTGATGATAAGTTGATTCAATTATATAATGTACCGAACTATTTCGCAGTACGCGAATCTTTAAATTATGAGGTAATTGATGTTATTAACCATAATTATTGCAATGCTATTTCGTTAATACTACTAGATATTTCGTATAATAATAAAAGCTTGTGCATAGTTACATATTATAGATCACTAAAATGTTGCATTAATTCTTTTCTAATAACTCTTAAAAAGTTGTTAAATAAGATACCGACTTTCCTATGTATAATGTCCGGCGATACTAATGTGGATTTTTATAATAATTATTCGCTAAAGACCAACTATTTGTCATTTCCCTCTTCTTTTAGTTATTACCACCAACACAACTTAATCACCAGGCCAAAAAATTCTTCTTGTATTGATCACGTTTTAACAAATGACAATCTTTTAAAAATTAATGTGTGTGCAATTGAAAATAATATAAGTGATCATAACATTATAATGGTAATTTTGAACAAGATTGTTAACATTTCTAATAACCATCAATTTATAAAATCTAGAACCAGTTTTTCTAATGCTGCAGGTATAATTAATTCAACAACTTCAATAGATAATTATTGTGATCTAAATGTCAATGATATGTGTGATCACTTGATTTCTGATATTGGAAGTATTATCAGCGCTAATACAAATATTAGTGTGTTACTTATGATAAAAGGGATCAAATTGCTCCATGGTTAAATGATAGTCTTAAAAAGTTAATTAGAGAAAGAGATAAAATGAGGAAAAGATACAAAAAAAACCCTAATAATGTTGATTTATTTAATGATTACGTAAGAATCAAAAAATTTGTAAATCATTCTATAAGACATTGTAGAAGGAGATATAAATTTAACAACTATTTAACTTTGATTTTCCTGAGAGCAACATTTCTGAGGAACTTGATATTTTAAAGCATCTTAATAATAAAAATTCAGTTGGTTATGAGAATATTCCTATATAAGTAATAAAAAATTTTTCTACTACTTTTGCATCTATTTTCTCAACTCTGTATAATAAAATTGTAACTACTGGCGTCTATCCTGGATGCATTAAAAATTCAGAAGGCAACACGTATATTTAAGGATGGTAGTAAATTTGTGTACCATCAGTGTTTGCCAAAATTATTGAAAAGATTATGTATAAAAATCTAGAGACCCAGGTGTATTTATTGATTTCAGAAAGGTGTTCGGTACTGTTGACCATGGTATTCTTATCACTAAACTAAGATATTTTGGTTGCTCTGCTAGATCGATTACTTTAATGAATAGGTACTAGCAAAATCGGAAGCCATTTGTAATTTTTAGGGGAACAAAAAGTTCTATTAAGAATGTTGATATTGGTATACCGCAGGGATCAATATTAGAACCTCTTTTATTTTTAATATTTATTAATGGCATTCATAGATTACCATTAATGGGTAACACGCCAACGAAAAAATGGCACGTTTAGCTGAGGATCAAAATTTTGTTAGACAACTCAAACGAACGAAACCCTTTATACTGCGTCGGGATAACATCTATTACAATAATGTTTCCAATGGAATTTTGGTAGATCATAGAGTTTTAAAAAAAAAAAACAAAGTTTTTTGGCCAAATTTATATTAATGGTTAGTCTAATGACTAGTTTTAGTTTAAACAACGATCGAAGGTTTTACTGACTTAAAGTGGCACGGTATTTCAACCCGCACCTCGGTAAGCGGCCACTGACTTTTCTGTCGATGATTTCCACCGATCGAACAAAAAAAAAATCGTTCGCATTTTTCAGGGCTCGAACCTGAGACCCCTTGCATATAAATTGTATGCTGTACGCATTACCCTAAATGTTATTACATATCTTGAACTCTCTAAATGTCAGAGAACAGTTTGAGATAGGAGGATTCTCAATAAATAATACAAAAATTATATTTTGTATTATTTCATAAATTGTTTTAAACCAAAAAAACGTCGAATGTTCATATTAGAATTTTTATGGTTTTTGGAAATTTTCGGTCAGTTTTTCTCGGAGCATCCCTGAGAAAAGTTACTTAGAGAAAAAGTTCGAAAGAATTCGAGATTATGGATTTTTCTCTAAAATTTACTATATTTCAATAAAAATCTTAAAATTTCATTTTTTCCTAAAGTAACGGTTCTTAAAAATCTCAGCTGCTTTTAAGAGTAACTATTGTGATGAAAAATTAATTATGGTTGATAATTACGGCACTTAAAATTAATAAAAATCAAAAATAGTACAGCAAGCAGACAAAATTTTGTGAAAAGAAATTTCAAAGTTTCAAAAAGCTTTGTGCGTACGAATAAAAATCGAAAAGCAAAAATTTGATTTTTTCTAAAGTTCAAATGTTTGGTATTTCAAAAATATATAAAATAAAAAAGCATGTAATATATTGTATTCTTTTATAAATATATAGTCGCTACAGCCGGATAATTCATAAAGGTTAAAAATCTAAGGCTAGATAACTCATAAAAATAAGTAGAATCAAGAAATGGATATGTTGGTTTAAATAGCATTAAACCGTTGTATTCGATTCATTCCCATAAATAATTCTTGTTTTTATCAATTTTTTTTTTATTTTTTTTTTAATTTATTGAATTTTTACTTTTTTAACACATTTTTTTTATGGTGGAAAAAACATATTTTAACTTGCTGAAATTTCGCAAAAATTTTACATATCCACGGTTTTATTCACTAAAAAATTGTGTAAACATTGAGAAATAGATTTTTAAGTAAATTTTTAACCGCTTTGATAAAAAAAAAATTTTTTTTATTAATATGTAAAATACGTATGTAAGTATGTATGTAATATTTTTTTGCGCCTCTTTTTCCCCTAAGACGAACATAGGACTAGTGTATAATGTCATAGGTAATCATGCTCCACTTTCATTGCGTCATTGTGCCTCAACTAGGTACAGGACTAGCCTGCTGTAATTTTTTTCTTTATGTTAAATATTTAAGATAATTGATACTAATTGTTTATTTTTCTTGGTTCAATATCGAATATTATGGAGATATGAAAATTACTTCTATGATCGCAGTTTAAACCCGAGACCCTTCAGTTACAGAACCGGTGCAATGACCACAGCTTAATTGGTCAGTGATTTCATTATACAAATAAGAGTGTGATCTTAGCACTCAAAATAAATGCACTTTAAAGCATAAGCAAAAACCGTTGAAATATAAATAACTAAAATATAGAAACAAATTCTGTCGGCCCTCGCGGAATGTTATTTAAACATTTTGTAATCTTCTGAATAAAATAAATCTCGGAATTTGAAATTCTATTATATACTCCTCGTCCTCAGTTAAAACCTAGAAATTTTTATTTTAAAATTTGGAATTACTCCGTTATTGTAGCCATAACATCATTCTTTAGCACTTTTCCAAAAATTTTTTGAAAAAAAGCGCTTATTAGTTTCACTCTGCCCGTCTGTCCGTCCGTGGACACCTTTTTTTGTTTATTAAACTTTTACACCCTTGAAGATAGAAAGCTGAAATTGAATACGTACATAGATTTTTACTAGAAACTTATTTCCGTAGAACCAAAATTTTTACCTATCTCCCCCCCTCTAGAAGTTTTTCAAAGAGAAGAAAATCAGCTTTGATAAAGTGCGTATGTAGCGCACGAAATATATTAGCAAAAAATAAAACAGTATTGTATTCCGAATAAAGGGAAGTTTTCTTTTCATACCAATAAAAAAAAAATCTGATGTGGTAAGCACTTAACGCTTAACTAGACAATACACCGCATTGTGTATTGTCTAGTTAAGTGAAAGTGTTACAGAATATTAAAAAAAATGTCTGTTAAATACTTCTTTCCAATTTTTAGGACATTAGTAAGCTTATAGTTAACATACCTAGAAAAATGCAAACTTGGCTGTTTGTAGAGTTTTGCTTTGTGCTACCCAAATTCTTTGAAATACTCGCCAGTTAGTTTCGGTAACAACCAGAACTCAAATATGAAATTTCAAGAAATTACATCAATTCGTTCCGTAGATATGGTGAAAAATGTAAAATCGGCCCGCAGATCAGTTTTCGAGCCCTGATCTTTCCAAAATATTTATATGTTAGTTGCTTTAATATGAGGAATTCATATATTAAATTTTAATGAAATCGGTTGATTATTTCTCTTTATATACTTTAAAGTGTATAATTGGCCCGCAGTAAACGTCTAGGTGCCGATGCCTGATCTTTCCAAAAAATTTACATGTTCATTATTTTAATACGAGAAATTCAAATAATAAATTTTAATGAAATCGGTTGATTATTTCTCTTTATATACACAAAAATGTATATTTGGCCCGTAGTAAACGTCTAGTTGACGATGCCTGATTTCTTCCAAAACATAGGAATTTTCGCGGACGGTCGAGCTGAGCTTATATATAAAATTTCAAGTAAATCGGTTGAATATTTTCTTCAAAATGTTCAAAAATGTGAAACAGGCCCGCTAAAAAGTGCAGTTCCCGACGCCTGATATATACCAAAAGTTGATCAATCCGTGCCATGGTGTAAATAAACTTACATATAAAATGTCATCAAAATCTGTGCCAAACTTGAGATACACGCGTGCAAACACAGACCGACAGAGCGACAGACCGACAGGTTGCTGAAAATAGTTTATTTGCACTTCCCTACTATGGAGAAGTACGTTCCCACCGAAAACTCGATATGCAAAATTTATTGCCATCACATAACCTATCTATTGTTTACACAATACGGTTGGTAAAAAGAATTATATTTCGGAAAAATTATCAACCATTGAAAAAAAAAAATTTTTGAATAATTGTTTCTCTTAACTCATACAATTAGCCCTTAAAATCGAGCATTATTTTTGCTTTAGTTCAAAGACTGCATAAATCGTTCTCCTAAATATATGCAATCCTAGAAATAGTATCGTATATCAATGAAAATATTTTTAATAGTGTGGTAGATATATATAGACTGTATTTAAAAGCAGTATTTCCACTTGTTGAAGGGAAAAGTGCTACGATACAAACCATTGGTTTAACCCAACTTTATTTTCATGTAGTATTACATCCTTAAATTTTTGCAAAATATGAAAGTGATTTCACTAATATGTCTATTTGTACAAATATTTTATCAAAACATATCGAAAATTAATTGTTTTTGTGAAATACGCGGTTGACATTGAAGATTTTACACTTACTTGTGTATTCCTGGAGCCAGAGAAGTACTACTTGGGAATCAGTCCATGCATACAGTACTATATGTGATATTTCTAAATCATCTGCAACCTTATTAAACAGTTTCATTAGTAATTCTGCTCCTCGTAGCTCTAATCGCGGAAGTGAAAGTTTTTGCGAAGACGATGCTAACTTTGTTTTGTCAGTGATTAACATTGATTTATAACCGTTTTGATGCAGTCGTAAGTTTTCTACTCGGGCATGTGCTCTACCTGAGGCGTCACAGAACCTGTGAAGTTTAAGTAGTTTGGCTGAAGTGTAGAAAAACCACATTTCAACTTGGTATGATCTATAAATTGCAACTGGTTTCGAAAATTGATATATTTATCATGTAGACGCGACAGTAATTGCTTATTGCAATCAAAATTTTTGTTCCATTTGTTTTGTAGAATCATTAGCACTTTTCCAAAAAATTTTTTGAAAAAAGTGCTTATTAGTTTCACTCTGTCCGTCCGTCCGTCCGTCCGTCCGTCCATGGACACTTTTTTTGTTTACAAAACTTCTACATCCTTTAAGATAGAAAGCTGAAATTTCATACGTACATAGATCTTCACTAGAAACTTATTTCCGTAGAACAAAATTTTTACCTATCTCCCCCCCTCTAGAAGTTATACCCCCACCAAAACACTAAAAATGGCCTTTTTTAAATATTCGTTGCAATGAAACCATAAGCATTTTTGAAATTTTGCAAACGCATAAAGGCAGCGACTTGCTTCCCCTAGCGCGATATACTATAGTTAAACTTTGGAAAAACAAAATGGCCGTTCAAATTTACCGTTATCTAAAGTCCTTTTTTTCCAAATTTTTGATGTCATTTTTGCTTCTAGACCCCAGCCTGTAGAAGCTTGATATTTTAGGAGCTTTAAGACATTGATAAATAGTTCATTTCGTTAGAAGAAAATTTTTTTTCATCTCCACCCCCTCTCAAGTTATGGCCTCTTGAAATTATTATATTTATATTATATTTCCGAAACCGCAAACGTTTTTAAATTTCTATAAACATAGAAAGCTAGCGGTAAATTCCATGACATTAAAAAATATAATTATTTTTCTTAACTCACACAATTAACCCTTAAAATCGAGCATTATGTTAACCCCTCTTTATATTAATTTTTGCTTTATTTCAAAGACTGTAGAAGTTTTGAAGGATGTAGAAGTTTTGAATGCATCATCCTAAATATATGCACTCCTAGAAATAGTTAAATATGAATGAAAATAATTTTAATAGTGGGATAGGTATACATAGACTGTATTTAAAAGCAGAATTTTCACTTGTTGAAGGGAAAAGTGCTACAATACAAACCATTGGTTTGACCCAACTTTATTTTTGTGGTTATTACAACTGGTGCTACCCATCCAAGTTGGTCAAAAATTCTGGAAATTTTGGAGGATGCAACCCTTTTTGTTATATATTTTGGTGTGTTCGGAGGGTCGATTATTATTCTAAATTCGTTTCATTTTGGGTACCATCGTATTCCTAATATTTTAAGTGACTCAGTTTGTGTATTTCCCATTTCAATGCATTGTGTTGGCATTGTATTGTTACGAGTGGGTTGTTACCTGCCCATTTTTGAAGTCTAAAGCTAGCGCTTTTTAAGATGTTTACAAGTTGTAATTTGCCTTGTACGGCTTGTTCAACTGTATCGCTACCTGATATTTTACCATTTACATACATACGATGGGTAAGATTTTTGCTCCTACTGGAAAGTATTTTGTTTCGTAGGTAACAGTGACTTGTGCATCAATGTCATCCAGTGTAACATGACATATCAAGATGTTTTTAAGGGTTTTTACTAGTCCAGGACCTGTTACAATTCATGTTTGCTCAGCTTTTGCATGGTATGATTGCCCTTTCATTATTCCACGAAGCAATATATCACCAATGACATCTGATCCTAATATACGATCAATTTTTGTTGTTTTTCAAACTCAGGGTCGGCTCTATGTTCTTAAAGTGCTTCCATTTTTCTTTATGTACTTGTTCTTGCGGTAAGATTTTTATTTGACCTAATAGCGGCCGATATTTTGAAAGAATTACCCAAAAGGGGTGTAACGATGCTTACGCGCCTAATTAATGCGTGTATAAGGTTCAATTACGTGCCTGAAATTTGGAAAGTTGCAGAGATAATCATGCTGCACAAACCTAGTAAACCTATGGACAGGACGAATTCTTATACACCAAACCCATTGTTGACGATGATTTCAAAACTGCTAGAGAAACTTTTATTGAGAAGACTTCAGCCTATAATTGAAAGTAAAAGGTTAATCACGAATCATCAATTTGGTTTTCGCCGGAACCACTCAACCATAGATCAGATTCATAGAATAACTGACCTAATAGAAAGTTCACTGGAAGAAAAAACAATATGTTTTATCATATTTTTGGATGTAGCCCAGGCTTACGATAAGGTTTGACATTGTAGATTAATAAAAAAACTTAGGCGAGTACTACCAAGGCAGTATATTGACCTGCTCGAATCTTACCTGACTAATAGGGTATTTCGAGTTGAACAGGAAGATTAGTACTCTTCGCTTAGGGATATCATATCGGTGTACCACAGGGGAGTATATTGGGCCTGATATTATACTTGTTATACACGTATGACATTCCTGAATCGGAAGGAGTTACAATAGCTACATTTGCTGATGATACAGTAGTTATCGCAATAGGACGAAATGAAAATGAATCTACACAAAAATTGCAAAGGCCCAGTGATGGGATCTCAAAATGGACTAAAAAGTGGAATATAAAACTTAACGAGGTGAAATCAGAGCACGTGAATTTCACTAATAGAAAAATTGACAATTCATGTTCGGTTCGGATAAATGGCGTCTTGATTCCGTCCGCAAACACGCGAAGTATTTGGGAATGATGTTGGACGCGAAGCTCAGATGGAAGGAGCACATAAAGAAAAAGATATCTCAACTAGAGGAGGAATACAGAAAGTTTGAGTGGCTTTTGGGGAAGCGTTCTAAATTGACAATATAGAACAAAGTTTTGATATATAATCAAATATTTAAGCCTGTCTGGGCTTACGGTATACAGTTATGGGGCTCCGCTGCACAGACTCATATCCAATCTATACAAAGATTTCAAAATAGAGTCTTACGGGACATCGTAAACGCCCCTTGGTATGTCCATTATGCCGATATACACAGGGATCTCACGATCCTAAGTGTCACACACGAAATTAAAAAGCAAGCAGCCAATCATAAAATGCGATTATCCAATAATGTCAACATCGAGGCGGCTCGATTGGTTGACAATCAAAACTTTGTTAGGAGACTTAAACGTACGAGATCTCTAGAGTTAGTTTAAAGTTTTTTTATCTGGAACAATGAGCACTTAGTACGCTATTGTGTCAGATCAAAAGCTTGTAAATAATCAAAAAAGTTAGAGCAAAATTAATGGTTAGTCGTTTCCGACTAGTTTTATAGTTAATTTTGAGGAGGGTGTTTTTTAGTGGATTAAAGTTCCACACTACTGCTTTTAGTCTGGCAGTGTCTTTCGAGATTCTTCACCCTTCCTCTTTGTAAAAAAAAAAAAAAAAAAAAAAAAATATTGCGAGAATAAGAAGTTTAAATTTAAAACATATATAAAATAATATGAACATTTATCCTAATTAGATTGAAAGAATTTGAACAATGGTTTTTACTACACGAATAATTCGGTACGAAGTTCGTAATCACTTGAAAGAGTTTTCTGCTGTATAGACGTTTAAACATATATTCCTGCTAAGCGTAAGATTTTGCGTTGATTTTGATAAAGGACTTTGTTCCTTCGCATAATTGTCCAAGAAAGAGCAACACACCACGAAACTTTCAAAAATTGTTTTTTTTTTTCTGCCAGGGACTGTTGCTAATTTAAGGAAAACAATTCGAACCATGGATTCGGTTACCTGCTATGCCACTCAAGAATACTATTTTAAACATTTCAAAAACTAATAAAACTAATGAAAGTCATGTGTTCAATCAAAGCTCAGGTATGTCTCAGAAATTTCTATAAAATAGCTTGGCAGGCTTGGATAACTGCCATACTATTTTAAGGACTAATTTTAAATATTTAAATTAATAAAGCTCTTTAAGGCGCATGAAAGGTTGCAGCTACGTGTCCAAGATTGTTAAGATATACTTACAATTCATATATGTAAAGAGTTTTATTTGTTTTTAAGAGATTCGGACATTAAAGTATGGCAGAGTTGAGGCGTTTTTAAAAGTGTATCTTAACGGAGGCTATGTATGTTTTGAATTTGTCAGCGAAAGGCTGTCAATTATACCTGTTTAAAAAAAAACAATTTTAAAACAGTGCTAAACTGCTTTTTAAAAACTTTTAAGAAGTGATAAAAAAAATACTTCAATCATATATTAAGTACGGTCTATAAACTCAAGTAGTTCATGAGGAATTGTAAGCAAAACTCATGTTTTTTAAATTATTCCAAAGAAAAGAAATTTTAAATCAGAAAACAAATTCTTGCAATTAGAAATACAAAATTTAGTTAATATATGAATTTTTAGCGGACACTTAATAATAAATATTTGTTTCAAGTTTAGAAACATTTGACAAAAGTAAAATTACTACACGATATTTTGTAAGTACCCCTAGAAATATAAGAACAAAGCGATCTCTTAAAAATGCTCTTAAGAAGTTTTTAAAATATTTTTTGTTGTTTTATGTGAAAAAAACAAGTAAGGTTGAATCCGATAAATTATTTTTTAATAAATTAAAAAATAATTTATCGGATACAGAAATTTTGGAACTGTGTAAATAAGCAAATCGAATTGTTTAATTATGTTTTAAAGTTCATGTTTTAATTAAAAATTTTTCGAGAAATTTATATGATCGAAATTTATCAGATCAAATTTTAAGTGGAGGTGGATCAAAATGAGATGGGCGTATCTTCGAAACTAAATGAGATAGCAAAAAACTGGTTACATATACCGAAATATCATCTTTGAAAACCTATGAAAATGGACTTAAGTCAGAAATTACAAAAGTGACGTATGGATCAAAATAGCACTCAGCCGACGAAGTATCAGCTCTGCAAAAGAATTGCGACTCCATATAACCAATACCGCAAAGGAGGTGCACGGCAGTTTCATCGATTTCTCCAGTCTTTGAAATTGATACCTCCCTGGGCAGTGCCCCGTGAATAAATTCGCAATTTCATGAATTCGCAAGGCAAGCCTTGCTCCCACGGCGGAAGGAGGCAGACCACTGAAACGTCACTACGCGCCAGCTCATCGGCAACCTTGTCGCTTGCGTATCCACTATGGCCTGGTCCCGGTCATTTTCAGGCACGCCAACCTCTGCAGCTTTTTCAGCCTAACCCGTATGCGGCCCGCCGCTATGAAGTGTATCGGTTTCAAAGCCCGCTAATTGTCAAATATCATAAAAGAAAAAAAAAACAAATATGTAAATTATCTTGTTACAAGTAGTAATATAATATATCAAAATAATATAACCAATAATAAAATATTATTAGAAAATATTATTAAAAAATTAAACTTTGGATTTGATAGGAAAATAAATTAATAAAATAAATCTATAGTAATATTAAAACCACTTTAAATCAAATTGGCGAAATATGTATGTATATAACATTATAGGAATTTTCCATATAGAGTAAAATAGTACAAAGTAATTATTTGAGAATTGTATCCATCAATGCATATAACATTGCTGTAAGCAACCTTTTATAGTTGAGTTTACGAAATCGTATTGATGTACTTTTAGGAGAAAAGAAATGAAGCGAAACGGTTTAAAAAACATAATTGAACTCCAAGAATATTTTTTAAATAGGAATGATCGAATAAATTCAGGTTTCTTATGATAAAAAAAACCTTTAAAATAAAAGTTATATAATTAAAATAGAGTTATATTATACTAGAGGTAGTTTTTTAACATTTAAGAACAAGATCTTCCTTAATTACTTATAAGACTAAGTACTAAGGAACTGAGAAAAATTTTGATAATAATGTTTATAATTATGTTATCGTACGAAATTTTTGGTAGTATTAATTGTGAGGTAATTAAATCTGACCACCGGTCCTTTAACCGAAGGGTCTCGGGTTCAAACCCCGGTCAGGTCACTATAAAAATTATATTCAATATTATTATAACTTAATATACAATAATAATAAATATTATACAAGTAATTTTCAAATATTCGTAATATTCCATATTAAAAAAATATTCCATATTAAGAAAAATAAACAGTAAATATTAATAACCTCAAATAATTAATATAAATAAAACTACGGCAGATTAGTCACCTACCTAGTTAAACTCTATGACGCTATGAAACTAGTGCATGAGAAATCATGCACTAGCCCTATGCTCCTTCTAGGAGTGAATAAGGAAAAAATTGTGAGGTGGAAAAAATTTTATTTTCTAGTGCAATAAATTTTTTATTAGTTAGAAGGTGCTAACATTTCAGGCTTCTTCAATTTGACGTCTGCAAAAAACCTCAGAAATTTGAAAAAAAGGGATTTAGATTACCATTGCTATTGATAGTAATTTTGTCTTTCTAATGTACAACAATGCTTAGTTTATCTTTCAAATGAATATTTCTGGTCATAATAATTAAAAAAAATGTATAAAAGGAGATATATATATTTTTTGTGATGCAAATATTTTTAGAGTAAGTCTTAAAACAGGGATATTACGGACTGAGAAGATTCAATGTCACAATTTTTTGGCGCTCTTCTGGCACAAAGACGTGGTTTTAATTGTACAAAAATTTTTACAGAAAATTTTTAAATAGGGTTATTTCTGTTCTGAGAAATTTAAATTTAAGAAATTTCCGGAAACCTAGTCACAAAATCTCATCTAATGCGTTTTCTTGGAAGTTTCTAGTTCTTCTAGAAGTATTTCATACCTTCGATGAAACAATGCTTGCTTAAAATTTTTAAAATATGCTTTCTTCAACCAATAACAATAATGCCTTAATAATTTTGACAAACATACGTTCATTTTAAAAATTTCACATAGGCAAAGGACGAAATTACTACAACATCAGAGAGGGAAAAGGTGGCCCCAAATTAGTCTATGACTAAACAAAACGGAGTTACCGCAAAAATAGCTGAAAACACTGCAAAAGACTTCGCAGCTTGAAGTTCACTTGAATCTCAGTGAACGGAGTCGAAAGCTCTCTGCAAAGTGCAGCTAACAGCGGTCCACTCGTTGTGGTGAAATACTGCAGGTGAAACCCTATACGATGGCGCTCCAACTGATTTTTCCAATTGGTTCATGTAAGGATTCATGTAGTCAATCATTTTACCTTTATTTACAGCTACTTACCTGAAAAAGAAAAAAAAAGAAATAAATTAAATAAAATAAAAGAATTTTAATATAAAAAGAATATTTATAAACGAATATAGATTTAAGGTCAATAAGTACCGTCAAATAAGAGGAGAAAAGGAAACCTATATTTTAAAATATTTTGATAAAAATTTAGATAAATACTCACAAAGTGAAAATTCTTGTTGCAACTATAAAAAATTGACAAGAAAAATTTTGAAAAGAAAAGAAAATAAACCTTTTTAATAATATTATAAGAATTTTTATAGTGAACCTTATTTTCGTCAACAAGTGTCGCATTATTGAAAAAAAAAAATCTTATGTGGTCAGCACATAACCGACCGCATTGTATATTGTCTATTTAAGTGAAAGGGTTACAGAAAATTATAAAAATGTTCAATTTTTAGAACATTAGTAAGCTTATAGTTAACATACCTAGAAAAATGTAAATTTAGCTCTTAGTAGAGTTTCGCTTTGTGCTACCCGAATTCCCAGAAATGCTCGCCAGTTAACCAGATTATTTAAATCTCAAATATTAAATTTCAAGAAATTCCATCAATTCGTTCCGTAGATATGGTGAAAAATGTAAAATCTGCCCGCAAATCAGTTTTCGAGCCCTGACCTTTCCAAAAAATTTATATGTTCATTGTTTTAATACGAGGAATTCAAATTTTAAATTTCAATGAAATCGGTCAATTATTTCTCTTTATATACGCAAAAATGCATATTTGGCCCGTAGTAAACGAGGCCTGATGTATCCCAAAAGTTGATCAAAAGATGATCAAAATCGGTTAAGAAGAACTTGAGATACACGCGTGCACACACAGACCGACAGAGCGACAGACCGACAGACCGATAAACCGACAGACTGACCGACCGACAGGTTGCTAAAAATGGTTTATTAACACTTCCCTACTATGGAGAAGTGCATTCCCACCGAAAACTCGACATGCAAAATTTGTTGCCATCACATAACCTACCTATTGTTTACACAATACGGTCGGTAATAATTGAATAAACGAACACAATAGTAATTATTGAATTACGTGAAATTGAAGATCTAAAATAAAGCCACTTGCCGATCAGCCGGAGAAAAAAATAGTAAAAATAATAAATGAAATAACAGTAGAATATAGAATTTTCTTATTTACACGATCTATCTATCAATCGTAATATTTTCTGTTTAGTGTGCTTAATCTAAGTAGTAATAAAATCTTACTATCTATCCTATTAATCTTAATAAAGAAAATTTAGTGCTTAATGTGAATGGTTATATAATCTTACGATTTATTTTGTTATCATAGTACAGAAAATTTAGTGTCTAATCGACAGAGTAATAGTGCTTATGAATCTTTAAACTTTATAGAAAATTTATTAAATTTACTAATACAACTAATATGGAATTACTAATAGAACTAATAAAATTTATTTTTTTTTTTTGGAACTAATAAAATTTATTTTTTTTTTCTTTACCCAGAGGAAGGGTGAAAAATCTCGAAAGACACTGCCAGACGAAAAGCCATAGGGTGGAACTTTAATCCACTAAAAAACACCCTCCTCAAAATAAACTATAAAACTAATCGGAAACGACTAACTATTAATTTTGCTCTAACCTTTTTGATTATTTACAAGCTTTTGAGCCGGCACAATAGCATACTAAGTACTCATTGTTCCAGATAACAAACTTTAAACTAACTCGAGAGGTCTCGTATGTTTAAGTCTCCTAACAAAGTTTTGATTGTCAACCAATCGAGCCGCCTCGATGTTGACATGATTGGATAAACGCATTTTATGATTGGCTGTTTGCTTTTTAATTTCGTCTGTGACTATCGGCATTACGGACATAAATAGGGGCTTTTAAAATGTCCCGTAATACCCTATTTTGAAATCTTTGAATAGATTGTATATGAGACTGCGCTGCGCAGCCCCATAACTGAATACCGTAAGCCCAGACAGGCTTAAATATTTGATTATATATCAAAACTTTGTTGCATATTGTCAACTTAGAACTCTTTTTCTCTATGTGCTCCTTTCATCTAAGCTTTGCGTCCGACGTCATTCCCAAATACTTCGCCGTGTTTGCGGACGGAATCAAGACGCCATTTATCCGAACCGAACATGAATTGTCAATTTTCCTATTAGTGAAATTAACGTGTACTGATTTCACCTCGTTAAGTTTTATATTCCACTTTCTAATCCATTTTGAGATCTCGTCACTGGCCTTTTATAATTTTTGTGTAGATTCATTTATACTTCGTCCTATTGCGATAACTACTGTATCTTCAGCAAATGTAGCTATTGTAACTCCTTCCGATTCAGGAATATCATACGTGTATAACAAGTATAATATCAGGCCCAATATACTCCCCTGTGGTACACCGATATGATATCCCTAAGCGAAGAGTACTAATCTTCCTGTTTAACTCGAAATACCCTATTAGTCAGGTAAGATTCGAGCAGGTCAATATACTGCCTTGGTAGTAATCGCCTAAGTTTTTTTATAAATCTACAATGCCAAACCTTATCGAAGGCCTGGGCTACATCCAAAAATATAATAAAACATATTGTTTTTTCCTCCAGTGAATTTTCTATTAGGTCAGTTATTCTATGAATCTGATCTATGGTCGATTGGTTCCGGCGAAAACCAAATTGATGATTCGTGATTAACCTTTTACTTTCAATTATAGGCTGAAGTCTTCTCAATAAAAGTTACTCTAGCAGTTTTGAAATCATCGGCAACAATGAGATTGGTCTATAAGATGTCGGCCTGTCTATAGGTTTGGGCAGCAGGATTATCTCTGCAACTTTCCAAATATCAGGCATGTAATTAAACCTTATACACGCATTAATTAGGCGCGTTAGCGTCATTTTACATTATGGGTAATTTTTTCAAAATATCAGCCGTTATTTAATCAAATCCCGGGGTCTTTTTAGGTTTAAGAGACCCGATTTTTTCTATAACATTTCTTTCAGTGACAATTGAAATAGTCACTCTATCCTCAACAAAAGCAGATTCCTCATTTTCATACACGCCCTGGCTGTTATGCGGCAGAATATATCGGCCAAATGATCCGCAAACGCATCTGCATTATCCGTGTCAGTTTTTGCCCACGTTACACCTTTGTTAGCGAGATGTTTGATAGGTACCTTCATTTTCTTTGTTGCCCTCTACAGTGAGTAATTGGTTTTCTCACACGCCGTCAAATTTTGAACATAATTGGCAACTGAATCCTCCTTGTATTTTCTACTACAGCGTCTTAGTTGCTGCGATTCACGATTATATCTGGTTTTATCAATAGGATCACGCGTTTGCTGCCACCTCTTTCTCGCCCGCCTGCTTTGTCCTACATTTGCTAGTATATGTGGGGGATAGTTAATGCCTCCCCTTCTAATAGCATTAATTTTCGAACTACTCCAAACCGAATTTTGAATAATTTTAGTAAAGTTTTCGGCCTCCTCATCTGTGTGCTGGGTCGTTCTTATTCTTTTCGTTAGATCTATTTGTCGTTCAACCTCTAAGCGAAATCTTGACCAATCTGTAATTTCATTTGTCAGCGATGGCTTCGCTCTTTTCATTACAATATTTTCCTTAAGTTCAAGAATAACCACTGAATGATCGGAGTTTAAATCATAGTTAAATTTTTCGCAATCTGTTTTGTTATGAAGAAATCTATTAAATTTGGACACTTATTAACATCGCCTGGCCAATGGTGCAGTGGTTATTGCACTGGTCCTTTAACAGAAGGGTATCGGGTTCAAAGCCCAGTCAAGTCACTAAAAATTATATTCAATATTATATAGCTTTATACAAATTACATGATACTATACATATTAACTAATTGCCATATTTCAATAATATCCAATATTAAAAATACCAGAAAAATAAAATAGTAAATATCAATAACCTTAATAAATATTTAATATAAAACTACGATAGGCTCGTCACCTACATAGTAAAACTAAAAGACGTAAGAAACTTGTGTTCATGATTATCTACAATATCGTGCACCAGCCTTATGCTCCCCCCAGGAGCGAAACAAGAATAAAAAAAAACTTATTGACATAGATTGAATCTTACTTTATTATATTTCCAAATATTTAAAATTAGCTTTTGGAGTTGTATGGCAGCTACCCGAACCTGTCAAGTCATATCATTGAAACTTTAAGGATATATGTGGCATATAATTGGATATTAGTGCAACCATTCCCTTAAAATCTTCAGATCATATGGAGAGTGTAATTTAACACATCTTTGTAAAATTTGATATTTATATCTTTATTAGTTTTTGAAATATTTAAAAAACCTCTTTGAGTTGTATGGCAGCTGCCCGCAGAATTTTACGCTGAGCAAGAATATATATATGTCCATACCGGAGGCGACTCCTTCCAGTAGTTACAAACTCCATACCAAAGTGAATGTTCCCTTCAAGTGCCGGGTATAAAAACGACAGGAAAATCCTCCAAATTTGTAGTTGCATAGATTTTGAACAAAAAATATAAAATTTATAATACGTTACTGAGCACAACATTTCCGATGCTTTGTAGAAATTAAAACTCATTAAATAATAAAGTTGGGTCAAACCAATGGTTTGTATTGTAGCACTTTTCCCTTCAACAAGTGAAAATTCTGCTTTTAAATACAGTCTACGAGTATGTATACCTATCACACTATTAAAATTATTTTCATTCATATACAAAACTATTTCTAGGATTGCATATGTTTAGGATGAACGATTTATGCAGTCTTTGAAATAAAGCAAAAATTAATATAAGCAGGGGTTAACATAATGCTCGATTTTAAGGATTAATTGTGTGAGTTAAGAAAAATAATTATATTTTTTAATATCATGGAATTTACCGCTAACTTTTTGCGTTTATAGAAATTTGAAAAAGCTTGCGGTTTCAGAAATATAAGGTGGCGAAAATGCAAATTTTACAAATTTCAAGAGGCCATAACTTGAGAGGGGGTGGAGATGAAAAAACATTTTCTTCTAACGAAATGAATTATTTATTAATGTCTAAAAGCCGCTAAAATTTCAAAGTTCTACATTATGGGGTCTAGAAGAAAAACGAGATCAAAAATTTGGAAAAAAAGGACTTTAGATAACGGTAAATTTGAACGGCCATTTTGATTTTCTAAAGTTTAACTATAGTATATCGCGCTAGGGGAAGCAAGCTACTGCCTTTCTGCGTTTGCAAAATTTCAAAAATGCTTATGGTTTCATTGCAACAAATAGTTAAAATAGGCTATTTTTAGTGCTTTGGGGGGGTATAACTTCTAGAGGGGGGAGATAGGTAAAAATTTTGTTCTACGAAAATAAGTTTCTAGTAAAGATCTATGTACGTATTAAATTTCAGCTTTCTATCTTTAAGAATGTAGAAGTTTTGTAAACAGACACACGGGCAGACGGACGGACGGACGGACGGACGGACAGAGTGAAACTAATAAGCACTTTTTTTCAAAAATTTTTGGAAAAGTGCTAAAAATTAATTAAAAAATATATGAAATACATGAAAATTTGAAACATCTTCTGTAGTGTCCGACGAAAATTACAAAAGAATTTTTTTTTGATTATAAAATAAATTTAACCCAATTCTATACAATTTTAAATTATAATTAAAAATGCTAATAATTATATAAAAAATTGTAATAAACGAAGAAATAAAATTTTATAATAACTGAAACAATTATATAAAAAAAGAGGAGAAAACAGAATATTAACAACAGAATTGAATTTGATTTTTATAAAAACTAAATGGGAAAAAAATAGAAAAATTTACAGCTATTTTCAATTTGTTTTAATTAATATTTCATATATAAATATTAACTACTTTACAAGAAAATAAAAAAATTTTCGTTTACTTCTGAATTATTTTAAATATTTTTGATAAAATACAAAATTACGAAACGTTCAACTCATTCTTATTTTGCATCAAATAATTTTTTCAATATAATTAGAATTTTAATTACCAATTTACAGAATCATTTGTAACTTATTTAAAAACAATAAGCAAAATTTTGTAAGGAAAGAATAAGTGAGAAATTTTGAATCATACCTTAGACTGTGTGGCATGTTCCTAAAACAAAGATTTTTTCTAAATCTCCATAATAAACTATTACAACGTGCACTGAATAAAATTACAACAAAGTCTTCAAGGTTTTTAAACTACAAAAAATCATTATAATAGAGTCATAATCTCTCTTGGAATTTCCAATAACCAAATTGCCGTTAAGTCTTTGATTATTTTGTCCCTAATTTTTTATACCTTTCGGCTTCTTCTAACATAAAAAATCAAAATCAATCTCTTCTATTTTCCCTCGAAAGCATCTGATATGAAACCGAGAGCGCTTTCAACTCCATTTGTAATGACATCCACTCTCGAAAATTTGAGGCCAAAATTAAGCCGCATCAGGCATAATGCAGATTTTGACAAAGAACCCCAAATCGTGAACTAAAATGAACCGGAACATGTACTCGATGGGCAAGGCGCAAATATCTCTGAATCTATTAGAGAACTAATAAAACATGAAGCAAGAAGAATTTACAATGGAGGGGTGTAAAAATAAATTGTAATTGCAAATGAATTAAAGAGTGTAGTGATGAAAAATTGGAAGAGTAGGACGATTTCCTAATTGATTTTAACAAGGAAGGAGTAGGAAGGAGTGCTATCAGAAAGAAGATAATAGGGAACGCTGACAGGGTGCTGAGGGCACATTACCCTATTAAATTGGGGGAAAATGGCTAAATGTATAAATCTACACAATTGCTACAACAGTGATATTGGAACACTAGACCACCAACTTACAGGTTTAGGCTAAGGAGTAGAATAATACAGAAATTCTACATGCTAGTATATCAACACCTAACGTTTATTCTTGAAAAGCATGGATTTGTCACAAGAGGCATATTTAACTATGAAGTATTTAGCATAGCGATTTACCTAGATTGTTTAGAATCAAGGAATCGCAAGGTCTGCTCCAAGCACTTCAATTAAGTTTAAAGTTAGATAATATGACGAACAAGAGTAATAACCCAAATCATCTATACTAACAAAAGCTATCTAAAATTAATAAATAATATACAAATACCTTTTAAGCAGTACGATACACAAACAGTTAATAACATAGAAATTCATACATCCTATTTAAACTCAATCCAAAAAGAAAGACTTGATCTTCTCGTGAAAAAGTATACCATCTTGTTTGCTGATCCCGATGAAAACCTTCTGTCGATGACATTCGTAGACAAGACATCGGTAAAAGGTGTTGCGTCTCTATAGACGATATAATCATCCTGGGAGAGAATTAAGAAAAACTTTTTGAGAGCTTAGAGGTCATATTTGATACACTGAGTAAAGCGAATATGAAAGTACAACTGGATAAATCTGAATCCCTTAAGAATGAAGTTCTTGGGATTTATTCGTATCGGAGAAAGAACTTAAAACCAATACGAAGAAAGTGCAAGCATATGCGACATACCGATACCCAAAAATTTAAAAGAAGTAAGATCCTTTCTAAGAATGTCCGGGTATTACAAAAGATTCATACAACATTTCGCGAAAATCTCAAATTTCTGATATCTCTTTTAAGAAAAGAAGGTGGACGTATGTTCAAATCTCAATATAGAAATACACTAATTACTCTAAACGACGAAGAAAAGGCAGAATTAATGCAGTGAAATAATTCCTTAATCTCGGAGGAAGTAATGCTTAACTACCCAGATTTCAGTAATGATTTTAAGTTGACGACGGGTGCTTCAAACCATGCGATCGCAGCAGTCCTATCTCAGGGGAGGAGACCTTTTAAGAGACACAATTGCTAAGAGGAGATCTAGCAATTGAGTGGTCTCTGCCTTCTCGCAGGATTTACCTATATGGAGCAAGGAGAGTTATAATCTAAACCGATCATCAGCCTCCCTCATATGCTCCGAGTAATAAGAATTCCAATAGCAAAGTAAAGCAATGGCAAGCTATCGTAGAACAGTATAACCATTAAATCAGGTATAAACTGGATAAAGTCATGGTCGATAACTCTCTATGCTCGCACCAGATTCGCAGATATTTAGTTTACCCGCAAACCAACAGAGCGCAGAAAGCTAATCTCACAACTATATCCAATCAATAGATACACCAACAAACGTTTTTAAACTACAATATTATTATTTGTATATAATATACAAATAATAATCAGCTACACTATTATTTGTATATAATATACAAATAATAATAACGATCACTATAAATTAGTAAAAAGTTTTAAAAAACTACTATAGACATACCTCAAATACAGTTTTCAGAAAATGGTTTGATAGATTTTTTAAAGAAATTTTTGAATCCAAATATTATAAATGCAATTAAGACGGATGAGGCCACTATGGGGCAGGTTCAAAGAATTTACACCAAACACTTTGAAAACTATAAAATTAGATTCACTCGAATAATGGTGAAAAATAAAACCGATGAATCCGAAAATATTATAATATGATATTATAATTGCAAATCATAAACGCGCTCATAGAAATGCCGCAGATAATAGGGTATAAATTATCTAGATTTGTTATTCTCCTAAAATGACGAACACAATTAAAAAATTAGTTGCAATGTGTACAATCTGCAAAAAAAATAAATATGATAGGCACCCCAATAAGCCTGAAATAGCAGAAACACCAACCCCATCCTTCGTAGGACATACTTTAAACATCGATATTTTCTCAACAGAATCAAAGCTAACCATCACTGCAATTGATAAACTCACCAAGTTCCTGCAAATGAAAATTATAAAAAGCCGATCAACTAAAGATATTCGACTCGTTCAGCTGGTATTAGACTGTGATAATCCAAAATTAAAAGTTATTGAATTCAGCTTCGATCAAGCAATGACGAAGGATGAGTTTGAAGTCAAGGTGTACATCGTACCACCATATAGAAGGGAGTCAAACGGACGAAAATTAAAGGAGCACATTCAACATCTGCAGAAATTATGTGTTGCCTGAAAGCAGAAAATTCAGAACAAAATTTTAAGAACTGTTGCAACGGGCTGTGAACCATACCATTCTATTTATAACCATACTATTCATTCAGTTACAAGGGAAACACCGATCGAAATTATTTCTGAGAAGAATACCAAATATTTCGCCAGAGGAATTCAAAAGGACTTGTCATCGATGAACATCAAAAAAAATAAGCAGAAAAAAAATTGATTTAAATTATTATAATAGAAAATAGATACCTTTTCAACAATACGACATAGATGAAATCAATTATGTTAGGCATAATAAGAGTTTGGACACTAAATTAACGGTTAAGTATAAAAGGGAAGATAGAAGAACATCACCATGAAGTAAAAGAAAATAGGAACACCACTGTAATTACAACATCGAGAAAAATGGTGCATAAATCTAATATAAGGTCAGGATAATATAGCGAATCAACTCTTATTTTCTCCATTCCACTCTTTATGTGACTTCCATAATTCAAATTTTTCGTTATCTTTTCTTACCACTTTATATTTCAGATTTTTGATGACCAGAAGCATATCGCACATGCAAATTTTAGATTAGACCGGATCTTATGTGCTTACTGTAGAACTCGTAGAAGCGAAAAGGGAAGAGGGGAAGTGCAGAGTAATCTACGTGACAGATGTAACCGTAATTGGGGAGGCTGTGACGCAGCTGGAAACACTTCTTTCTAACAAATCAATACAGAATCACACTGTGTACTCATATTTGCCGCCGAAGTACATGGAAATAGATGAAAATCACCCGATCACGATGACTTCGTGATGATTAAATGAAAACGAACAAATCTACTCTAATAAACACTACTTTCAAAGATAGGCTCAAGCACTTAACACAAATTACAAACCAAATTATAGAAAATATAAAGAGCCCAATACACAAAGTACAACTAAACTGTTCATACAAAAATTACAATACAAAATAAAATTAATTAAAGAGGAAATATCTAACAACGTTGCACATTATTCAGACGAATTCATATTTTTCACAAAAAAAAATTTATTTAAAAAAATTGTGAAATCGTGAACACATCTACCTTCAAAATTAGTTCACACAAAAATTTTTTGAACGGTCACGTTGCACCTATAACAATTATGCTGATACGCAAGTAGAGTGATCAGTAATTAAAATAGAAATTTTATAAAATCATTGTTACATAATATTGAAATATCGTCTTTTATTAAAATAAAGTAAAATAATTTTTCTAGTAAAATAAAGTAATTAAGGTATTAATCTCCACAAAAATTCATAATAAAACAGAAAAAAGGCCGCTTTTTGCTACTGCTTGAAGTAATTTAATTAGACAGCAGAAATTTTGCTTTCATATCTGTTTGCCTTCACGATGCCGGTGATAAAATTTTAATTGAACTACGAGTATATATCTTAGGAGAAGTCATTGCATTAACTTTTCTCATTCGCTTTGTCTCATACTGGAATCGCAGCTGCACTTTTCAGCTGCCATGTTTTTAATTTAATATGATTTTTATATTTTTTATTTTATATAACATACATAAAAATTCATAATTAAACAGAAAAAATATTACAATAATATTTAAATTAAAATTTGCAACGTCTATTGTGGATATGGTTTACAAGGCCTTTTTTGTTTCTGCATGAAGTAATTTTGTTAGACAGCAAAAATTCTTCTTTCATATCTGTTTGCCTTCAAGATGCCGGCGGTAAAAATTTAATTGAAGCATGTATATACCTTAGCAAAAGTCATTGCATTTACTTTTCTCATTTGATTTGTCTACTGGAATCGCAATTGCACTTTCCAGCTACCTGCTTCATATATTGGTTCAAGTTAAATAACATTTATGTATTTGCATACTTTGCGCAACATTATCACAAAATTACATTACAATCGTAATTTTAAAAACATATAAGTGTTTGTATTATTAACAAGAATTTTCTTTTATTTTAGAAATTATTCAACCACAACATATTTGGCCTTATATACATCAAAGTTTCATGCATCACACACAATTTTCTCATCCTGCCTTTTTAAGTTCAAATAACAATAATTGTCAACAATTAACTGCACCATCAAGCTGTAATTTGATTAATAATAGTATTGACGCTGGAAACACACACGTAGCAGAAAGTGGAAATAGTTTAAGTGATGACAATCAACAAAAGCGGAAGCAAATCATTGCAAAACCATTGCCTAGTAGGCCGTCACCATTTATAGTTCATGGTTTAAGTCATACTAATTTAAATTCACTTCTCGCACATTGCAGGAACCCTTATTTAAATGGTAAATGTGTTAAATACAAATGCACAAAAAAAATTTTTATCTCAAATACTTTTTCAGTTGGTGGGCCACAAGTTTTCCCCTTAGCTCCAGGTCAAGGTTTTCCGTGGGCACATTCGTCAAGAGGGAAACCTCGCAGAGGTATGATGAGAAGGGCCGTTTTTTCAGGTAGAGTATATTAGCAAGTTTTAGAAATACCTTTGGTTAAAATTCTCAAATTCACAAATATTGTTAAATGATCGCTGTTACGTAATTTGTTTTCAGACTCTCAGCGAAAAGGTTTGGAAAGACGTTTTCAACAGCAAAAATATATTAGTAAACCGGACAGAAAGAAATTAGCTGAAAGATTAGGACTTAAAGATTCCCAGGTAGCTTCATTTCATTATCGAATTTTTTCCAACTTTATGTTTACCAAAACACCTTATGCCAACAAACTAAATATCTATGTTTATTCTTTATTGGGTCGATTGAATTATTGATTATGCAATATGTAATACATTATGAGGAATACACTTATTTTTGTATACAGGATGGGAAAAAAATGCTTCATTTCTTCTTCAAATTTTGATTTAATTCAGAAGAAAAGAAAAAGAAAATGTTGCTTATTACTTCCAGTTCGTATGTGTCCAATTCTTCACACCCTGTACTGCATTGAAGCTGCTGTATGCGAGTATATACTTATTTACTCTCACTATTTATTAATATTTATTTATTTGTCTGTTAATAAAAAATAAAGTTTGTTGAGTTTTCGTGCCACAGTGAAAGCGAATCCGTCAGGTGAGTTTTAATATTACTCACTCGCAAAGTTAATCTTATAGCGAGAAATGTCTCATAGAATTTTTAACCAAAATTTAAATTTGTTTGAAATTTATATCATTTATTTCATTTAATTACTAGTATTATTTTACTAAATGTAGTTAGTCCCTCAAATTATCGATTTTTATTTTCATAAAGTTTTGGGTCGTAAAATATTTAATTTTTTATCAAAAATTTCTGTGGACTGCTAAGATTTTTGTTCTTTTTAGCACTTTTTGTGCTAAATTGAACAAAAATTTTTTGAAAAAAAGTGCTTATTAGTTTCACTCTGTCCGTCCGTCCGTCCGTCCGTCCGTCTGTCCGTGTGTCTGTTTACAAAACTTCTACATTCTTAAAGATAGAAAGCTGAAATTTAATACGTACATAGATCTTTACTAGAAACTTATTTTCGTAGAACAAAATTTTTACCTATCTCCCCCCTCTAGAAGTTATACCCCCCCAAAGCACTAAAAATAGCCTATTTTAACTATTTGTTGCAATGAAACCATAAGCATTTTTGAAATTTTGCAAACGCAGAAAGGCAGTAGCTTGCCTTCCCTAGCGCGATATACTATAGTTAAACTTTAGAAAAACAAAATGGCCGTTCAAATTTACCGTTATCTAAAGTCCTTTTTTTCCAAATTTTTGATCTCATTTTTCTTCTAGACCCCATAATGTAGAACTTTGAAATTTTAGCGGCTTTTAGACATTAATAAATAATTCATTTCGTTAGAAGAAAATTTTTTTTCATCTCCACCCCCTCTCAAGTTATGGCCTCTTGAAATTTGTAAAATTTGCATTTTCGCCACCTTATATTTCCGAAACCGCAAGCTTTTTCAAATTTCTATAAACGCAAAAAGTTAACGGTAAATTTTATGATATTAAAAAATATAATTATTTTTCTTAACTCACACAATTAACCCTTAAAATCGAGCATTATGTTAACCCCTGCTTATATTAATTTTTGCTTTATTTCAAAGACTGCATAAATCGTTTATCCTAAACATATGCAATCCTAGAAATAGTTTTGTATATGAATGAAAATAATTTTAATAGTGTGATAGGTATACATACTCGTAGACTGTATTTAAAAGCAGAATTTTCACTTGTTGAAGGGAAAAGTGCTACAATACAAACCATTGGTTTGACCCAACTTTATTTATTAATACATTAGATTTGGCAACAAATATTTGAATCTAATAAATATGGTGTTATTTTCATGTTAGTTTCAGAATTTTAACTAACAGTAAGAAATTTTAATTTTTTTAATATATAAGCTGTTGCTTTTAAATAGATAATTATCTCTTATCACAAAATATGATTGCATTTCTTTCCGGCAGATTGAAACACTTTGTAAATCATAAAATATAAATCACAATTAAATATGTGAAGAAATAGCAAATAATAAGTAAATAATACAAAACGAACGCATTTATTTACATTTATACCTATATTGCTGCACTTGAAGTAAATGAATAAATGAAATACAAGTTTTTACACACATATAATAAAAAACATAAATTTTTTAAAATTTAGATACCAAACTATGGCCTCGATGAAATTTGCACCGGATATTGATTTTGTTACACAGCAAAGCAAAAGAAATAAATAAAGTTGAGTAAAACCAACGGTTTGCAAGTTTGTCCTCTTTCTTAATTCAGTAAGTAAGTAAGTAAAAATACTGCTTTTAAAAACAATCTACATTGTTACAATTGCTTTAAATTCATAACTGAAATATTTCAAGGATTGCACACAACGTTATGCGGAATGAGGAAAAAGAAATGAAACAGGGCTAAAGTTAATGTTTAAATCTAAGAGCCAAGATTAATTTTTGATTTTTTTAAAATTCACTTATTTTCGTTGCCATAATTTCAAAAATGCTTACAGCTTAGTTACAATTAATAATCAAAAAATGGTATTTCAAATGGAAAATAGGTAAAAATTTTCTTCTACGAAAACAAGTTTCTAGTAAAGATCTATGTACAAATGAAAATTTAGCTTTCCATTTTAAATAAGAAGTTTTTAATTGAACACGTCCCCGGACGAACGGACAGAGTGAAACTAATAATCAATTTTTTTCCAAAATTTTTTGAAAAAGAGTAACAAAGAGAAGAAAAAGAACAAATGAACCCGCACAATATGATTTCACACACAGTAATGTATGAAATTATACGTTATGTATATCCACAGTAATGTAGGTATTTGTTCTTAACTTTTTTCATCATGCAACTCGCTTTTTATGTCAAGTGTTATCTATATATGAAGTTGCATAATTTCATATGTAAGTATGTATGTGAATGATAAAAAAAAAAATGCGAAAAATTATACGATAGTACAAAGTAATATTTTCAAATGTGGTTGATTTTTTTTTAATTCGCTTCGATGTTCAATGTTATAATTCCAATATTTTTTAAAATTTTTTTTTTCGGTCATAGCGATAATAGTTCCTAAACCAAGTTCATAAAATATATCCATATATCACGGTGCTTGTATTTACTTTTATACATATGTAATTATGTCTGGATTTTACAACTGACTGCCTTTACTTCAGAAACTGATATAAATTTATTGAATAGGTAATGTGGGTTTATTTTACTTAGTTTTATTATAAATTAATAGTTTTTCCAAAATAAATTTGGAACTAAATTAAAATATTATTATAATTATATTATATGGATTTTCAATTACTTCAAGATAAAAATTTGAATGTTTAGTAAATGTATATTTCAAAGAATTTACTATGTAATATTTATTCATTTTATTAGTTTAATTGGCTTGACAAAACAAAGTAAAGGAATCACTTATATTTATATGGTGATAGAATAGAAAAAAATCTGATGTAATCAGCACATAATCGACCGCAATGTATATTGTGTAGATTAGTAAAAAATATTCCATAAGATTATCCAAATGCGTTTTGCAAGTTTGAGGACACTAATAACCTTTTAGGTAACATACCTAGAAAAGTGTGAATTTAGCTCTTAGTAGTATTTCATTTTGTGCCATCAGAATTATACGAAAAGTTCGTGAGTAACTTCTGGTAACAACCAAAACTGAAATATTAAATTTCAAGGAATTCCATCAATTCGTTCCGTAGATCAGTTTCTGAGCTCTGAAATTTCCAAAAAATTTATAGATTCATTGTTTTAACACCTCGAATTTGAATATTAAATTTCAATGAAATCGGTTGTTTATTTCTCTTTATATAGGCAAAAACGTATATTTGGCCCGTAGTAAATTTGGTGCAGTTGCTGACGTGCAGAAGTTGCCTGATTTCTTCCATAAGTTGGGAGGTTTCGCGTACGGTCGTACAAAGCTCATATATGAAATTTCAAGTAAATCTGTTGAATATTTTCTTTAAAATGATCGAAAATGTACAACAGACCCTCTAAAAAGTGCAGTTCCCCAGGCCTGACATATCCCAAAAGTTGATCAATCCGCGCCATAGTCGAAATTAACTTGCATATAAAATTTCATCAAAATACACGCGTGCACACATTGACCGACAGATCGCCAGACCGACAAGTTGCTAAAAATAGTTTATTTACCTACTATGGAGAAATGCGTTTCCATCACATAATTTACCTTATTGTACACACAATATGGTCGGTAAAAATTATTTATGTGATGTGCATGTTTATGCTTACATGCGTATAGTAAATAGCATTTAATTCTTTTGCAGAATAGTTGAACATAAAATCTTTAACATTCATATACACATTTTGTAAATAAAGTAAGCAAAAGAACGCGATAGATAGATATTCAATACCATATTAACATTCCTTTTCTTCACAAATGAAGTCAACGCAAACTTCTAAATTTTGACATAAATAGAACACCTTCCTACATACCGCTGAAAGTGTACTGTAATATATTTAACAAGAGCGATTTTCCACGACAAAATTTCAAAACTCATATAGAATATGCATAATAATATATAAATTGGACTGTCTCGAGTGAAGCAGAATGAACACAGCGGAGTTTACCCTTGGCGTTGAAATAGCCTAAAATCTGTTTTACCGCTATCCGTTTTTTTTTGACATCATCTGTTTTCATGAGTGTACAGTTTTATATGCAAAATACTGGCACTTAATTTTGCCGGATTGTTGTAGTTATTTGCTTACAATGGAAATAGTCCGCCGCTATTCTTCACAGCATTAGTTGGGTTTTTACACTTATACATAGAGAATGTAATGTACATACGACGAGTATTTTATTTCAATAATAATGTATTTTTACAGAACATTAATATATTCATACCAAATATGTATATTATACAGGTTTAGATTAAAGCAACATGACATACAGAACTGCAAGAACTTTGTAAAATTTAAGTTCACTTTCATATCACATTATTACTCATAGAATAATTACTGCAGGCATATGGATAGAAATTTTTATATTTTGCAACTTAATGACTATTTATCTATCGTCTAATTTTTAATTTCCCTTTCTTCATTAAATTGTATATTAATGTACATAATTTTAACACGGCGAGTCCTAATGAATCAGTCCATATTTAACGGTGAGCACAAAAATAACTTTATTCCAATTTGATCATTTTTGAAGCATCGAATTTTTTTAAAATTTGAATAACTAGAAAGATAAGTTTAATTTCTTTGGTAGAAGAAAATACCTAATATTTTAAAGCTTTTTTATACCCTGCACTTCGTGAAGGGTATATTAACTTCGGTATGGAGTTTGTAACTACTTGAAGGAGTCATCTGCGGTATGGTCATATATATACATATTCTTGCTCAGCGTAAAATTCTGCGTCGATTTAGACATGTCCGTCCGTCCGTCCGATCGCGCGATAACTCAAAAACGAATAATGCAATCGACACCAAACTTTCAGAAGTTTTTTCTTTTGTGCCAGGGACGAACCCTATTGTTATTGGACTAAGTCGGACAACGGGTTCGGGTAGCTGCCACACAACTCAAAGAGTTTATTTTAAATATTTCAAAAACTAATAAAGCTATAAATATAAAATTTTGTATAAATGTGTCCAATTATATTTTACACGTGCTCTTAAAAATTATAATGGGGTGGCTGCCATACAACTCCAACAGAAAATTTTTTATATTCGGCAAAATAATAAAGTCAGATTCATGAAACTTGGCAGTTATGTGTCCAATTACAGGTCTAATATATTTCTAAAGTTTTAGAGGAATTGCTTGACAAGTTCGAGTAGCTCCCACACAAGTCAAAAAGCTTATTCTTAATATTTGGAAATATAATAAAGTCAGATTCATGAAACTCGGCAGTTGTGTGTCCGATTATAGATCAGATATATTGGTGAAGTTTTAGTTGAATTGCTTGACAGGTTCGGGTACTTGCCATACAACTCCAAAAGCTTATTTTACATATAGAATGATTTCAAGAATGTGCAGGTAATTGTTACACAATAACGAAAGGTGCAGGGTATAATTCAATCGGTTTATACCGACTAAAACGTTTTTACTTGTTTATTATTGAGTTTTATTACATTTAAGGATTTCACCTGTGAGATAGGGACTTGCGGTAAATTTTTTTATTTGCTAACTTTTTAAGGGGCTACAACAGACAATGTATTGTGGTTTTTTTAAATGATTTACTTTTTTAAAGTATAATAAAGAAGATGTATATCTCTGGGGCCCTCAAACTTTTTTGTAATAAATAAATAAAAAAATAAATAAATTCTGATATTAGAACTTTTAAGCAACGAAGTAAATGCGTTATTTTAAGAATTTCTTAAAATATTTAATTTATCAAAAAATGTTTTTAATATTAACATATTCTTTATAGTATTTACACCACAAGCCAATATTCGTATAAATTGTAAGAAAAAATCTAATTATTCTTTTAAGTTTCCATAAAGGTATATTACTATTGAAAAAGAAAAGAAAGAACTCACAAGATCTAAGGAAGATAGTATTGTAAAATAGTGTAAATAAAATAATAAACTTTTTATTTAAATTTTTGAATCGTTTCCTTGAACAACACCTTCATAAAAAAGATTAGTTCTAATCACCAATGCGGCAACTCAATTTGCACTATATCTAATACTAAAAATAAGCTGCTTCTGTTCAATAGTTATTGCAACAAAAAATTTCATGGCAACAAGTTATGTGTCAAGGTTGATGGAAACATTAACAAATTCGAAACGTACAGCATTTCTTCTGGATTTCTTTTGGGTCCAATAATATAAAGATTTAATTTTCTCTGCTAATTGGTGTAATTGCTTATCTGTAACTACTCCTGATCTGGTGGTTAACATGGATATTTGCATCTCCTGATACGTTTCTCTTACTGCATTGATAGTCAAACATCTACTGAAGAAGCATTTTTCTACCGTGTTAATTTTAAAAAGGCCAATTTCTCGATCTTAAAATATTTCCTTCTTTCTTACGAATTCTTTTTAGTATTTAATGCTACAGATATTAAATTAATGACGAGTAAGAGTTCTATAAAACCATTTATGGGTTTTATAGGCTGCGTTTAAATAATTTAACCCAGTAGAGATACTACCTCTGGTCGGAATTAAGGAAGCTTCCCAACAAAAAAAAAGGCTGTGGTGCAAATACCTTTCCTCTAAAATTATTAATTGCCATACTATGATAAAGTTAAACTGGTAGAAAAAGACTGGTATGACTATTATATTCTAAAAATTTCAGATAACGTTATATAAGGTGCCTCGTAGCATGGTTTATACCATTATACAGGTCCTCATGAGTAGACACAACTTCTATATAGAGACGATGTTCACAGTTCAACAGGTTCGGAGTTATAGGAACTTAAATTCCATCTCTAGAAATTTTTTTACTTTTTGAAATTTTAACTATAATTCCGTGTCTGTGTAAGATAGGCGCATTTTTAAATAGAATTTCGAAACTTCAGAATAAAGGCTTTCTCGTAAATAGGAAAAGCTTTTATTTCAAATAAATCTACATCAATTATAATCTATCTAGATTTCGGAACCACATGACTTTAAAGTTCGAAATATTTGGAATTTTAACATTTTTAAAAAACGTTAATTGTCTTGGTGACGTAGCATTGCACCGTTCTTCAATTTTGGCACAGCTGGAAAACTTGTCAACTGAGGTTAAGTTATCTGAGCCAGAGTTATCTTGCTATCTGATCTGATTTTTGAGTTATTGGGAAAACTGAAGTACAGCAAGTCTTATTTAATACAAATTTTTAACTTCAACGATTTAGAAAAATGCACAACAATAGTTTAAAATGGTGTATTTATTCTGTTATGCAAATGTTCATCCTAACCGAGTTGTTTTTATATTTTCCAAAATTAATGGCCCAAAGAATACCATATGGCTCTTAATACAGCCTTAAAAGTTACCCTGTGTATAATCTTACATTATTTTCAACGCTTATAAATTATAAGAGGATATGCGACAATTATCCAACCTTTTTCAAATTTCAATGGATTTTTGAGCGATAATCCACAAAATTTCTGAGTTTTTTTCGTATAAAATAATAAAATAAGCAATTGCAAATTTAAGTAAATTGTTAATTACTTTGATAATTCCCACACAATTTCTGAGTCTTTTTCGTAGTTTTTTTTCCTGAACTTACTTTTTTCTCCTTTCAAATAAACGCGGATAATTTTGGCCCATTAATAACTACATATCTTCAAAGCATCTTTACCAAATTTCTCAGGAACTCTGTTAAAAACTATCTTTCTAAATCAGATCCTAGCTTTCCTCCAGGACCAGATGTTATTGAAATAATTGTACGTAAATGCTCCTTCGAGCCCCCTTCAGCTTTCATTTTTAATAATTGTTGCACTTGTGGTATTTTCCCTTTCGTTTTGAAAGAAGCTTTTTTAAGACCTATTCATAAGAAGAACATTAAAAATTTTGTAGTGAATCAACGCTTTACTTCTAAACTTGCGACAATTCCTAAGATTTTTAAGTTGAATTTCAACGCCCCTTTTCGGAAGCCGTTAAGTTTTTGTGTTGGATGAATTCATATCTTACCGGAAGAAACTATAGAGTTCTCTTTCGTTCAGTAATATCATTCTACCTTGTGGGAGTCTATCGTGTTGGTCAGGGTAGCCACTTGGCATCATTGCTCTTCGTAATTTCTGTTAATGATGTTGCTTCCATGATGAAATCGAGTGAAATGTTAATTTATGCCAAAGACATGAAAAACACCAAAAAAATAAGCTCTATTTATTACGGGATTTCATTTTAAAATGGTATTAACAAATTAAATCAATATGAATAATTAAGAACTAATATGTTACATCACAAAGCAAAAGCCATTTCTAACAAATTATAGTTTAATCAAATGACCAAACTCAATGTAGAGTCGATTCGATTCGGGCCAAGGTAACAAGTAATCATTTATATTTTTAGATATTTTTTTAAATCCCTCTACTTGTCTTTTGTTCGTCGTTATCTTGAATATGGTTCGCAAGTAAGGTCTCCACTTCGGAGTAAGTCTATAGAAAAAAAATATTATGAGGATGGAGTGTTTCCTTTGAAAAACCAGATCATCCTTCTTCCAAGAAAGAAAGACTTCATATCGCGGATGTGTTATTTATTTTCCAGCTTGTGAAATCTGAAAATTTCTCCTAGTATTTTAAATAAAATTATTACTAACTCTTAGTTGCAGGTCTCGCTCCCAAAATCTTTTTCGGATCTCTCTGTCTAAGTTAAGATAAATTTCTGTATTATGAAAAGGAACTATCATTTTCATAGTACTAAAATATGGGATCTTTATATTTAGAATATAAAGGAACTATCATTTTCATCGTACAAACACGGGCTTGACTTTTTACTGAAAAAAGATTTAACAAAAAAGCTTTTCTTTAATGATAGTTAAAAATTGTTTCTTTCATTTTGTCATTGTTTTATTGCTTTCTTTAAGTAGTAACAATATTTTTATTGTACAATTTTAAATTAATATTATGTCAATTATTTAAAAAAAATTCTTATTCTTTTATAATTTTGTTGACTTTTTGAGATAAACTTAAATAAATAAAATAAGGAAATGCAAAATTATGTATATTGTGAAATATTTTCTTGGTAAATGATACATTTGCTTATTTAAAAAATATTTAAGTATATAAAAATATAAGAACAATCACATTACAAGTGAATTATGCCATAAACATACAACTGAACTTACTAAAATCATGTTGAAATTTTTACTTCGCATAGAAGTGTATTGTGTTAGGGTCACTTTTCTATACAATTGGGTAGTGGCTGTTCAAGTTCTCACAATAGCTGCCATTCAAATTTAAAAATTACTCACTTTAAATTAAAACCAAATAAGACCAGTTTTGATAATTTTGAAAAATGTGGACAGTAAATTTTTTGTTAAAATATGCCACATAGCTTTTTAAAAATATTCGTACGGGTACTACGTAGTTGGTAAGGTCAATTCCATTTTTTTCAAAAAGATTAGGTTAAAAAAAAATTTTCTCAAAAATCAGGTATGAGCTTCGCTTTGAGTCGTTTCGCATAGAGTAGCAAAGATATTACTATATTATTTTTATGAACTTGATCAAGAATAATATAAATCTATAACTGAGAACTATGTAATATGCTCCATTTCAATACATATTCAGCAAACCGTATGGATTTAATTATCCACGTAAAAAATGTAATTTTATTTTGCTTTTTATCAATTTCTGGCGGCGTTCGACTTTTTTGGGCTTTAATTTAACTCTTCGTTTTCTTATTTAACTTTTCGTTGCATAGCATTGCGCAGAATGCCATTAAGCTAAGTTACGAGTAGGCTTTTTTTATTTAAAATTTTAAAGCTTACGAATGAACTAAAAAATTATGAGTACTTTTTATGCCCTGCACTTCGTAAAGGTACATATATATATATATTCTTGCGCAGCGTAAAATTCTGCGTCGATTTACCTATGTCCGTCCATCCGTCCGTCGGAAACTCAAAAAAGAATAATGCAATCGACGTCAAACTTTTACAAGTTTTTTCTTTTGCGCCAAGGACGAACCCTATTGTAATTGGACTAATTCGGACAACGGGTTCGGGTAGCTGCCATAAAACTCAAAGGTATAAAGGTATAAATATAAAATTTTGTATACACGTGTCCAATCTTATTCTACACATGCTCTAAACATTTTAATGGGATAGCTACACCGGTTCGGGTGGCTGCCATGCAACTCCTAAAGCAAATTTTTTATATTCGGAAAAATAATAAAGTCAGATTCATGAAACTCGGCAGTCATGTGTCCAATTATAGGTCAAATATATTTCTGAAGTTTTAGTGGAATTGCTTCACAGGTTCGGGTACCTGCCATACAACTCCAGAAGCTAATTTTAAATATTTGGAAAAATAATAAAGTCAGATTCATAACACTTGGCAGTTGTGTGTCGAGTTATAGGTCAGATATATTTCTGAAGTTTTGGTGGAATTGCTTGACAGGTTCGAGTAGCTTCCATACAAGTCTAAAAGCTTATTTTAAATATTTAGAAAAATAATAAAGTGAGATTCATGAAACTTGGCAGTCATGTGTCCAATTATAGGTCAAATATATTTCTGAAGTTTTATTGGAATTGCTTGACAGGTTCGGGTACCTGCCATACAACTCCAGAAGCTAATTTTAAATATTTGGAAAAATAATAAAGTCAGATTCATGATACTTGGCAGTTGTGTGTCGAGTTATAGGACAGATATATTTCTGAAGTTTTGGGTGAATTGCTTGACAGGTTCGAGTAGCTCTCATACAAGTGCAAAAGCTTATTCTTAATATTTGCAAAAATAATTTGTCCAATTATAGATCAGATATATTTGGAAAGTTTTAGTAGAATTGCTTGACAGGCTTAGCTACTTACTATACGACTCTAAAAGCTAATTTTAAATATTTGGAAAAATCATAAAGTCAGATTCATGAAACTTGCCAATCGGGTGTCCAATTGTAGGTCAGACATATCCGTGAAGTTTCCGTAGAATGGTTTCACAAGTTCGAGTAATTGCTATACTATAACGAAAGGTGACCGACTGAAACGTTTTTACTTGTTCATTATATTTACCGACCGTATTATGTATATAATGAGTAGGTTATGTGATGGCAATAAATTTTGCATATCGAGTTTTCGGTATTAGCAACCTGTCGATCTGTGTGTGCACGCGTGTATCTTAAGTGCTGCTGAACCGATTTTGATAAAATTTTATATGTAAGCTTATTTCCACCATGGCACGAATTGATCAACTTTTGGAACATATCAGGCCTCAGGAACTGCAGTTTTTAGTGGAAGTGTTATACACTTTTTAACATTTTGAAAAAAGTACTCAACCGATTTACTTAAAATTTCATATATGAGCTCAGCTCGACCGTCCGCGAAACTTCTTTTGAAGAAATCAGGTGTCTTTTGAAGAAATCAACTGGATGTTTACTGCGGGGCAAATATACATTTTTGCGTATATAAAGAGAAATGATGGACCGGTTTCATTGAAATTTAATATTTAAATTCTTCGTATTAAAGTAGTGAACATATAAATTTTTTGGAAAGATCAGGGCTTGAGAACTGATCTGCGGGCCGATTTTGTATTTTTCACCATATCTACGAAAACAACTTTTTCAAAAGCGAATGCGACGAATAGTGGCAAAATGATTTCGTCGGTTTTTTATTCACAATTAATTTTAAGTATAAATATTCAACCACTTTTCGAAATTGATACTTGATTTGATTTTTAGAGGCCAATTCACGTCAGACAATCCAATCACATAAAATTTGATACGCATTTACACATTAAAATATTTGTTTAACCTAATGTCAAACACCTTGACATAAGTTTGACTTAATGTCAAACACTTTGGTATATTTTAAATATTTGCAGTATGTAATTTCACAATATGTAAATTAATAAAGACCAGCTTATCGCAATCTGATAATAATCCGATCAATTTTATCAGATTTAATCTGATTTCAGATTTCAATTACATATGAGATTTTCATCAAATTCAGATTAGGCTAAAATTTAATCTGTTGTGTAAAATGCACTCTAATTTCCTTTTTTTTTTGCGGTATGATACCATCAAACTGAATGAAAAATTAATTTTGCTCGTATGCAAAATCATGCTTGAAAGGATTTTTGCAAAGGAATCGTACATTTACAATGTTTGTATATTTTCAAGGTTAGACAATAAGTCTATTAAAATTTTGCTGTAAAAATTTAAGTTTAAATAAATGGTGACGGATAAGGTTTGCAAAACGATGACAACAAACTAGAATATAATGTTGTAGTGCTACAAATTTCTGGCAACAAAGCTGTTCCTTTGGTAGAAAAGATGCTTGCTGAATAAATAGATTACAATAAACAAAGTTGTTGAATTACAAGTAATAAAATTTACATTTCCAGTAGTTTTTCTGAAAGCAATAAAGTCACTCAATATAGCAATTTTATATTTTGGGCTCAAGGTGCGCCACATTTCTGCTATTTCCATCAGTTTACTCTAGGGGACCTTGAGCCTCACGAAATCTGTTGTCAAAAAAGTTGTACAGTTTTCGAGACAAGTTTTTTGCAATATGCGCCCTAATCATAGTAGCCCTACTTTTTTTGGCTGAGATTCTATTTGCTGATTTCTTCCCATGTACAGGAAGGAGTGTGAATTAAAATTTATAAAATATATTAAAAATATAATCTATTGTTCTTAATAAGTTGTTAGAGTGAAAGTAAAAAAAAATTTTGCGATATTTGGTCTATATCTAATTATCTAAAGCGAAAATATACCTGCATAGATAAAGAATGTTAGAATTTTTACAATTTTTTTTTTAATCAATTTACGCTGCAAATTTGACCAGAAAATCAACCTTAAATCATAAATGATAGAGTTGTCCGTGCAAATAATGATTTTAATAGTTGTATGATAATTGCCACACTAAATGAAACAACCGTTTGTTTTCTTGTACATTGCTTGTTTATACATAATGTCAGTTACCGCATAAACTAATAAACAACACTGATAATAATATATTTCACATACATATACATTCTAATAAAATATTTTATTAAATCTTCTTCTTTCTTAGCATTACAGCCCTCTGTGAATTAAAGGGTCCCCTCCTAACTTCTTCCATTTCGCACGTTCTAGCCCTAAGGTATTGCAGTTAATCACTCCCATTTTTCTTACATCTGCTTCCTCCATGTCTAGTCAACTGCGTTTTGGCCTTCCTCTTGCCCTTGTTCCCTGCTTACGATATGCAATTATTTTCTTTATTATATTTTCCCGTGGTATTCGGATAATGTGGAACCTGATTCTATATATACACCTTATGGTCCATATATTCTCCTTAATATTTTCCCTTCAAATATTAGGAGCAGATTGCAATCGGCACCTTTTAATTTTCAAACCTTTAGCATAACATGACATAATATTGTGGACCTCCTCAGTATTTTTAACTTCAATAATTTTGTATGGTCAAAATAACATTTTTTAGCCGCATTGGTTCGTTCTTTAACTGGTACAGCAGAGTCGTTTATATTTGAAAAGCAAACACCCAAATAATTAACGTGCGGCTAATTTTCAAATGTATAACTTCCTATGTTTATATTCCGTGAATTTCTCACCCTTCTACTTTTGACAAAACATTTAGTTTTTGACTCATTTATTTCAAGGCCAATGTTTGCAGTATTTTCGACTTATTGAATGAGAGTTTCTTTTAGATGTACAATATAACCTGCTTGTATTACGATATCACCCATGTCGACTTTATGAAAACTGTACCACCGGGGACAATTTCTCTGATCGTATAATGGAGCATTAAGCTAAAAATATGTGTGAACAGGACATCTCCTCGGTTTACACCAGATTCTGTTACATACGGGCTGGTTAACTTGCTTTGAATCAATACCTTCGCAGTGTTATTTTTCAGTGTTACGGCAATAAGTCATATCAGTTTGCTCTGTCGACTCTATCATAGGGCTGTTTAAAATTAACAAATAGGCAGTGAATATCTTTTGAATATTCCTGCGACTTTTCAAAGATCTGACTTAGTACAAAGTATTGGTCAGCTGTGGATCTGTTCTTCTAAAACCACATTGGTATTCGTCAATAATTTCATCTGCCAATAGATTAACATGTTCGTATAAGACGTTCATTCGTAGGCCATTGAACATTTCGTAGGCCACATTGAGCAAAAAGATGCCTCGATAATAATTGTTACAGTCTCTTTTATCGCCTTTTTTGTGAACTGGGAAGATTATATTATTAAACCAGGTGTGAGGGAGACATTCCATATTTTGTGTGTATATAGATACTTCTCAGGTGTCAAAATGTCCGGGTATTTCTAGAACGACTAGAGACTTAGGACAAAAGCCATTAGATATTGTTTTGCCTCAAGGGTCCCAGAAAAAGCAAGAATTCCATCTTTCTCCACCTTTCCCCTTCCTTTCATCTCCTCCCAAGATTCTTTAAGACCGCCTTTTTCGAAATGGTACTACATCCCGAAGGGGCAATTTTTATTTACTTTTGGTGATATAGATATTGTACATAAATTCATTTTTGGAATTGTGAGTTAATTTTCTTAAAAAAACTCTAAAAAGTTAATAAAATCTACATTGTTTTATAATTAGTATGTACGTATGCATTTAGTTATGTATTCTTTTCGCGATCTACTGCAAAATGTGTTAGTAAGCAAAACATGAGTGTACATTAAATTTGTTGACAATATTTTTTAGGACAAAATTTAATAAGAAAATATTATTTTATTGCATTAAACTTTTACAAATAGGGTATTTTTAAAAAAATATTTAGAACGGAAACTCGCTGATATTGATTTGCGAGGGTAAAGAATTTTTAATTTCATTTTAAATAGAACAAAAAAAATTAAATTATCAATAAACAAGGTTCATCTGACAAATCGCATTTTTCAGGGTTCGAACCTGAGATCCTATATAGTATTATAGTATTAACACATTAAACATTCACGCGTTTTATTCGCATGCATTATAAAATCCAAATGCACTCGTGCATGGATTTTAGTAGAGAATTATTATTATGCGTATACAGTAATTCATTGCTTAAAGTGCTGATTATCAAAGTTAATTTACGATTTTACCGACATAACCAAAAGCGAGTTTCTAAAATAAATTACTCAAAAGATATTAGACCTTAAAGGATCTAATTGTTTGCTTAGTTATGTACTTTTTTGTTTTTATTTTTAAGAACTTTTCTTATTTTAAGTTTTATCTTATTATTTATCAGGAAAAAAGCATATCTATATGTATATTACGGGTGTGTTTTTGAAGAAAAAAAAGCAAATTTAAAATATTTCACACACAGAATGGAACACAATTTGAAAACTGCAGACATAATACTTCCAAGCACACACGACTAGTTCCATATAGAAGAGATCAGTTCATGAATTTTCGTATGTAGATCACCTCCACCCAATTTTATCTGTTCAGCTATGATTGAATCTTGTCCGCTGACTTTTCCATTTTTAATTTTCTCAATTGCTACTTGCATTTCTTCTATGGTTGGATGATTAATTCTTAGCAGTGTGTCTTGGTCTCATATCGTTGTTTATTAATTACACATCTAAGATTTCGACGTCTATTTTTGCACATAATTATCCTTGGTTGAAATGGAGTGGTAAGGTCTTTTTTATTTTTGTGGAATTGTTTAGAATGATTCTGATTATTTTATGTAACAGAATAATTTTCTTTCGCAGGTAGCTTCTCTTCTTTTTCTTCAATAAATTTTTGGCTTCTTTTCTTTTATTGTCATAATCAAGTTTTGCTTCTTGTATTGTGTGATAGTTGCTTTATCCAGGGTTAATTTTTGGCTTCGTTAATCCTTTTACATTCAATATCATACCATTATTATATTTGCTCTAAGTTTATGTCCAACGACTTATGTAGCTGCTTCTTTCATTGCTTTAAATATGTGATTCCAGTTTATTAAATTTTACATTCCAAATAGTATATTTTGTTTGCGTAAAATTTCAGTACAATAGCTTTTATAGTTCCTGAGATCTAGTCAAATAATTTTTGAAGGTTTATAACAGCTGCCCACATTTTACATTTTGTTTTGACATTTAGGCTGCTTCCGAAAGTATCTCAATATTCTCACTAGCACTTTCCGAAAAATTTTTAGTACGCACTATTGGCTGCATTTAAGTATTTTCTAGACTAAAAATTTGTGGCATTTAATAAATCTTTCGGAAAAGAATAAGTGTTACATCAGTGCATATTTTTATTGTATTTTTATGTCAAAATTATTGTGAAAGTGCCGAAAAAAACTTTTATTTTAGCATTATTCGGTTATATTTTAGAAGGTTGTTGTATATTGTATAAATATTGTCACACTGCATATCTCATATTACATAATGTTACATACACTTATTTTGTTTTTCTGAAAACTAAACAAATTCTTATATTTTGTTTATTTGTCACGAACATTTGATGCTATATTTTAAAAAAAAATCAATATATCCTTGCCTGCAAATCCTAAATGAAATATGGAAATTTAATTGTAGTCAGCATATTACATATATTTCGAAACATTTGTCATAAAAAAGTCTAAAAATTTGTTTACAACATCAAAGGCATTCTTCGATTTTAGTACATATTCGAGTTACTCTATATAAAGAACCCTAACTCCCTAAGTAAAAACACTAACGCTTCTAATATGCTAGTAGTTAGAATATGGGGGTTCTAAACCGGAAGTGTCATCCCAGCAATATGCAACGAAGTAATGTGGTCGTTGTCTTGGGTAACACTGCTGTTGTCTTCAGTAAAAGTAATCGGAAGTGTCATTCTAAAGGTATAAAATGACGAAAATGGTTGTTGTCTTGGATAAAAGTAAGCTGAAATGTGACCCTACTGGGTATGCAATTATTAATATGGTTGTTTTATTGCGAAAAAGTATGCAATATTAGTGAAGGGATTGTTGTATTGGTTTGAAGTAAGCTTTTCGTAGCACTAAAAATGAAGTATGCAATCTTTTAAATGAAGTATGCAATATTTGAAATGAAGTATGCAGTATTTAAAATGAAGTAAGGAATATTTAAAATGAAGTATGCAATATTTAAATTAAAGTGCCCAATATTTAAATTGAAGTATAGAATTTTTAAAATGAAGTATGCACTACTTAAAATATAGTGTGTAATATGTAAAATGAAGTATGCAATATTTGTAGATGGGTAGTTGTCTTGGATAAAAGTACGTAAAATATAAACGATTTTTAAATAAGACGTTTAATTTAAAATATTTTTGAAATCTGAAAAACTTGATGTAATATTTTTAGCTTTTTGCCTTGGGTAAAAGGAAAGCCGTTAAATTTAAATTTTTACTAAATTTAAAAGTATGCAAGACTTTAAGTCTTTTATATTGGGAGGTAATGGAAAGTGTTAAATTTAAAATCTCTTCAGAATTTTTAGAATTATTTTTTTAAACATTGACAAAACTACATTACGTTATGAGAGGTATTTGCCTCCTGAAAACGAAATGTCAGGTTTGGAATTAGTTTTTTAATACTGGTAACACAGTACCACGTTACAAGGCGTTTTTGCTTTCTGAAAACAAAAGGTTAGATGTAGAATTAATTTTTAAAGAAAAAGTAAAAAATTCTTCCTGTTATCAATTTTCGTTTCACGTATAAATTGAGGAAGAAATTAGAAAATTTAATCATTATTCAACAAGTTGACATTAGAACTGCATATATTATAAATAAATATAAAATATAAATAAAACAAAAAACTAAAGAGGATAAGAATGACAAGGAGGGACAGCGAATGTAGTTGTAGCTGCGATTATAGCACAACAGATTTTGAACCAGGAGTGAACTATCAAATTCTGGAGTTATCGAAACAAAAGTCCTTATACAAGGACTCGGAGAGAAAAAAAGGAAATAGTAAAAATAGAATTTCAGGAATTTTACACTTATATGCCACAATATTATGTGGAAAAACATCCTCAAAAATTAAATAAAAAAATTAAAAACAAAGAACTTAGGTATTCTTTTACTATTATAAATTGTAAATATAAATTTTTTGAATTAAATTTTAATATTGAAAAATAAAAAATGTCTTTCAACTATTTTCAGTTTCTTTTTTCAGCTTTTTATTCTATTCTAAAATAACATTATGTTTAAGTTTTTAATATTAAAAAAGCAAAAAAAAATTTCTTTTCAATTATTTTTCTGCATGATTTTTTAGTTTTTTTTCTAGATGCTTTGTAGATTTGGGAGGGAAAAGGAAATAATTTTTATTGTTTTTTAAAAAACATAATTATTTATTTTTATTATGACATAAATAAAAATATAATCATCTATTTACCGACCGTATTGTGTAAACAATAGGTAGGTTATGTGATGGCAACAAATTTTGCATATCAAGTTTTCCGTGGGAATGCAATTCTCCATAGTAGGGAAGTGTAAATAAACTATTTTTAGCAACCTTAGTCGCTCTGTCGGTCTGTGTGTGTACGCGTGTATCTGAAGTTCTGCTGAACAGATTTTGATGAAATTTTACATGTAAGTTTATTTCCATCATGGCACGGATTGATCAACTTTTGTGATATATCAGGCCTCGGGAACTGACCTTCTTTTTTGTCCTGTTTTACATTTTTGAACATTTTGAAGAAAATATTCAACCGATTTTCTTGAAATTTCATATTTCATTTCTTTGCTCGACCGTCCGCGAATCCTCCTAAGTTTTGGAAAAAATCAGGCATCAGCAACTGGGCATTTACTACTGGCCAAATATACATTTTTGTGTATATAAAGGGAAATAATCAACCGATTTCATTGAAATTTAATATTTAAATTCCTCGTATTAAAACAATGAACACATACATTTTTTGGAAAGATCAGGGCTCAAAAACTGATCTGCGGGCCGATTTTACATTTTTCACCATATCTACGGAACGAATTGATGGAATTTCTTGAAATTTGGTTTTAATTCGGGTAGCACAAAGCGAAACTCTACTAAGAGCCAAATTTACATTTTTCTAGATATGTTAACTATAAGCTTACTAATGTCCTAAAAGTTGGAAAGAAGAATTTAACACACATTTTTATAATATTCTGTAACACTTTCACTTAACTAAACAATACACATTGCGGTCGGTTATGCGCTGACCACATCAGATTTTTTAATATGTTTTACTGTTGATAGATATTTATAAAATTCATAACCCATTTTTAATAAATATTTTGCTTGTTGATTGATCTGCTTTTTTATATCTTATTTCCATCAATTTGTGGAATCAGTTGAAGTGTTTGCTAATTGATCATTAGTATTACCCTTCTTAGAAAAATAATTTTTAATTTTGTTCATATTGATTTTGTTTTTAATATTGATAATTGTAAATAGAATAACTGAAAGAACAAATTGCATCTGCCAAATTTATATGCTCTATTTTTCATTGATCATTAAATAATTGAATTGTTGGTACTGCAGAAATTTCAGCAAACTCAATGCAAGTTGAAGAATTAATGTCAGTACATGAACGTGTTAAGATTAATTCATACTTTGCATTAGGTATAATGTTTTTATAATTTTCAGCAAATCCCAAAAGTTTCCGTAATGGAATGCAATAATTGAAAAATAAATTTTCTAATTTAATCGATTTTTCAGGTGAGCAACCGCATTCATGCCGGTTACTTTCATTTCTATTAAGTGAAATGTAATTTTCCAAACATGTTGTTATGCTTATATTTCGATTATTGTCAATTTCTTTACCGTTAATATCCTATTTCGCTTGAAAAATTTTGCGCTTGAAGTTTCAGTTGTGTCAGCTTTTGGAAGTGTACCTTCAATATAAAGTATACTAGTGGATGGTAAGATATTCAAATTTTGATTCTGTATTTGTTTCTTATAATATCGCTTTTGTTAAATGAATTCAAAGAGTTTGAATATGTGCACCACTCAGCACTTGTCATGCTCTCATCGGTTACAGGACTCGAAAATAAATTATCCATTTTAATTTTTCTTCAATTTAAGTCCGATTGATTTTAAATGTTGATGTTATTAATGTTTGTCTGCTATGCCTCAACGCTGATGTGTTATTGAATAATGACTGCTTACCGATGCTATTATATAGTATCATTTTGATTATGTTTCAGGTGTAATCGCACTGTTATAGTCTCACCTTGAAAATAAATTAGATTGTTATTCTGATCAACTAGTTTTACAGTGGTTGAACTGACGCGATTAGTGGATACATGTAAATAGATAAGATTTTTAGCAACTTCAATGATTTTATAGGCAGGAGCTACAGCGATAGGAAATTCATGAAGAATTTGCGCTTCCTGATTATTAATATATGTTCCTTGAATAATATTGCATTCAACACGTATAATATTAATTTTATTTATGTCAACAGGTGCATCTGACGAATGCCATCTCTTTGCTTTTGGCTTTCTTTTACCAAAATCTAGCAATCCAAAAAATTGTTCCTTCTTGTGTGACATCAATATCTTCATTTGAATATATTTCACATTTTAATGTATTATTATTAGGTTTTCTTATTAATTTCTTTTTTTCCACCTTTTTATTAAGTATTTCCAACTCTTTTTTAAGAAATTTTTTGATATCTTCGATTTCATAAGAACCTGTAGGAATATTGTAACCTTATCCCCATAAATAAATTTATTATTTTGCTCATCAATATTTGGCACAGAATTATACAGAGTTAGTTCTATAGCAGCAAAATACTCAGCTGTTAGAACGGAAAAGGTGCCACTTAAGGTTAATGTTAATGGCATGATATCACTTTAATTAATACATTAAAAAATAATTTTGTATCTTCTTTATATATAGCTATGAAAGGATAACTTCATCTATCAAAGCAGATTTTCGAGTTACATCATATTATTTTTTATTTCTTATCATAAAAATTTTTTATATGTTTTTATTTTTTCTTCTACTGTTTACGACATTTTGAATAAAATAAGAAATTCAAACTCAAATGACCCCAATTATATGTATCGAATTTTTGATATATGGTGTAGTTATATGAAAGTTTATCACCTAAATATCGTATGACTTCTATGGGTGGTTGTAAATTCGCAAAACTATAAATATATTTTATATCATTTAAATTTTTATAATATGCTACGAAACGAGTACCATCTCCGATTGAGTTATCCAAATTTATAATTCGTATTCACTTTTCCATGGTTGGGTTTTAGGAAGATTATCTCTCATAAAAACGGCACGAGAATAGTGTAAATATTTTTTTCCAAAATCGTTTATATCTACATGTGTTAATGCTCTTTTGGGTTAATGCTATTTATAAACAAGCTTATAGGTTTTTTGATGTTAAGTATAATCCAAGCCTATTTTTATATGGTCTTCTTTCACTCAAAGTAATAGCCTCCATAGTCTTATTATTACGAATATTTTATTTTCATCTAATAGCTTTGTACCACTTTTAGCATTATTGATAGCTTTGGCTATCCAGCAACACCGCCTATGAGAGCTCCAGGAGCTCCCAAAACTTTATAGATTTCAGTTTCTAAAACTGAAATCTATAAAGAAGTTTTAGAAACTGAAATCTATAAAGTTTTGGGAGCTTAATAGATTTTCGATTCCCGCTTAGGTTTTTTGCGGCCTTTAGAACAATTTTTAATACATCCTTTAAGAGTGGTTTATACATCCTTAAGGTTTATAACCCTTAATAGCTATTTTAGCTTCCTGAATAACTTTGCTTAAAAGTTTCTTCTTTCTTATTTTTCTTATTTTTTGTGAACAACCCATCCCAAGTTTCACTTTAGCTTCATTGCGTTAGTAACTAATAATGCACTAGCTCGTTCACCAAAATTTGCTTTAAATCTTGAGCAAGCTTTTTCGCCTAAAATTTTTTCAGCAAAATGTCGATCTTCTGTAGTATTACTTTATGAATATGCAATATCTTACTCTTTACATATTTCATCTAATTGACTAACACCTTTGTCACCACTATTTAATCGCTTTTTAAGTTTTGTACGTGGTCTACAATAATTATATACAGGTAGATGTGCTTCAAACGGAAATTTATTTATTTTTTACAACTGACCTGCTTTTGTTTATAAGTAGTCATATTTTGCAGTTCAAGCCTGAATGGATTAAGTTAAATAAATCATATAGAGTTATATGAATTTTCATTAGCACTTAACTTGAAGTTTGAAAGTACGTACGATATATCTTATATAAAGAATTACGATAAAGAATCAAAAAATTAAAGAAATTGGAAACATGGAGAAATATTTCCAGTTAGTGTACGAGCATTAATTGTGGGGCCATCTAATTGTGGCAAAACTAATGTTATGCTAAGTATGTTGTTAGATACAAAAGGTCTTAAATTTCACAATCTTCTTTATACTCAAAACCATTGCATCAAGCAGAGTATGAACACTTAAAGAAAATAATAAAACCTATAAAAGGGCTGAGTTATAATAAATTTTTAAATAATTCAGATGTAATTGATCCACAAGAGCCATTAAAAAGTTCAATATTTATATTTGATGATGTTGAGTGTGATAAACAGGATAATATAAGAAACTACTTTTGCATAGTGCGACATCAAGATGTGGATAATTTTTATTTATGTCTGTCCTATATCAGAATTCCTTAGCATTTAATAAGAGATAATACAAATTTTATTATTGCTTTAAAACAAGATGATTTAAATTTAAGATATATTTATAATGATCATGCTAACACAAATATGTCTTTTGATAACTTTAAAAATTTATGTTTAAGTTGTTTGGATGATACATACGATTTCTACGTATTAAAAAAGATAAAACTTTAAATAACGGCCGCTGTAGAAAGAATTTTAATCACATCATAAGGTTACAAATATATGGTGAATAGCATTAGCTCGTCAAATAAGTAACAAAAAGGCAAACGACCAGCAACTGAAAAGCAATCATTCAACATCCAAACAGCAACAGAACAGCAACCGAACAGCAATCGATCAGCAACTGAACAGCTACAGATCAGTTCAATCTAGAGAAGTAGCAGTTAAATTTACTATAAGTGATATGGATAAAAAAGTTTTGAATAATTTAGAAGAGACATTTAAACCAACTCTAATAATTAAAGAACTAGCGGATGTCATGAAATCCCAACACCCGGTTGATTATATCAAACCAGAAATCAAAGAAAAATCGGAAACCGATTTCACAACCACACCAAAAAAAAGAAAATAGTTCTTTTGAAAGTTTTATGATATTGCTTCTATTAGAACTTTAAAAACGCATAAAAGGTTTACTGAGTCAATTAAAAAATTCACACAATTAAAATCTATAACAAGAAAAAACGTTTTAGAACCTGTGAAATCATTCTAAAGAAACTTCACAAACATGTCTGACCTATAATTGGACATTAGACTGCCAAGTTTCATGAATCTGACTTTATTATTTTTCCAAATATTTAAAGTTAGCTTTTTGAGTTGTATGGCAGGTACCCGAACCTGTCAAGCAATTCCTCTAAAACTTCAGAAATATATTTGACCTATAATTGGACACATAACTGCCAAGTTTTATGAATCTAACTTTATTATTTTGCCGAATATAAAAAATTTGCTGTTGAAGTTGTATGGCAGTCACCCGAACTGGTGCAGCTACCCCATTATAATTTTTAGAGCACGTGTAGAATATAATTGGACACATGTATACAAAATTTTATATTTATAGCTTTATTAGTTTTTGAAATATTTAAAATAAACTCTTTGAGTTTTATGGCAGCTACCCGAACCCGTTGTCCGACTTAGTCCAATAACAATAGGGTTTGTTCTTGGCACAAAAGAAAAAACTTGTGAAAGTTTGGTGTCGATTGCATTATTCGTTTTTGAATTATCGTGCGATCGGACGGACGGACGGACTGACGGATATGTCTAAATCGACACAGAATTTTACGCTGAGCAAGAATATATATATATGTCCATACCGCAGATGACTCCTTCAAGTAGTTAGAAACTCCATACCAAAGTTAATATACCCTTCACGAAGTGCAGGGTATAAAAGATATACATAAAGGCATTTTGTTTTGTTATAATTTTTGCGATAAAAAACTCACCCCTTCCCTATTGATTCATTACATTCTCCAGAAATAGGAAGTAAATTAAAAAGGAATTCTCTTTCAATATCTTGTTTATTGAAAAAATTCGTAAGTGAGAGATTGTTGAGGAATTGCATAAACCAGCGAGAAAAGATTTTCCAAGACGAAAAGTCTTGATGATATGTGGCAAGCTGATTTAATTGAAATGGGAGCTTATGCAAGAGATGAAAAAGATGATTTAAAGAAAATGATGGATCCAGATTTCTATTAAATGTGATTGATACCTTTCCAAAACATGCATGGGCTATCCCAATAAAGAATAAAACTTTGAATAGTGTCATGCAAGGAATGTAATCAATTTTTAAATATCAACTCATAGTTCTTGGATAAATAAAACAGATATAATTTATTTTTTGACATTTTTTATTAGAATCATATTTTCAGAAAACACAATGATAATTTTTTTATTTAAGATATCTCCATGTGATAAGTTTGCTTTACTTTACGTAAATCTAATATAGTATCTGCTGAAGATTAATGGTCCGTATTAAAAGGCATACTCTTCACAATTAATTTTTAATGTTTCTTGTTGAAAGTTTGGAATCATATGAACATTGTGTATTAATACCATCATCTTCTCCATATTCTAATCTAAAATGTCTGTAGAACACATGCGTACTTTGTATTAATCCACCGGTAGCAAGTTATTTTGCAATTAAATCTATTTTAAAAGCTTCGATTGCTTCTGCTACTGTTACATATTGCGGAACTGAATCAGCTTTTAGATAATTTTCTGGATGAAAAGATGTATTAGGTGTTATTTTTTTCCGTTGTTGCTGTTGCTGTCGATTGCTCTAGTATCAGCCACATACTTAAGAAATTGCACTGATAGATTTATTTTTATAGTTTCATTATTAGGTAGAACTATATTGAAATCAGCACTTCCGTAAGCTGACTCATCTAATCTTATATTCGGGGTAGGTGCAGAGTAAATTGTAATTGTTAGAAAACTTAATACATAAAATAATTTCATGTGCTTAAGAAAAATTTTTCATGTACAGCTAATGATAATGATGTTTACGTCTCTATATTTTAACTTTAAATGTTAAGATCTTAATTCAACTTGATTTTTCTTCAATTGCTCTCTTTTATGTGCTTTTGTGATTTTTTCTACTAATTTGAAATTAAAGAGTATAGTTGACATGTATCTTTTTTTCTCATTATCAGAACTTTCAAACTCTATGTAGTTCAAATTTTCCTTATACACAGCATCAATTGTAATCAAGCTTTTGAATTAAAATTCTCTATAGAAATCAATAAATCTATAGAGCTTTCAAATCTCTCTCTTAATAACGATCTATTATCTTCCTCATTTGTGTTCTGCACTATTTTATTCATAGAGTCAAGTGTATTTGACCTTCGTTCTGTTGTCTTGTTTTCATCAAATATTACATCTGTTATACTTTTTTCAATAATTTCCCAATCTGCTTCATCAGCAAACGAACAGTCAGATGAAAAATTTTTAGGTTTTTTTCGGTTTACATTCATTATAATTTTACCAGATATGCTAATATCACTACCGTACACCTGTATTTTCAATTGTTGTTGCCTTTGTGAACAAATACAATACTTGTCACCATGTTTAAGACAATCAATCCAAAACATTATGATCGCTATCAAGCTAAAAAATCTAATGAAGCTGCAAGCACTGCACAATTGTATACAACGAATCGAACCTCAACAAATTTTATACCTGTCATTATCAGAAAAAAAATTTATTTTAAACGCTACATAATTGAGAAACTTTCAAAATGTTCACATTATTCCTAAATAAAAACAAAAATGCAATTATAATAGGGAATCTCCTAACGTCATTTTTCACGTTCACACATAATACCATTTTCCAATTCCTTAATGATACATACAGTTTTGACAAAGCAAAAAAATATTTTGAGAAAACAAAAGTATTAATACTGAATTCTTGTTTTGTAAAGCTACCAGTGTAATTAGTTTAATGTACAATAAAGCTGAATTTATTAAAAAAAAAAAAACAAAACCAAAATGGAATCACACTTCAGCAGCAAATGTAATACCAGTGTAGTAAACAGGAATGCAATTTTGCGTTCATTCTTCCACAAGAAAGATGCTGCAACTCAAGTTTCTGAAAATGTTAACAGAAACTTGTTTCATGGGGAGAGTTAAAACATTGTTCTCCGAAAACAAGGAAGAGTCAACTATATACCCCTTGGATTTTCTTTTGACTAATTATTCCAATATTTTTACACTGCTAGAAGATTGCTTGGTAGAACATGGATGTTTCAAAATGAATGCTGAGTTATTTGCTGAATATATCAAAATAAATAAAGATGTTCAAATATCAATCAATCATTTCAAACACAGATGATTAATGTATTAAATATTGAGGATCTAAGGGACGCTTTAGAAAACATAATCTTAAAAATACAAGAGCACTTAATAATATAAAATACAAGAATGCTTAAATACACCGAAATAAAGTTAATGCTATTTCAATTCCAATGCTGAAATTTTATATGTAAATAGATCTTTACTAGAAATTTATTTCCACAGAACAAAATTTTTACCTATCTCCCCCCCTCTAGAGAAGGGGGACAACAACCCCTAAAACCCTAAAAATGCCATTTTTTAACTATTTGTTGCAGTGAAACCATAAGCATTTTTCAAATTTTGCAAAAGGCAGAAAGGCAGTGGCTTGCTTCTCCTATCGCGGTATACTATAGTTAAATTTAAAAAAAAAAAAAATGGCCGTTTGAACTTACCGTTACCTAAAATCCGTTTTTTCGTCGTATTTCATCTAGAACCTAGGTTGTAGGAGTCTGAAATATAGTAGCTGTTAGAAACTAATAAAGGGTTTATATCGTTAGAAATTTTTTTTCCATTTCCAACTCCTCTCAAGTTATCGCCTCTTGAAATTTGTAAAATTTGAATTTTTGGCTTTTTCAAATTTCTATAAACGCAAAAAGCTAACGGTAAATTCCATGACATTAAAAAATATAATTATTTTTCTTAACTCGGACAATCAACCCTTAAAATCGAGCATTATGTTAACCCCTCTTAAAATTAATATTTGCTTTATTTCAAAGACTGCATAAATCTTTCATCCTAAATATATGCAATCCTAGAAATAGTTTCGTTTATGAATGAAAATATTTTTAATGGTGTGGTAGATATACATAGACTGTATTTAAAAGAAGTATTTTCACTTGTTGAAGGGAAAAGTGCTACAGTACAAACCATTGGTTTGACCCAACTTTATTAAATTTATAATAAATATCAGCTAGAAATATATCATAAACTAGAAATCAGCAGTAGAATTAAATAAAACAAAAACAAATTACAATAAACCAGTCTATATAGGTTTTACAATTTTAAATCAATCGAAAATTTTAATGTATAACTTTCCCTATAATTCTATGAAACTAAGGTTTCAAATTAATTTAAAGCTTTATTATATAGACGTTGATAGTTTTGTTTACACAATCACCACAGATGATTTTTATAATGATAATAGTCGTGTTTGCTTGCATTGCAAGCCTTGCAAGTATTAGGTCTGTAGTTTTCAAATTGTGTTCCATTCTGTGTCTGAGATATTTAAGTTTATTTTCTTTCTTCAAAAACACATCCGTAATATACATTTAAATATGTTTCTTTCCTAATATTTAATAAGATAAAACTTAAAATAACAAATGCTCTAAAAAATAATTAATTAAACAAATAAGTAGTTCCTCTGAGATCTAATATCTTTTGAGTAATTTATTTTAGAACATTTGTTATATCGCATAAAATCGTAATTACCTTTGACAATAAGCACTTTAAGCGATAATTTACTGCATATGCATAAAATAATTCACTACTATGCACGTAGGCATGTATGTATTTGGATTTTATAATACATGCGAATAAAATTCATGAATGTATAATTAGTTAATACTATAGGGTAAAGCGTTGGCATACAATTTCCATGCGAAAAGTCCCAGGTTCGAACCATGAAAAATGCGATTTGCCAGATGAACTTTGTTTTATTGATAATTTTATTTTTTTAAATTAAAATTAAAAAAGTTTCACCCTTACAAATCAATATCAGCGAGTTATATATAATGTAAAATAGGATGGTTTCTGAAGAATTATACGAAATATGAATAAAATATTGAATTATAAAGGGAAATTCAAGGTAGTACGTAGCCTAGTGGGTAGCGTGGTAGAATAATAGCCAAAAAGTTATTATGTCAATGCTTGCATGGGATGTTGTCGTTTTACTTTTTTTTGGATTATTTTAAAAATTTTTCTTTCATTTTGTTTAAATTTTTTGTTTTATTTTTTTTAATATATAACAGTTAAATATTATTATAAAAGTTTAAAGAAAATTTCCAAAAAAATATTGTTATAATAGTTAAGTACATAAATATGTATGTATATTTTTTTTAAAGCTTCCCATCTAATTTTTTTAAGCTTCCTATGTGAATTGAATAATATTCAAAACTGTGGTTTGGCATACAGAAACACATAATTATTCAATCATGGGGTTAATATAAATAAATAAATTTTTAAAATAAATAAAAGTTTTAGGCAAAAATAAAATAATAATTGTATTCAAATATAGATATGTATGTACATATGAATGTAATTTAACAAAATGTAATTTAAACAAAAACAAAATAATTATTTCATTCAAATATATTTATGTATATATGAATTTAGGATTTAAGAGTTTTTCGCTCGAACATATGAACGTATGTGCATATGAACAATAAAAATGAAATTTTAAGTACATACGTACATATATTCCGTATGTACATTTTTTTAAAGCTTGAATGTCTTTGATAAAAGCTGACATTTATTTAAGTTTATTTCGATTTTTCGAACGAAAAATATGTGAGGTCATTATATTTTCGAATATTATGTATTTTTCATTCTTGGTTTTTATTTCTAATAATAAAAAGTATTATTTATTTCTTGGTATGCGTTTCTAGTAATATAAAGTATAAAAGAAAAAGGGGCTCTTGTTATACAAAATTTTTTCAGAAAATCTTAAAATAGGGCTATTTCAGGGTTAAAAAGTTCCAATGTCAGATTTTTCTGGGATCCTAGAGGCAAAACACTATCTAATGCCTCTTGTGCAATGTCTCTAGCCCTTCTAGAAGTACCTGTACTTTTTGGCACCTAGGAAGGTAAATTTAACAGATATTTATTTATACAAATCTATTAAACAGATTTTTTTGACACATCAAATTATGAAAAAGATAACCCATTTAATTTTCCGCAAGTAAATAAAAAAGTATTAGGTCTATTTAAAGATGAAATGGGTGGAAAAGTAATAACTGAATTTGTAGGTTTAAGGTCGAAAATGTATTTCATTGAAATTCTACAAAATAAAAATACTAAAAAAGCGAAAAGAGTTAAGAGGTATACGGTTGATGATTTAAATTTAGAACATTACAAATCCGCTTTACTAAACATTTTAATAATATATAGAAATATGAAGGTTTTCACATCTAAACTACACACTAATTATACTCAAAATCTTAATAATGTAGCTTTAAGTAATGCAGGTGGAAAAAGATATATTTTAAGTGATAAGGCAAATACATATGCTTGGGGGCATTATGCCTTACAAAATTAAATGTAGAAATTACATCATAAGAAATGTATTTTAAATATAAATATGAAATATAAATCACATAAGATTGTTGTAAAATATTGCATTGTGTTTTATCATAAATCTTTTTGTTTTCAGATGAAGCAATTACACCACATAAGCCTTAAAAAGAAAAAAAAGCTTTTAATAAATTACATAGTGTAAACCTAAACTATTGTTTTCAGAAAGCGATTACGTCTCATAATGTGGTAAACAACCCCTCTACAAATGTTGTATACTTCAATTTATATATTGCATACTTTAATCAATATTTAAAAAAAAAACTATTTCTAAACCTACCTTTCAAGCTTTAAGAACTTTTTAAAATTTAAAATGTTTTACCCAAGACAAAAAGCTTTAAATATTACATCAAGCTTTCCAAATTTTTCAAACATTTGACTTTTTTAAAAGCTTAAAATTTTACCTACTCTTAACCAGGACAACAATCCCTTCACTAGTATTACATACAGCCCATTCTAAATATTGCATACTTTTACCCAATAAAACAACCATATTAATCATTGCATACCCCTAAAAATATGTATTCTCAATTCTGTACTTATCATATTGTATTCATATCGTATAAAATATATACTAATTTTCTGTACAACTTATTTATTACAGACCGTATTATGTATACAATAGGTAGGTTATGTGATGGCAACAAATTTTGCATATCGAGTTTTCAGTGGGAATTTTGATGAAATTTTATATGTAAGTTTATTATCAGGCCTCGGCAATTGCATTTTAAGCGGGTTTGTTTTACATTTTTGACCATTTGAAAGAAAATAATCAAGCGATTTCATTGAAATTTAATATATAAATTCTTCGTACTAAAACAATTAACATATAAATTTTTTGGAAAGATCAGGGCTTGAAAAATGATCTGCGGGTCGATTTTACATTTTTCACCATATCCACGGAGCGAATTGATGGAATTTCTTGAAATTTGATATTTGAGTTCTGGTTGTTACCCAAACTAACTGGCGAGCATTTTAGGGAATTCGGGTAGCACAAAGCAAAATTTTACTAAGTTCCAAATTTACATTTTTATAGGTATGTTAACTATAATGCTTACAAATGCCCTAAAAATAGGAAAGAAGTATTTAACAGGCATTTTCATAATATTCTGTAACATTTTCACTAAACTAGACAATACACATTGCGGTCGGTTATGTGCTGACCACATCAGATTTTTTTTGTTTTATTTTCATATTCTCATAAGTTGAATAAGCATTAGCTTAATACACAGCGTAAACGATTACGTGTGTATGTGGTATAATTATTTTTAATATTGATTGTTGTATAATGTATAATTATATACCATACATCAGGCAAGTGAAACACGAGGCCAACGTTACTATTTTTGAATATTGTGAAATTTTTATTCTTATAATTTTGTTACAAATATTGATTTAGATCAGCAGGAAAGTATTGAAACTGTAATGAAGGTTCTGCGGGGGTTTGTAACACATCCAAAGACCAAACCTATGCATATGCCAAAAATACACAATTTTGAAAAGTGAACAGCAACTCTTTTGTAAATCAAATACTTTTACTCAATTTTATTTCAATTGAAAAATAATATAAATTAATTTCAGTTATGGTATATAAACAAATGTAAAAAATTTTAACTTTCTCTAATATTGTAAGAGATTATAAATTTGTCCAGGACTTGTTTTATAAGAGGGAAAGTTAAGTACAAGTAATTTGTTTTTGCCGGTATAACTTTATTTGGTTAAGTAAAGCAGAATTATAAATGAGTAAGTTTTCTGTTGTTAACTTAGTTTAATATGTATATTTTAGTTCAGTTTACAACATGATATATAACTTTTGAAAGTAGTACAACCTTAAATGAAAAATATTATAATTTTGTAAGTGTTTTTAAGTCTACAGTGCTTTACCCACAGGGTCATTGACTGATGAACTATTTAGAAAATTCAGTAGAAAGCTGATAAGAGCTTAAGAAAAAGTTCAACAAAAAACTTGAACTTGAAGTACTTTATTTCGTATTTTATGTAAAATATACCTCAAAATTCGAACCAGGGGTCGATTTTAAATTTCTTATTTATTAAGACTTTTTAATCTGTTTTTTTTTTAGAGAAATAGCAAAATTTAGCAACATGTTTATGATAGCAAAATGAGTATTTTCACAAGAAGAATAAAAAATTATCATTAGTATAATTTTTTAAAATTTTGCAAATATATGGGGTTTGATTCTACTATCATCATATTTGAACCAGTTCCATTTTCTTATATTTGTAAACAGAAGACTAGTTAAGTAAATTCGAAATTTTCCGACTATTCTAATAAGAATATTCTAATTAGAATATTTAGAATTTAATGTTCCGCGATGATAAATGAGTTTGATATGCCTGCTATACATGGTAGATTTCTGTAAACTAATTAAATTAGCAGAGAAATTCGTGCATGAATCATGAAATGAACACTTAAAGAAGAGAATAGAGTAAAATAGTTCTGTTACTTCTTTTAATTGTTGTTTTTATTTATGAACTTAAATAACCAAAATGGCTCTGCACTAATTACAAGTACTTATATTTATATTATGTTAGAATAGAAAAACAATTACAAGTTTACAGTAAATAGCATTTAATTCTTTTGCAGAATAGGTGAACATAAAATTTTTTAACATTCTTATACACATAATATAATTAATAAATTAAGTAAAGCAACGAGAAAGATAGATATTCAATACCATATTACCATTCCTTTTCTCGACAAACGGAGTCAATTCAAACTTTGACATGAATATAACAAATTTTGACATTATTGGAACTATTTCCTACATGCTGTCGAATGTGCGCCGTAACTACATAATAGGCAATAACTTATTTATCTGTTACAATTGTCATGTTTCATTTGGTCACTTTTTTTTTGGTGTACGTAATTTTTGCGAAATACGACATTATAACATGTTGATAAGATTTAAATTGAAAACAAAACAAGAGCGATTTTCCACGGCGAAATTTCAAAATTCGTATAGAACATGCATAATAATATATAAATGGGACTGTCTAGAATGAAGTAGAATGACCACCGCGGAGTTTACCTTTAGCGTTGAAATAACCTAAAATCCCATTTTACCACTATCCGTTTTTTTTTGACATCATATGTTTCCATAAGTGTGCGGTTGTTTTACTGGCACTTGATTTTGTCGGATTGTTGTAGTTATGGGCTAACAACGAAAATAGTCCGCCGATATTCTTCACAGCATTGGTTGGGTTTTTACACTTATACATATAGAATGTAATGTACATACGACGAGTATTTTAATTCAATAAGAATGTATTTTTGCAGAGCATTAATATATTCATGCCAGATAATTATGTTATACAGGTTTAGATTAAAGCAACATGACATACAGAACTGCAAGACCTTTGTAAAATTTAAGTTCATTCTCATATCACATTATTACTCATTGATTAATTACTTAATCATTGATTAATTAATTAATATAGTTTAAAATATAATCAGAAAAAACTACATAAAAAAATTCGTCCACAGATGCCGCAATGATCGAAGATGCGTGCCTTTGCCGCCCTTAAATATGCTAATTTATTATAGTTTTTTTATTTAAATATTTCTTTAACTTTTTTATTTACTTCAACTTCTTTAATTACTTTAAATTTAGTGCGAAGCGCAATGATTTATTGTGAGTGTAAAAATACTAAATTTTTGACAGATAATCTAGTACGAATCGCGATCATATCCGAACAGACTAGATATTATTCGTGGTTTTCGGAAAAAGAGGTAGTATGTGATTAACAGGATTTTAGTGCGAAGATAGGATAGAAAAAGTTTTAGTATAGTAATTCACTTGTGATTAGTAAACTAAGCTTAATTAGTTTTTGTGTTACCGCTGGGCGAACTGACAGACATATCGAAATTAAGTCAAAGTTTGACGATGATTGAAAACATATACTTGCGTCTATATTATTTTCATGTTGCTAGTTTTTATTGTTTCAAAAGAATTGACAAATTGAACAGGTCAATTCATAGGTTTTTGCTCTCGCAATATGTCGCATATTGTTCATATCAATATGTCACATATTGAAAAATAAAATTAAATTATGACCTTTAAAAAGTATACATATACTTACTAAAAATAAAAATTATACTACAGCGAATAGAGCGTGAAAACGGCCACTTCTTCTTATTATGCATATTCATAAGTAGCAAATTGAATATATTTACTCTATTTAGACATAATGCGGATGTTAGGAGAACATTTTAATATTATTTGGAAAGAACTTCAAACTTGCGGATTTTATTAGTTTCTTTTTTTAATTAAAAGTATACATAATTGCCATTAATTTAAAATAAATAAGATAATGAAAGAAAATAAGAAATTAATTCAAATTATAGATTATAAGAATGTTTAATTCAAATTATAGATTTAATGTGGACTTTTTTAAATATTTGTCGATTCTTTCACAAAGAAAACTGAAAATGCTTATATAATTTGGATCAAAAAAATCAAGGGATGCTGATGCAAATTGCAAAAATTTTAGGAAATCAGATAAGCAATTTTGAAGCGAAAAGACCTTGTATTTACCTCCGCGAATTTTTTCACCCCTAAAAGAACATTGTTTGAAATGTTTAAAGTATTGTTAAATGTTGTATAAAATTAATATTTTTTTTGTTATTTTTCATTATTTAAAAACAAAGATTTTTTAAGGTAAATCATGTTTCCAATCACAGTTTCAATATATCCAAGAAACTTCTATGAAATAGTTTAGCAGATTCGGGTGAAAACATTTTTATTTGTTGTTAAATGATTGTGTCATTTAATTATGGGATAGTTTAAGCGATTTAAAATTGCTTCAGGAAATGTATACTTTATATTTGTCAGTAAAAGTTTTTTTCTCACATCCTATAAATAATTATTAATCTGTTCAAAAATCATGTAAAACAATGCACAAAACTTTTCAGATATTCTCAAGAAACGATAACAATATTATTATTTAAATTATTTGATAATTATATAATTCTGTGATAAAAATTATAAGTGTGATATATTTCAGAATTGAAAAAAAAATAAGAGTTTGAGTCTTTATTTTTTTTATTAGAAATGAAGGAATAGTTAATTAAAATAATTAACGAATTAATAACGGAAGGCTTTTGTTATAATAGCCTTTAGTGGGAAGAAACCCTCATAGCAAAAGACTGGCCTTTTTAAATAAAAATAAAAATTTTAATAAAAATTTGTTTCAGACTTACAAAAATTTAAAAATAGTAAAATTTCTATACGGTATTTTATAAGCAGGAAGAATAAACCATTTTCAAAAAGTAGGTATAAAATTTTATCAAAAATTTTTTAAATTAATTTCCGTGTAATCAAATGCAGTTAGATAATAATGTGAACGTATGAATAGTTAAAATATCATTAGGGCGGATAGTTTCCTTGCATAGTGTAAAGAAGCGAAACTCAAATTTTTAACGCATATATATAACAAAACTCAAGTTCTTTTTATAAATGACATCAAAATCGGAAAAATTTCCAAAACTGTAGGAAATAAATTTTTTTTTTTTAAGTTACATATGTTCAATGAAGAGGAACATTGATCTTTAACTAACTGAAAAAATTTTAGAGAAATTATATGCAAATTGAATCCATGCGCCAAGAATTTTGGATTTGGATCAAAAAGCTTCTCAAATCAAATTGAAAATGAAGGCTGATTTTGTTCAGTTTTAGCGAAAAACTAAGGGGAAAAAAATTTTAAAGTTAAATTTTAAATTTGAAATTATTAACAGCTGCATTGTGTGTCTTTAAAATTACCAACATTTTTAAATATTGAACCAAATCATTTTCAGTCGGTATAAGTCGTTGAAATTTGTTTTTGAAATATCTAGAATTAGTTTTGATTGTTTTATACCAAATGAACGAATATGTCTGAACTATAATTGGACACACAACTGCCAAGTTTCATGAATCTAACTCTATTATTTTTTTGAATATTTAAAATTAGCTGTATGGCAGAGTACTTGAATTTTGAGTTGTATGGCAGATACTTGAACTAGTGCAGCCATTTCATCAGAACATATGTAGATTGTAATTGGACACATCTTTGCAAAATTTGATATTGTTGTCTTTATTAGTTGTTGAAATATTTAAAAAAAACCTCTCCAAGTTGTATGACAGCTACCACAACCCGTTATCCGAATTGGCTTAGTTACAATATCAAAATTGCGTCGCTTGCGCAAAAGAAACAACTTGTGAAAGCTTGTATATATGAAGATATCTGAGTAAGAATATATGTGTATATATATATATGTCCATACCGGAAATGACTCCTTCAAGTGATTACAAACTCCATACCAAAGTGAGTTCACGAAGTGCAGGGTATAATAATGGAAGATGATAATGATTTTCATTTTATCTATAAATAACAATATTTTAATATGTGAAAATAAACAAAGCGCGAGATTTCTGTACACATAAACATTTTTATTGCTTAAACAAAAACTGATCAAGAACTGTTTTCCATGTACGTGACTTATTAACGAAAAAATATTTTACAATTTTTAAAGATACGAAACAACTGAATAACATATTTAAAAATTTGTATTATGAAATTAGAGGTAATTTTCTTTCGACAAATAAAAATTTACAATTATTTGGGATATCCATAATTAATAAGCATCAATAACTCAAAGGATTTTCCCGAAAATTCCATCGTACTAGTTTTTCTTATTATCCAATAACTGACACATTATAAAAAAGCTTGGTTTGTTCCATTAAAATTTTTATTTGTTAAATTTTGGTTGTTCAATTTTTTTTAGTTATTTCGGTACCTCATTAATTACATATGTTGCACAAGCATTTATTTTTAACTAGCGGAAATTGCTCCACCCAAAATTTTTTCATGCGCAAACTCGCTAATAGAATATTTTTTACAAGTTAAGCATCCTTAAAGATAAGGATGTAATAGAACATTGTTTTTGTTTTGTGTAAAACAAACAACGAAAAAGAATAAATTCATTATGATTTAATTACAACTACAAGTTATGCAAAAAACTTTTTAAAAATTTCAGGGTTTACACGTTGAAGGGGTAAAAATATTTAAAAACTGCGGTATATATATACATACGTATATACCTATGTACTTAATTTTGCAAATCGTATTTGAGCAAAATTTAGGCATTATTAAATAAGTCAGGGAAGGCAATTTACAATGATCGAATGCACTTCTTGAAACATTAACTTTATTATTCATCAAATTTTATAATGCGAAACTTTACAAGATTTTATAAAATTTATTTCAAATCTGCTTATTGACGATTTTTTTTTCACTTAGTCATCTAATCTATGGGGTCATTTTACAGAAAAGTTTTGTAATTATTTTAACTTCAACTAAACTCTATAGATACTAAAGTTAACCCAAATTTTTGAGTTTAAAACTGTCTTGTCGATAAAAAGGTCTTAGGAGTATTCCCAACAGCAAATCGCAGTTTACATATCATAATATGATAACATTGAAATAGTATGTGGAAATGATAATATTGAAATTGTTTTGAAGTGGATACAAATCCGTTTGTAGATTTTTTTATTCCTGCATCCGACGTATTTAAAAATAAAATTTAAAGTAGAACATTAAAGTATGAAACTTCACGAATGAAAATTTTTTTCTGAAAGTGATAACTTTTTGTTAAAACTTCCACTTCCAAATACGAATTTACATACAATATTTATACCACCAAAAGTAAATAAAAATTACCCCCACAGGATTTAAAAGCATTTTGTAAAAAGCGATCACAAAGCATCTTGAGAGGGGTTAAAGGGAGAGGGTGGGTGGAATTCTTGCTTTTTCTGGGACGCTAAAGGCAAAACCCTATCTAATGCCTTTCGTCCCAAGTCTCTAGCCCTTCTAAAAGTACCCGTACTTTTTGACACCTTTATAAATTAAAGGTGTACAATGTTAACCCGTAATAAAATGTGCTTGAATAAATAAATATTATTTATTTACTTTTAAATATTCAAAGAAAAACGTGCTTTTGTTATACAAAAAATTTTTCAGAAAATCTTAAAATAGAGCTATTTCGTGGCTAAAACGTTCCAATGCCAGATTTTTCTGGGACCCTAGAAGCAAAACCCTATATAATGCCTTTTGCCCCACGTCTCTACCCCTTCTAGAAGTACCCGTACTTTTTGACACCTGAAAAGCAGCTATATATATATAATGTTAAATTTTATAGCTCTATCAATCAGCTTTCTACCTGATAAAGGGTCTAAAGCATCTTATGGTAATACCATTCCAATTGTTCCAATATCCCAATATTACTTTTTGCAAAAATTAATGCGTTTTTTACTAAAATAAGAGAACGTTTTAAAAACGTTCACTGAGAATAAAGTAGCTAACGAAACTATCTTGTCTAATTTTTAGCACTTTTCCAAAAAATTTTTGAAGAAAAGTGCTTATTAGTCTCACTCTGTTCGTCCTTCCGTCCGCGAACATGTTTACGAAACTTCTGAAATTTTATGTGTGCATAGATCTTTACTAGAAACTTATTTCTGTAGAAGAAAGTTTTTATCTATCTCCCTCATTTTAAAAGTTGTACCCCTCTGAAACCCTAAAAATGCCAAGTTTTAACTATTTATTGCAGTGAAACCATAAGAATTTCTCAAATTTTGCAAACGTTAAAAGGCAGTGACTTACTTCTCTTATCGCGGCATACTATAGTTAAACTTTAGGAAAACAAAATGGCTATTAAAATTTACCGTTATCTACAATCCATTTTTTCCAAATTTCTTATGTGGTTTTCTTCTTGACCCCAGCCTGTAAGAGCCTGAAAAGGTCTTTCAGATACTAATAAATACTTTATTTCGTAAGAAGAAAATTTTTTTCCATCTCCACCATCTCTCAAGTTATCACCACTTGAAATTTGTAAAATTTTAATTTGTGACCCCTTATATTTCCGAAACCGTAAGCTTTTTCAAATCTCTATAAACACAAAAAGCTAACGGTAAATTCCATGACATTAAAACATATAATTATCTTCTTAACTCACACAATTAACCCTTAAAATCAAGCATTATGTTAACCCCTCTTTAAATTAATTTTTGCTTTATTTTAAAAACTGTATACATAGTTCATCCTAAAAATATGCAATCCTAGAAATAGTTTCGTATATAAATGAAAATAATTTTAATAATACGGTAGGTATACATCGATTGCTTTTCAAAGCAGTATTTTTATTTGTTGAATGGAAAAGTGCTACAATACAAACCATTGGTTTGACCCAACTTTATTTATTAGTATGATATTTATAGCCAGCACTTCGTGAAGGTAATTTTGAATGTTTGGAAAAATAATAAAGTTAGACTCATGAAACTTGGCATTCGTGTGTCTAGTATTAAAACAATGAACATGTAAATTTTTTGCAACGATGAGGCATCGACAACTAAACGTTTACTACGGGCCAAACATACACTTTTGTGTATATAAAGAGAAATAATCAATCGATTTCATTGAAATTTAACATATGAATTCCTCATATTAAAACAATGAACATGTAAATTTTTTGAAAAGATCAGGGCTCGAAAACTGATTTGCGGGCCGATTTTACATTTTTCACCATATCTACGGAAGGAATTGATGGAATTTCTTGAAATTTGATATTTGAGTTCTGGTTGTTACCGAAACTAACCGGCGAGCAATTCAGGGAACTCGGGTAGCACAAAACGAAACTGTACTAAGAGCCAAATTTACATTTTTCTAGGTATGTTAACTATAAGCTTACTAATGTATTAAAAATTTTAAAGAAGTATTTAACAGACATTTTTATTTTGTAACAATTTCACAGGTCGGTTATGTGCTGATCACATCAGATTTTTTTTTATGTGAAAGTAATTACTGTTGATTATGAGTTTTTTTTGTATTATGCAAATAATACAAAATATTATAAGAAATTATAATATGAAATAAGAAATATGAAATTTATGGGAAAGAATTTTATTATATTAAGTTAACGGAAAATTTTGTTAAACTTTATAAAAGAAAGACGACGGAAATGAGGTGTCGTCTTTCGAATTGACTTTGCTTGAGTTTATTGACATGACTCCTCCTTCCCTTGTTTGAAGACTCTGCTGAGTCGTCATATTAATTTTAATTTTAAAAATTTTGTGCTTCCAAACAAATACTACAATTATGATCAAAATAGTAATTATAAATATAAATGTTATAATTTCATATATATAATATGATTTTCTTTTATACTTAATTTCTGTAATTTTAATAAGATTTTCAATTTGACTTAGGATAATGATATTAAAATTTAATTCATTGTTTAGATTTGTAATATTATCTTTTAAATCTAGTAATAAAAATCTATGTTTAAATTCTTTTTGTTCGTTTTTTATTGAATAATTATTTATATTTATAGAACAATTATTAAAATTGATTAGATAATTTCCTTTGAGAAGAAAAGATCTTTCATCACAATTACTAGAAAGATTTACATTATTTTGGTTCTTGGTAATTACTAAACCTTTTTCAATTTCCAAAACTAGGTAATGGCTTGAGAATTTTAAATTTTTCAAATCCGTATTTTTTACATAGGTAAAAGTTTTATTATTAAATTTTACAATGTTTTCTGGAATAAATTCTAATTCTCTGTTAGTTTTATCGGTCATTGGTATTAGTTATGAATTTGTTAATGTTATAAGTTCTTTTGGAATATTTATGGCGAAGATTAAGTTATTTTTGTCATCTATTAGAGCCCCTAATTTAATATTTTGTAATTTGTCAAAATCAATATCGTATTCAATGATTTCCTCATTTGTTAGTACACTACTGTATATTGTACCTGATCTTGCCGATTATATGTTACCTTGTAAGTGTCCTATGTTGTCTTGTAAGATTTTTAATTTTAATAGTGTAATAGCCAGTGTAAATTGTTTGTGTAAGTAATTGTTGGTCATGTTCTCGAATCATGTTAAATTTTCTCGAAATTGTATTTCTGCCTTGTTCTATTGCTTCTTTAAGTTTCACGAAAGATTCATTAAAATTTTGATTAATCTTTACTTGTTTGTTAATGTTGGTTATTGCCATATGATTATTTTGAGCTACAACATTTAAGTGGTTTTCGATTTCTAATCTGTCGGTATTGTCCATTGTTCCATAAAGCCATTTGTGTACTGTGCCTATGAAATTGATTAAGCCACGTTTTTGTCTGTGTGGAATTAGTGTTTCTAATTTTGTACGAATTGTCTGTACGTGGAATTGTAAAGTGTTTTCCCTTTCGTTTAAATTAGCAAGATTTATGTTTGCTTCAAAAGTATTTAAAATATTCGAAATTTCTTCAATATTAACTATATGTAAAATTGTATCATAAGTTTTAACTAATTATACATTGTCCAGTTTTATTTCTAAGTAACCAAGTTCTTTATTAATTTTTTCTACTGTTAGATGTCCCTGGAAAAATATCAGTATTATTGTCAGCAATAGCATTTTGAAGATTAATTTTACCTGAAAATTTTGATTTTCTCTTAATATTAGAAGAATGAATGTTATCAAGAGCATGTTTTATATATTTAGGTTGTTCTTTGTGCCTAACACTTTTATAATTTTTTATATAACCTTCTATTCTATCATCTTGGTAATTTTCTCTTTTAGCATTATTTTTATTTAGAGACCTAGCTTTTTCTTTAAGGATATTATTACAAATTTTTTTTATGTCACATTTACCTTCCTGAATGTTTATTGGTTTTTCCTTGGTTGTAGAATGTTAACTATTATTATACCATTACAAAGCCTTAAAAATTTTTTCTTTAATATTAAGGTCCTTATTTTCAATTCCTAATATTCTAATTTTTTCGCTAAGTGTATTGTGTAATCGTTCTATGTCAGAATTCCCGATATGAAAATTTGGTTAACTAAATGAAGTTCTATATTTTCTTTTCTTAAGAAGTCCTTTATATTTATGCTACGAAATTCATTTTCTGTTACTAATTTTTTAAAATGCCCTCTTTGTGATTTGTATTCCCTTAATTTTTCAATTATAGTTTGGTTGTTTTTGTCCTCGAGATAGTAAGTGGTTGCAAATTTAGAGAATTTGTCTAAGAAGGTAAGGAAATTTGATTTAGAATTTGTGTATACATCCATATGTATAATTTGTTTGATATTTTCAGGAGTTTCAGTGAATTAGAATTTTTCTCTTACTGGATTCCTGATATACTTTGCTCTATTACAAGTGTCACAATTGTTAATTTATTTTTGAATAAGAACTTTGAGGTTCAGAAAGTATAATGTCGTTTTAAGCCCTCGTAATTTTCCAAAATTCCGGTATGTCCAGTCTCTAATCCATGATATTTGTCTGTAAGTTTCGTCTTCTGTCTTCATGTCTTTTGCATGGAATGAACATTTGACAAATTTTATTCCCTTAATGTCTCTAAACAGTTCCCTTAATTTTTGTTGCAAAATGTTATATTTATGGTCAGGTAGGTCCTTTGTAAATTCCTATTTTACCCAATCTAATGTATCCTCTTAGAATGTCGGATAGATAGTTTTGTAAGTCTTGCGAATTTATATAAATTTTTCTATTCTTATGTATTGTCTCCATTTCTCTAATTTTTTGATCTGTTAAAATAAGTTGTGTTTTAAATCGGTTCACAACCGTCTCCAGTATTGGTATGTGGTCATTAAGGTCTTCTTGTTGAGAATGTACTGTTTCGGTTTCGTCAACGTTGTTGTGTAAAGAGTTTGTATCTTCGTCACCCCCCCTTTCCGAGTCAATCGTCTCGATTGCATTTATTTCATGAGTCTCATTAATTATTCTGCTGAGAAAATCAGCCACTTTGTTTTCTTTACCCTTTATGTAATCAATATTAATGTTACATTCCCCTAGTTTCAGTAGCCAACGATATAGTCTTGGGTTAACGTCTTTACCCTGTGTTTTCGAGTGTAACCATTTTAATGGTTGATGGTCAGTAAGTAAGTCGACCACACAAATGCTTATAGTTCTTTTTCAGTTGCCGAGTATTTCCTTTCATGTTCGTTGAGGGTCCTACTGGCGAAACATATTAGGTGGCTGTCTTGTTGGAGAACAGCACCAATAGCATATTGGCTGGCATCTGTTTCAAGTTTAAATTTTTTGTTAAAGTCAGGGTACTTGAGTATTGGTGTTTCAGTAACCAGTTCTTTTAATTTTTCAAAAGAGCTTATATAGTTAGAGTCGTTTGTGTCTACTTTTACATTTTTCTTTACAAATCCTCAATCTTCTTGGGATTTTGTCTAACTCCTTCGGGTGTTAGAATATGGCCCAAATATTCGCTTTCTTTCGAAAAAAATCACATTTATCGAATTGAATCTTAATATTAAATTCGCGTAATTTATTAAACATCAACTTTGTACTATTAATTGTTCTGCTAGAGTTGTACTGAAAATTAATATATCGTCGAGATAGACGACACATATTTTATTTATAAAATCTCGAAGAATAGAATTCATTAGGCGCTGAAAAGTGGCTGGTGCATTTTTCAGGCCAAAGGGCATCCTTATATACTCATAGTGCCCCTGGGGAGAAAAGGCTGTTTTCTTTCTATCTTCCTCCCTTACCAAAATTTGATGAAAGCCCTTGACAAGATCAAGAGTGGTGAAATATTGTGCCCTGCTAAGTTTGTCTAATATAGTCTCGATGTTAGGAATGGGGAATTTGTCGTTAACCGTCGCTTCATTAAGTTTACGGTAGTTTATCACAATTTTCCACTTCTTCTGTCTTCAATTGTCGGCTTTTTTCGGTACAATCCATAAGGGACTATTGTAAGGTGAGTTGCTTTCTTTTATTATTCCTTGCTTAAGCATGTCGGATATTTGTTTCGATATTTCCTTCTCATGTATTTGCGGGTATCTGTATATTTTAGAATATATCGGTCTGTCAATAGTTGTTATGATTTGATGTTGAATTTCTGTAGTGTTAGTTAAATGGTCTCCCTCTCTAAAGAAGAGATCGCTATAGTTATTTAGTAATTTATTTAAATGAGTCTTTTCTTCAGAGTTTAGAGATTTTGTCAAATTTTCAAAGTCATTATTATTTATACTACTGTAATCTAATTGGTGAATTTCATTTATATTATAAGGACAACTATTTAAAAATTTAATTTTAATATTATTTATTTGTAAGAACTCATTTTCCATATCAATTATTTCTTTTAGAAACCTATGAAGATTCTGACCTATTATGCCATGAAAATCCTTATTGTCAAATTTAACTAGTTTCTAGATCATTTCTGCATCTTCATTAAACTCTAAAGGCAAATTTGTTTTTATTTCTTTATTGACATATATAGTTCTATTTATGGTGTTAGTTCTACTATCGGTAAATTCGTTTTTGCCCAGCTGCAAGAAAATTTACCTCACCCTGAACATGGTTCACTTCCATCGGTTCTTGTTGATTAGCTCTATAATTATTAATGAATCTTGTTCGTCCAGAATTATTGAAACTAATATTATTATTATTATAATTATTAATATGGTTGTTGTTATTGTTACGATTAAATCTACTCTGTCCTGAGTTGTTAGAGTGTCCTAAATATCTATTATTATTTGGAAAATTAAAATTTCTCTGATTACAATTTGAATTTGAATTAAAGCTTTTTTTATTTTTTGGAATATTACTAATTTTATTTTTATTATCAAACCGATTGCCATAGTTATTGTTGGAATTTCTTTCTCTTATTAAATTTAAACTAGTTAAAGTATTGTAGACTTCTCTTAAGCTCTGAATGTTTTTATTTATTATTATAGACACCAAATTTGCATCTATATTATTTTAGAAAATTCCTAAAATTCATTTGTTTTACAGATTCATTTGTTTTAGGGCTGAATTCCCTTAGGTTTATTTACATCGAATTCATACTTCTCATTTAATTTTCCTAATATAACTTTTAACTTATTAAAAAATTCACTTACTGAACTTACAGATTGAACCTTTATAGATAGGGCCTCTTGGTACAGCTGATGATAATTCTCCTTGACCCCGAAGTTGTTGACTAAGATTTCTTTCATGTTTCTATGACTTCTAAGGCTGGTCCTTTTATCTTATTTATTATAGTTCTTTGAAAGACATATTGCTTTAGCTCATGATTACTGTTAAATACAGGTAATATAGTATCAACCTCTCTTAGAAATGACGACATGACGACAAAGCGTAGTCGTCACCTCCTCTAAATTAGTGGGTACGTTCAGCATCTTTTAATAAATTACTGGCAGTTAGAGTAATTTGATTATCATTATTCCTATTATCATTTGTGTTATCACTATTTAACGCCAATTTTGTTTCCAAAATTAATATTCTTTCACTTTTTATTTTTGTTTTTTCTTTTGGCATTCGATTTTTTTTTTATTTTAACTTTTTCAGGTTTAAATTTATTATGATTAAGTATAACTATTTTAAAATTTTAAATTATTTTACAAATTGAAAAAAAATTTGGCAAAGTTTAAACTTTAGTTTAAATTGTTAAGTTGTCTATAAATTTAAATTTATAACACTTAGTGAGGTTCGATTACTAAACTGTCTATCTTTGGATAGCAGAATTACCGTTCTGCGCTAATTATGTGGTTATTATATCATAGTAATAAAAAATTAATTTTTTAAAAATAAAATGGAAAATTTGAATTTCGATCTTTATTTTCTTTATTTAACTTTATTCTTCGGAATAACAGTTAACCGACTTACTCTAGAGTAAACTTAATAATAATTGATTTTAAAAATGAATTTATTAACTTAAGGTACTTGGAAGCATAAAATTATTTAGTCAGCAGTAATTACTTTAAGTGTGTTAATTTTATTTTAGTAATTTGATATTTTAGCTTTTATGTGAAAACAATTTATTTTTATGTGAAAGTAATTACTGTTGAATATGAGTTTTTTTGTATTATGCAAATTTATAATATGAAATAAGAAATATGAAATTTATGGGAAAGAATTTTATTATTTTAAGTTAACGGAAAATTTTGTTAAACTTTATAAAAGAAAGACGACGGAAATAAGCTGTCGTCTTTCGAATTGACTTTACTTGAGTTTACTGACATGACTCGCGTGTATCTCAAATTCGGCTGAACCGGTTTTCATGAAATTTTATGTATAAGTTTATTTCGAGCATGGCACAGATTGGTCAAGTTTTGGGATATATCAGGCCTCGGAAACTGCACTTTTTAACGCGCCTGTTTTACATTTTTGACCATTTTGAAGAAAATATTCAACTTGAAATTTCATACAAAAGCTTTGCTCGATCGTCCGCGAAACCTCCTAACTTTTGAAAGAAATCAGGCATCAGCAACTGGACGTTTACTACGGGCCAAATATACATTGTTCAATTGAGTATATAAAGAGAAATGATCAACCGATGTCATTGAAATTTTATATTAAATTAATTCTTTGGAAAGATCAGGGCTTTAAAACTGATCTTAGGGCCAATTTTACATTTTTCACCATATCTGCGGAACGAATTGATGAAATTTCTTAATATTTGATATTTGAGTTTTAGTTGTTACCCAAACTAGCTGGCGAGCATTTCAGGGAGTTCAGGTAGCACAAAGCGAATTCCACTAAGAGCAAATTTACAATTTTCTAGGTGTGTTAACTATAAGCTTACTAACGTCCTAAAAATTGGAAAGAAGTATTTAACAGACATTTTTATAATATTCTGTAACACACTTCACTTAACTAGACAATACACATTGCGATCGGTTATTTGCTTTTCACTTTAGATTTTTGTATCCTCGGACTCACACGATGGATGGAGGTTTCTAGCCATAACTTTAACTGATCTTGTCAGTTTATTCTCATACATGTGCCACTCCAGTCTAGCCATACTTATAGCCTTTGTTAGCAATCTGTATTCATTGTCATTCTCCACATTTTTTTTTAATTGGTCATTGTTCATCATGTTGACCCTAACGTTTATTTTTTCTTCTTTTAATATCTTAACTATGTAGAAGTAGATTTTAATGTTACTCCATATAACCGGAGTTGGATTTTTAGGGTTGGTTTCATTATTTTTTTAACTGTTTTCTCTGAATTTATTTCAGGACACCTTTCCATTTTTCGCCTCTTTGCGTTATTCTACTTTAGGATCCACTCAGTATCTCTAGCCTGTTCTTCCTCGTCAGTTTCTTATACCTCAACTTCCGTATCTTTGTCCTTCTTTTGTGTTGATGCAGATTTTATTTGATTTTTTAAACTTACATTCTCTGCTTGTAATTTGCAGATCTGGGCTATCAATGGCGATCTTCTATGAACCGTCTCCCTCAGAATTCATGAGACGAGGCTCCGAAGAGTGTGGATTTTCCATAATTACTGGATTGCCACCTGGGGTACACAATCCTTGTGTTTTGTTCAGTGCATCTGATTTGTTTTATTTCGGAGTTTTCTTCTCCTAGCCTTCGAGAATAATTCCCTCGTGTAAGGCAGCCTTTATAATTTCTGCTGCCCTCAGGGATCAGTCGCAGACCAGAGGGCTGCTCATTGTGAGTCCGTCGCGTCTGGATTTCTATTGGATTTTAGTGGACTCTTACCACAAGCATACCTTACTCCGGATATTTCGCGGCCCAATCCGCCGTTAAGTCATACTTGAAGCGCAGTACAATGTACCAATATATTTTGGGAAAGAAAAGATTTATATTATTTCAACATAAATTGAGAAATCCACAAAGAGATGAGCGAACGCCTATGGAAGTCAGTGCTATGAATTATTATTCCTATCGATTGATAATTCGTAAAAACGCTGCAAGTCATATCTTAATATTTCGACAGTTTTTCCATTATACAATGAATTGGAATTCATAAGGGTACATTAATTTACGTGATAAAATTGTTAATTATGGCAATGTGAATCCATATAAATTGGAGAAAATGGTTGTTTTGCCGACTACATTTACAGTAAGTCCGTGACAAATGAATGAATACGCATAAGATGCGCTGATATATTGCTTGCTTAAAGTTATAACGTTCTATAGTGATTAACTATCGTTCAAATAAAGAAAATAATCGAACCGAGCCATTATTTATTTAACATTCAACACAAGAAAAAACAAATACATTAATTATTAAAAATAAATAGCTTAAAAATAACATTCTAAAAAAAATTCTAATTAAAAAAATTTAACAAGAACTTTTCAAATTTTCAATAATTTAAAGTTCAATTTTCAAAAAAATTCAGTAGATTTTTAGTTTAACTTCGGTAGAAGTTATGAAGTTCCATTTGACACATAAAACCTATTTAATTAAAAATTTTAGAAATTAGAAGATCTTAGTGCATGATTTCGTTCTTACAGTTTCTTACCTTCACATATCGCCGTCCAGATTTGTTAATTACATTCAAGTTCACAGACGGTCACAACACACATCAAACTCGAATATTGTAATTTAGTAAAATCTATTAAGTACAAAGAAAGCGATATGGTGGTTTTACAGAGGTAAATGCATTTGGGTAAATCGATGAAATTTATCAATATTAACTGTGCCTGCGAAAGTTTCAAAAGAAATTTTTAAAAACACAATTTTAATATATGTAAGTATTATCTATATAAAAATCTATTAAAAAATTTAAATAAAACGAGAAAAATAGAGTTAACCGTGTCAACTCTGTATGATACCCGTACGAATTCGTGCCAGTAAATATGACATAACTGACTATGAGACACACTGTGACTTTAAGTTGCCGTATTAGCATATTAATTTATACAAAATTTCTATACTGTGTTTTCAAAATTTTTGAAGACATTGCCAAAGTACAATTGAAGTTTTATGGCAGCTACCGAAATACGCCAAGCAATTCCAACGACTTTTATCAAATACATTGGCCCTACTTATTTATTTGCTTGCATGAAATTTCAATACAACAGCTAAATGAATTTGGAACTGGTATGGTATGTGTCGGAACCCGTATCTCGATCGTAACCAATTTAACTAAGGTTCTAGAATTTACTATAATAAATCATTTTTTAAAATTAGTGCACTTAGTTTAGTTAGTTTTTGAGTTATCGTTAGAACGGACAGACAAAGTTAAATCAGCTCAGAATTCGACGCCGATCAAAAACGTATACTTTAGTCTATATCTTGGACCATTATTTCTTAGCGTTACAATCGGTAAGGCAAATTTAGTACATCCTTCGAACATATGTTCATACGGCTATAAACAAGAAGATGGACAAAATTAAACATGGAAAGAGTGCCATACGATGAAAAATAATATGAACAAAATTACTAATAGAATTTTATTTTAATTTTCATTAAAAACTAGTCGTGTGCGCTTGCATTGCAAGCCTTGGAAGTATTATGTCTTTAGTTTTGAAATTGTGTTCTATTCTGTGTGTGAGTTATTTTAATAAATAGTAAGATAAAACTTAAAATAAGAAAAGTTCTTAAAAAAAATTACGAAAAAGTACATAATTAAACAAATAATTAGTTCCTTTGAGATCTAATATCTTTTGGGTAATTTATTTTAGAACCCCGCTTTGAGTTACGTCACATAAAATCGTAAAATACCTTTGACAATAAGCACTTTAAGCGATAAATTACTATATACGCATGAAATAATTCTCTACTAATATCTATGCACATATGTATTTGGATTTTATAATACATGCGAATAAAACGCGTGAACGTATAATGAGTTAACACTTATCCTAACGTATATAGGGTAATGCGTATAGCGTACGATTTCTATGCAAAAAGCCCCTTGTTCGAAACCTCAAAAATGCGATTTGCCTGATGAACTTTTTTTATTGATAATTTTATTGTCTTTAAAATGAAATTAAAAAAGCTTCACCCTTATAGATTAACATCAGTGACTTTCGGTTCTATATATTTTTTTGAAAATACCCTATTTGTAAAAAGTTTAATGCAATAGAATAACATTTTCTTATAAAATTTTGTCCTAAAAATATATTGTCAAGAAATTTAATCTACACTTATGTTTTGCTTACTAATACATTTTGCAGCAGATCGCGGAAATAATACGTAACTAAATGCGTACGTACATACTTATTATAAAACAATGTAGATTTAATTAAAACTTTACAATTTTTTTATAAAAGTGATAACTTTTTGTTATAACTTCCACTTCCAAATACGAATTTACATACAATATTTATACCACCAAAAGTAAATAAAAACTACCCCCACAGGATTTAGTAGCATTTTGTAAAAAGCGATCACAAAGCATCTTGGGAGGGGTTAAAGGGAGAGGGTGGGTGGAATTCTTACTTTTTCTGGAACGCTAGAGGCAAAACCCTATGTAATGCCTTTCGTCCCAAGTCTCTAGCCCTTCTAAAAGTACCCGTACTTTTTGACACCTTTATAAATTAAAGGTGTTCAATGTTAACCCGTAATAAAATGTGCTTGAATAAATAAGTATTATCTATTTACTTTTAAATATTCAAAGAAAAACGTGCTTTTGTTATACAAAAAATTTTTCAGAAAATCTTAAAATAGAGCTATTTCGTGGCTAAAACGTTCCAATGCCAGATTTTTCTGGGACCCTAGAAGCAAAACCCTATATAATGCCTTTTGCCCCACGTCTCTAGCCCTTCTAGAAGTACCCGTACTTTTTGACATCTGAAAAGTAGCTATATATATATAATGTTAAATTTTATAGCTCTATCAATCAACTTTCTACCTGATAATGAGTCTAAAGCATATTATGGTAATACCATTCCAATTATTCCAATATCCCAATATTACTTTTTCGCAAAAATTAATGCGTTTTGTACTAAAATAATAGAACGTTTTAAAAACGTTCACTGAGAATAAAGTAGCTAACGAAACTATCTTGTCTAATTTTTAGCACTTTTCCAAAAAATTTTTGAAGAAAAGTGCTTATTAGTCTCACTCTGTTCGTCCTTCCGTCCGCGAACATGTTTACGAAACTTCTGAAATTTTATGTGTGCATAGATCTTTACTAGAAACTTATTTCTGTAGAAGAAAGTTTTTATCTATCTCCTTCATTTTAAAAGTAGTACCCCTCTGAAACCCTAAAAATGCCAAGTTTTAACTATTTATTGCATTGAAACCATAAGCATTTCTCAAATTTTGCAAACGTTAAAAGGCAGTGACTTACTTCTCTTATCGCGGCATACTATAGTTAAACTTTAGGAAAACAAAATGGCCATTAAAATTTACCGTTATCTACAATCCATTTTTTCCAAATTTCTTATGTGGTTTTCTTCTTGACCCCAGTCTGTAAGAGCCTGAAAAGGTCTTTCAGATACTAATAAATACTTTATTTCGTAAGAAGAAAATTTTTTTCCATCTCCACCATCTCTCAAGTTATCACCACTTGAAATTTGTAAAATTTGAATTTGTGGCACCTTATATTTCCGAAACCACAAGCTTTTTCAAATTTCTATAAACGCAAAAAGCTAACGGTAAATTCCATGACATTAAAATATATAACTATTTTCCTTAACTAACACAATTAACCCTTAAAATCGAGCATTATGTTAACCCCTCTTCATATTAGTTTTTGCTTTATTTCAAAGACTGCATAAATAGTTCATCCTAAATATATGCAATCCTATAAATAGTTTCGTTTATGAATGAAAATAATATTAATAGTGTGGTAGATATACATAGATTGTATTTAAGAGCAGTATTTTCACTTGTTGAAGGGAAAAGCGCTACAATATAAACAATTGGTTTGACCCAACTTTGCTAGTAAATATTCTAGTACATATTTGGTTTTAAACAAAGACATAAAAGTGTAATTTTTCTACTGAGATAATTGTATTCTATATATTATTTCATATACTACTAAAATGTATGGTATATATAAAGTTCTACATGTAATTTTAACATATGTAATTTTATCCTATAAAATTTTGTCTTATGTGTGTAATTAATGTTGTTAATTGACGGAAATCATTCTTAATGTAATGTACATAATTAAGAGTTAAATTTGAAATAGAAAACAATATTAAATAATATCACTTTTCTTGTTAAACATTAAACTAAAATTTCAGCAAACCAAATTCAATTTAGAAGTTAAAAGTAAAATCTAAACAAATTTATACCATTCCCAAAATATTGTTCTCCCCCTCGTCATACTTTTTTATTTTTGTAATATTATAAAAATAGATACAAATTCTGTAACGAATGACGTAAAAAAATAGTGACTTTTACCATAAAAAAATTAAATAAAAGTTTTAGAGTGTATGTAGCGTTATAAAAAGGAAAAAGTTTATTTATATTAAATGTTTTTAATAATACATTTCGTAATCTTATACTATTTCATGCTTAACTCACAAGGCAATAAGTTATTGTTTAACGTTTTTTGTGAAATTGAATTTTACTGAAGATTAATTTATTTTTTTTCCTTTTTGTAAATACAAAATCTTATGCGGGTGGAATCTAATGGATTGAATTGGAAACATTTTTATGAAAAGTTCTCATGAAGTTAAATAAATATTGTTTTATTTGTCTATAATGTAAATTATAAAGTAAAAATGATTTTAAATTACACAGTAATTTAGATAAAACTTATCATAAGAAGTTTTATCATTAAAGTAAAAAACAAAGAGAAACGTAAATGGGGCCATGGTAGTCCTTGGCTAAATTTGCCAGTTTGTGATCTTGATTACCATAACCGTAGCAACCTATCTAATCCCTGCAAAAGCCATCAAAGCTGAGGATACGGTAGTTTGACTTGGGTATTCTTTCGGAGCAGTTCTTGTTTTAGTTCGATCTTCCTGCGATATCAAGCCTCTATGAGTATTTGGTTAGCTTTTACAAGAACATTCGCGCTTTTTCAGCATTGGTTTGTACTACAAGTCTTGCAGCTTATTTCAAAGTTGAACTTTCCAAATATTTTAGAAGTTTTTATTTTTCTTATATTTACTTTTCATATGTTTCAAAATTATGTATTTGTAACAACACGCTCATTTTAAAAGATTTTGACCAGAACATTATTTGGAACTTTGTAGATATTCTCTTTAATTCCTTTAATCTTTGTTCCCTTGTTATAATATCCAATTGTGTTAAATAGATTAGTAGATTTTTGTTGAATAATTTAGTAGATCCAATCAGTTTTTCACACTTATATATATTTCAGTTTACTTTATAAATATTTCAGTTTTACTGCATGGAAAGATCAATATATACTAATAAATTGCACACAATATTATGTGAAAAAATGCTAAAGAAAATATGTACATATCTGATGTTATTATTTAACTTCGTAATGCAAGATTTTCATACTAAGCTATCATTATAGGATATCTAAATTAAGAAAGTAAAATTAACTCCTAAAAGGTACCAATACTTTAAACGTTTGGAGAAACAAACTTTCGAAAATTTGGTTCTGAGAAACAAATTTATTTTAGATTTTATCGTGTCCCTGGGCTTGAGGATTCTAAATTATGAATTGTAAAACCGTTTTAAAGCTACGATTTAACACTATCTTTCGAACAAAAATTTTAGTCATTTTCTATACTTTACACGATGTTATATGGCTCCTAACTTGTTGCTGAATCACCCTGTATAGTATGAAATAATGTTTGCGAAATCGTGTTTGTGAATTTTGTTAGTAATTTAGTAATTTTCATTTTCATTTGTTTTATTTCGACTATTTTTAACTTAAATTATTTTATTACCGTTAAAAGAATTTCACCCTAATTTTAAATTAAAAATAAAAAGCAATATATGAACTTTTTATGAAAAACCTAAAACTATTTTTATAAAAAAATTTTGAACCTAAATTAAGAAATAAAATAAATAAAATAAATTGTAATGAAAGTAGTAATAGAAATATATAAATTCAAAACAATAAAACGTGAAACAAAAAAGGAATTTTAGATTAGCGTTTGATATTTGCAGAAAAAATGTTCAAAACTTTTAACATAAAAAGAAGGATAAAGTATCGCGCAATAACAGGTTTATTCAAAGACTAAAACTACGAGTATATAAATATAACTCTAAATTTCTAAAACAAAACTATATTACAATTTCATTTGTTAACACCTGTAAAATATTTGCACATATGTTGCCAAACTTTTGGCATTTTCATACCTCGAGGAATAGTTGTTCATAAAGTAAAAAGAACATTAAAATAAAAGCACTGAACAATCAACATAAGTATATTATTTCCATATAGATTTGTCGCTTTATCAAGTTTTTAAAAAATACATATAACATTATACTCGAACTTAAGTGAAGTGCAACATGTTTACAATGTGGGTGCATATTTATCTACTAAACAACAAATTGGAAAATGATTAATGGCTTTTGAGTGTTTATTTAGTTTATCACAAAATTCACAAAAATTTCAAATTCTTGGATACCTTATATATAACGTGTTATTTCTCAAATTCAATGCATTTATACAAGGGTGCAGAAATTTGCAGATGTGAATATATGCAGCAATGTCAAAATCATTCCATATATTCCAATTTTAGTAAAATGCACTAATTTATGTGTCATCTGTTGTAAAAATACTCTAACAATGATTATTAAAAATACAATTTGGGAAGAGTTAAAACAAGTGGTTAAACGCAATACCACCACAGAAAATTATTTATTATTATTTGAGTGCTTTAACATACTAATTCTTTACTCGTTTGTGCCCACTTTAAAAATTGCTTTATATTATTCTGTATGATATATGCTTCCTTGATACATCGCATATGTTTCATGAAAAAAGCTCGAATGAAACTCACAAAAGAATATTAAAATGCATTTTTACTCTTACTTTTCTTTGAAAAAATTAAAAAAGTCATAAAAGTATTTAAATGAACTTCTATCATAAAATTTTGTGCAACGATGTTAATGGTTTGTTTTTTTTAACTTTTGACATAACAACCATTTTTAACTTTGCTCTTTTTAAAAACTTTCTGAACTGAAAAATGTTAGGCGATGATGATTTCTATTGACATATAATAAACAAGTATGTAAGTATGTATATGTACACTTTACAACTCGAGAACATTGATATCAAACAAGATCATGATTTAATACTTATACTGCACATTCAAAGCAAAAAAAAATTTGATTGTATCAACGTCAGAATTACACCAACAAAATGGTTGATAAAAATAAAAGCCACACATAAAAATAAAAGCAAAATTGATTAATAATTCTGAAAAATTATTGAAGCAAAGGAGAAATTAAAATTTAAACAAGTAAAAACGTTTCAGCCGATATAAACCGATTGAATTATACCCTGCAACTTTCGTTATTGTATAGCAATACCTCAAACCTGTGAAACCATTCTATAGAAACTTCACGGATATGTCTGACATATAATTGGACACCCAACTACCAAGTTTCATGAATCTGATTTTATTATTTTTCCAAATATTTAGAATAAGCTTCTGAGCTTGCATGAGAGCTACTCGAACCTGTCAAGCAATTCAACCAAACTTCAGAAATATATCTGACCTATAATTGAACACATGTTTATTTTTCCAAATATTTACAATTAACTTTTGGAGTTGTATGGTAGGTACCTGAACCTGTCAAGCAATTTCACTAAAACTTCAGAAATATATCCGACCTAAAATTGGACACACGACTGCCAACTTTCATGAATCTGACTTTATTATTTTTCTTAATATAAAAAATTTGCTTTTGAAAATGCATGGCAGACATCCGAACTGGTGCTGACATACCATTAAAATTTTTAGAGCATATGTAGAGCATAAGTATCGTTATGGAAATACAATTTGATGGTGGTTTCTTGCTAAAAATTATGTACCTAAATATTAGAAGCCTTATATATAAATTAGATAGTATAACTTACATATTAGATGAATTAGAATCCACTATTCATATTCTAATTTTTACTGAGACTTGAATACTGAAACAAAATAATATTGGACACATGCATACAAAATTTCATATTTATACCTTTAATAGTTTTTGAAATATTTAAAATAAAATCTATGAGTTGTATGGCAGCTGTCGGAACCCGTTGTTCGAATTAGTCCAATTACAATAGGCTTCGTCCTTGGCACAAAAGAAAAACTTGTGAAAGTTTGGTGTCGATTGCATTATATGTTTTTAAGTTATCGTGCGATCGGACGGGCGGACGGACATGCCTAAATCAACGAAGAATTTTGCAGTGAGAAAGATTATATATATATATATGTCCATACCGCAGATGACTACTTCAAGTAGTTACAAACTCCATGCCAAAGTTAATAATTTGATAGTAGAATCAAAACCCATATATTTGCAAAATTTTAAAAAATTAAACTAATGATAGGGTTTTATTCCTCTTGTGAAAATACATATTTTTCTATCATAAACATGTTGCTAAACCTTGCTATTTCACTAAAAACAACCGATTAAAAAGTCGTAGTAGAATCAAAACCCTACATTTGTATGTAAGTAAATGTATCAAAACCCTTTATTTGCAACACAAAAAATGTAACAAAATCCCATGTTTCCTTGGATTGTAGTATTAGTAGATGTAAAATATTGTTTCAAAACACATTATTTGTCAATTTAAAACTTGACATAATTTATTCTTATCATGAAACATGATGTTAATTGACATATTTCAAAGATCAATAAGACTTTTGAGAATATGTAACTTATTCTCAAGTCATTTTATGGCCTTAGCAAATTAATAAAATGACTTCTGCATAACTTTCAAATGTTCATGCTATTTCTAGTTTTTAAACAGCTAAAACAATTAAGAAATTATTAGCATTCAGAAAATTTAGCAATTATTGGCAAAGTCTGCAGGATAAATTAATATTTTGAAAAGCCTTCGAATTTGTGATTAAATCGATTGATTGTGATTAAACGTAAAATTTTTGATAATTAAGAAAAGTTCGATAGTTTTATGTTTATAGAAAAGTGAATAGGAATAATAGTATGAATTTTGCAACATTAAAATTAAGTCATAATAATTATGAATTCGGAAACTAAATGCTAAATTTTAAAGGGCTTATCTGATAAAAATAGATATAGCAAGACAGCTAAGGGAAACTCAGGGAAAAAATTTGAATTTTATTCAGCAAATCAAATAACGCTGCTTTAGCAATGGATTTTGCAAATGAATCTTCTCTATTATAAAATTTCAATTATTTTAGAATCCTACATTTAGATTATTTTAGAATCCTTTTTACTAACCGTAGAATCTCAACTAAATCTTGGATCGCAATGAAATCAGAATGAACGTTGTTCTATTTACATTCTATTTACGCTTATTTACTTTTTTAGATGTGAAAAAATGTAAAGTCGGCCGAGTTCAGTTTTCGAAGTACTTTGATTTTTTTACAAAAAATTCCTAAAAATTTTATAAGTATAAAATTTTAAGAGTACCTAAAATACGAAAAAGAGTACTATGTAGAGTTTCAAATTTTTTATTAAACATTTTTCTTGAAGCTCTTATCAGCTTTCTACTGAATTTTCTAAAATTACTAATTACTCAAAGATCCTGTTCCCAAAGCACTGTAGACTTTAAAACACTTACAAAACTATAATATTTTTCATGTAACAGTATAGTACTTTCAAAAGTTGTAGATTATGTTGGAAACGGAACTAAATATTAAGCTTATTTTACAACAGAAAACTTACTCATTTATAATTCTGCTATACTTAACCAAATAAAGCTATACCAGCGTTTAAAATAAATTATTTGTACTTTACTTTCTTTCTTATCAAACGAATTCAGAACAAATTTAGAATCTCTTACAACATTAGAAAGAGTTACAATTTTTTACAGCTTTTTATATACCACAACCATAATGTTTAATTTAAATAAAATTGAATAAAATTGACCTTAAAAAATTTTTGGCTTTTGTTTCTGATCAAAATTATTGCAACAAAAACCATTATTTGCAACTTTACTTGCAACAAAACCCAACATTTGTATATAGTTGCAACAAAACCTCACATTTGCTTTCTTAAATTACGTTTTTTGTTCAAAATGTCGTGTTTATCTTAAATATTTCTTTACAGAAAGGTTTAAGCTGATTTTTTTAACGAGTATAAATAATATAATTTGAAATATGAGTGCTGAATTACCCACAAAACGTTTTTTCCATTTTACTCAAAATTTATTAATCTGCAAATGTATGGGTTTTGATTCTACTATCTTCACATACCTTTCACGAAGCCCAGGGTATATTGTGTAAAAATAATTTTTTAAAAGCTATAAAATCACAAAAAAATAATCAAAAACATTTTTAACGCGCCAAAACATTCTTATATATCACTTTTTATTATTACTTAATTTTTATTATATATTACTTTTTATATTACTTAAACATTCTTTTATTATATATATATAGCTACTTCTCAGGTATCAAAAAGTACGGGTACTTCTAGAAGGGCTAGAGACATGGGACAAAAGGCATTAGATAGGGTTTTGCCTCCAGGGTTGCAGAAAAAGCAAGAATTCCACCCGCCCTCTCCCTTCACCCCCTCCCAAGATGCTTTGTAACCGTTTTTTACAAAATGGTACAACATCCTGTAGGGTAATTTTTTATTTACTTTTGGTTATATAATTAATATTGTATGTAAATTCATATTTGGAAGTGTGAGTTATAACAAAAATTGATCACTTTCTTAAGAAAATTGTAAAGTTTTAATAAAATCTACACTGTTCTATAATAAGTATGTACGTGCGCATTTAGTTATATATTCTTTTCGTGATCTGCTGCAAAATGTATTAGTAAGCAAAACATATGTAAGTGTACATTAAACTTCTTGACAATATATTTTTAGGGCAAAATTTTATAAGAAAATGTTATTCTATTGCGTTAAACTTTTAACGGAAACGGAAACTCGCTGATATTGATTTGTAAGGGTGAAGTTTTTTCAATTTTAATTTAAAAAAAATAAAATTATCAATAAAAAAAGTTCATATGGCAAATGGCATCTTTCAGGGGTCGAACATGGGACTTTTTGCATAGAAATCGTATGCTATACGCTTTACCCTATATACGTTAGGATTAGTGTTAACTCATTCTACAAATACGCGTTTTATTCGCATGTATTATAAACTCAAAATTCATAATTGCATGCATTTTAGAAGCGAATTATTTTATGCGTATACAGTTGTATATCGCTTAAAGTGCTTAATGTAAAAGGTATTTTACGATTTTATGCGACATAACTCAAAGCGAGATTCTAAAATAAATTACTCAAAAGGTATGAGATCTTAAAAGAATTAATTATTTGTTTAATTATGTATTTTTTTGCAATTATTTTTAGAACTTTTCTTATTTTAAGTTTTATCTTATTATTTATTAGGAAAAAAAATATCTATATGTATATTACGGGTGTGTTTTTGAAAAAAATAAAGTAAACTTAAAATATCTTAGCCATAGAATGGAACACAATTTCAAAACTAGATAATACTTGCAAGGCCTGCAATGCAAGCACGCACGACTAGTTCATATATAAAAAAGCTAAAGATTATAAAAAAGTAGGAATTATACAATATGTATGGGTAAATAATGGCAAACTATTAATTAGAAAAACATCATAGGGCAAAATCATTACTATTTTGCATGAAAAACAATTTAGTGATGTTATTTAAAATAGATATGGATGATATTACGTTGTCATTTGAAACACATATAAAAACAAATATAAGTAACGTTAAGGAAATACAAATTGATGGTGGTTTCTCCTTAAAAATTATGTACTTAAATATGAGAAGCCTCAGGTATAAATTAGATAGTATAACTTACATTTTAGATGCGTTAGAATCCACTTTTTATATTCTAATTTTCACTGAGACTTGGATACTGGAACAAAATAATTATACGATTAAAATTCCACACTCCACTCCAGTATTTGCTCGCAGGAAGAATTCTATAGGTGGGGATGTGTGTGTCCATTTGTACATGAAAATATAGCATATAAATTACCAAGTGCATTTTGTAACAAATACAGTAGTTTTATAAACTTTAATATAATAATTAACAAAATTCCAAATAATATCAGCGTAATATATAGACCACTGGAAAATTCAATTCACCAAATAAACAATTTCTTTGACCGACTAGAAGCATATGTGGATTCGCTGCCCACAAAAAATAGCTTAATTTTAGGAAATTATAGTTTTAATATTAGAGATGGAACTGACTGACATGTAAATTAGTATAAAGCTGAAATTCACTCTAATGACTTTATGTTTAAGATGAATAAAATCACTAGATCAATAAGTAAAACATGTATTGACCATATTTTATTTAGAAACTTGAACTCTAATTACTATATATTTAAATTCGACCACAAGTTTAAATTCAACACTATTAGTAAAGTAGATGTAATAGGTATTGTCAATAAATTGAAAAATACAAATGCAAGTGGAGCTGATGAAATTTCAACAAAATTAATGAAAAATTTTCATGAAGAGCTAGCAAATATCATCGCAGATTTAATTATGGATCAAGTAAACAACATAAAAGGCCAAATATATTCCAAATTAACAAAGTCGTTGCGATCTACAAACGAGACGAAGACTCAGACAATATCGAAAATTTTAGGCAAATAGTAATATCTCCTATATTCAGTAAGACAATAGAAACATATGTAAATTTTCAATTTGGCCATTATTTAAAACAGAATATGCTAGCAAATACATTTCAACATGGATTCAAAAAACAATCTAGTACAAATGCTGCAATATTTGACTTAATAAATTCGATTCAATTGAATTAAAATAATAAAGAAAATATAGCCATTAAATATTTTGAATTGGCAAAGGCTTTTGACTCCGTAGATAAGAAAATCTTACTCCGAATACTGTATGAAAATGTAGTTGAAGGAATTGAACACAAATAGTTATTTAGAAAATAGAAAACAATTTAGTCATTGCAATAATATTAAAGGTGACGTATCAGATGTAACTTAGAGATCCAAGGAAGGAATACCAGGTATATTTCTCCATGTATCACAGTACAACTAACTACGCTATACAAATCTGGGTATATAGACCAACTACTAATAGCAGTAACAAGTAACAGTTAACAAGTATTAGACCAGCTACAAATAGCACAAAATAAAGCAATAAAAAACTTAAAATGGTTATGTACGTAGAACATCATAAAAAACATTACATACTTCCTGTTAAATTGACACTTCAACAACTGCTAACAAAACATATACACAAAATAATTTTCATTTTACTTTTAGTATCATGTTAAGATTTTCTTTTACTATAAATCTGTCGCATTTTCCAGTTTAAATTAAAATTGTATCTTTTTTCTGCTAATTATTAAACAAAAAAGAAAAAAATTAAAAAATGTATTATAAACAGACTTATAAAGAGCTTAATGCTCCTTTTGAATACAATATTTCAAATAAATAAAGTTGGGTCAAACCAATGGATAGTAGTGTAGCACTTTTCCCTTCAACAAGTGAAAATACTGCTTTTAAATACAAAAATTATTTTCATTCATAAACGAAACTATTTCTATTATTACATATATTAAGGATGAACGATTTATGCAGTCTTTGAAATAAAGCAAAAGATAATATAAAGGGGGGTTAACATAATGCCCAATTTTAAGGGTTTGTTGCGTGAGTTAAGAAAAATAATTATATTTTTTATTGTCATGGAATTTACCGTTAGCTTTTTGCGTTTATAAAATTTTAAAGAAAAAGCTTGCGGTTTCGAAAACATAAGGTGTCAAAAACTCAAATTTTACAAATTTCAAGAGGCGATAACTTGACATCGCCACCCCTCGATGGAAAAAAATTTTCTTCTAACGAAATAAACTATTTATTAGTGTCTAAAAGCTGGAAAAATTTCAGGCTATTACAACCTGGGGTCTAGAAGAAAAACGACATCAAAAATTGGTAAAAAACGGATTGCAGGTAAATGAGCTCTGCATAAATGCCCAAAAAACGTGCTACATGGTATTTAAAAGACCTATAAAAAAGTATCATAACGTTAAAATAAACCTTGTTAATATCTTGGTTCTTTGATTAATATAGATACCCAGATATCTTCTTAATATCTTGGTATCTATATAGATCAAAATCTTAAATAGGACAAACATGTCAAAAATTTAAGCAAGAGCAGGCAAAATTGATATATAACGGGCACACATTGTCTAAAATTCGCTGCAATATATGCAGCTGGAATCATTGTATTTATATGAATTTCACGTCACGAGATGAAATAAAAAGCTGTAAAAATTAAAAGAATGAAATTAAAAAAAAAATTGATGTGGTCAGCATTTAACCGATCGCAATGTGTTGTCTAGTTAAGTGAAAATGTTACAGAATATTATAAAAATGTCTGTTAAGCACTTTTTTCCGTCATGTTGTGTCTGTTAAGCACAATTTTTTGGGCATCGGTTAAGCTGATTTTGATGAAATTTTATATGTAATATGAAATTGAAATTTATTTATTTATTTATTTATTTATGTTTAGCTCAAACATTTTACATAACTTAAAATTAAAGAATGAATATACAGATATGTACATATTTTTTTAGACAAAACAAATTTTTGACTTAAAAATTAAATTTAAAAATTATACAAAATAAAACTTATTAGTAATAATATTTCATTAAATATGAATATAGACAATGAAAAGCTAAAACAAGAATTTGTTAAAATAAAGCAAAGGGTTATACTTAACTATAGGTAAATATTATATATTTTATTTAAAATGTCGGGGGAGATTAAGTCAGTTTTCATAAGCTGAAAAATAACAAATCCGCGCCGTCACGTCTTTTACCCAATGTGGGTAGGTCAATTAATTTGAGTCTGTGCTCGTAAGGTGGAAGAATGATGGGGTCTTCCCAAGAAAGAAGGCTCAGTGCGAACCTCAAAAAATATTTTTGAATTGACTCCATTATATTAATATGTATATCGTAATAGGGTGACTATACTTGCGAAGCATATTCAAAATGAGGACGGACCAGGCATGTGTACAGTGATTTTAAGACATAAGGATCGTTAAACTCCTTTGACTAGAGTTTAATGAAACCTAACATCGAGCTTGATCTGCATATGACATGATTATAGTGGTTTATAAATGATAACTTGCTATCGAAGCAAACGCCCAGGTCCATTATTGAATCAACTCGACTAAGAGCTTGGCCATTCAAAGTATAGTTTAAAAAAAATGGCCGTTTTTGCCTAGAGTAGCACAAATGTGCTACTCTTTAGCTTTGCTAAAGTCTATGTAAACTACGTCCGTCTGATACCCATTTTCCATATTATTTGAGAAAACTGTTGTGGCTTCCACTGGACTAGTTACCGTGGATTTATTTTTCAAGAAGTCATGCTGACGCGCACTAATGAATGGCATACAATGGAAATAAATATTGTCATATACCACCAGCTCTAAAACCCTAGGAATTACCGACAGTTTAGCTATAGGACGATAGTTTGACAAGTCACTTTTATTGTTTTTCTTATGGATTATCCTAATGAAAGCTTCCTTTATAATGAATAAGCGTTTTTATTATATAATATATTTATATTTATTTTTATAATATATATATTATTCATTTATATAATTCATTTATAATATATATAATTCATTTTTATAATATATTTATATGAATAGGCGCGCACACACAGACCGACAGACCGACAGGTTCCTAAATATAGTTTACTTATACTTCCCTACTATGAAGAAGTGCATTCCCACCGAAAACTCAAGCCGTAGAAGCGGTTAAAATCATTCTGAAGGCAAAACGCATAATCGAAAATCGAAAAAAACTTAAATAAAATAATGTCATCTTTTATCAAAGACATCACATTTTTTGTGGCAACTAAATATTACTGCTGCATTTGTTAAAGTTTTGAATATTATATTTGGTCAGCAAACTTCAAAAAACATAGATACACAATTTATGTACTATGTACTTAAAATTTCATTTTTATTGTTAGAGCGAAAAACTCTAAAATGCTAAATTCTAATAGATTCATATATACATACATGTATTTAAATAGAATTATTATTTTGTTTTTGCCTAAAATTTTTCTTTATTTCAAAAATTGCATTCATATATACATACATATATTTGGACAAAATGTAAAAAATTAAATATACATTCATAATTATGTATCTTTGTTTGTAACTAAAATTTTATTTCTAAATGTTCCAACAAAAAATTTCAAAATGTTCAATTCGAATACATTCATATGTAGATACATATATTTGAATAAAAATATTATTTTATTTATGCCTAAACTTTTTCTTTATTTGAAAAATTAATTTTTGTATGTTTACCCCCATGATTTAATAATTATGAGTTTAAAATTTATTCCTATATAGCAAACCACATTTTTGAATATTATTCAATTCATATAGAAAGCTTAAAAAAATTACTTAGAAAACTTCAAAAAAAATATACATACATATTTATGAAGTCAAAATTTTTACGAATTTTTCAGAACTAGTATTACAACATTTTTTGGAAATTTTCTTTAAACTTTTGCAATAACATTTATCTGTTATATATTAAAAAATTTTTAAACTAATCCAAAACAAAAAAAAAATACGACAATATCCAGGCAAGCATCGATCCAATACCCTTCTGGTTATGAGACTATCACGCTACCCACCCGGCTACGCAGTATCTTGAATTTCCTCTTATAATTCCACATTTTATTCATATTTCGTATAACTCTTCAAAAACCATCCTATTTTACATTATATATATATATAGCTAATTCTCAGGTGGTAAAAAGTACGGGTAGTTCTAGAAGGGCTAGAAACATGGGACAAAAGGCATTAGATAGGGTTTTAAATCTAGGGTCCCAGAAAAATTCGACATTAGAACTTTTTAGCCCCGAAATAGCTCTATTTTAAGATTTTCTGAAAAAATTTTTGTATAACAAAAGCACGTTTTACTTTTATACTTTATATAATTAGAAACACAAACCAAGAAATAAATTATACGTTTTACGTTATTATTAAAAACACAAACCCAGAAATAAATAATATTTGAAAATATAATGATCTCACATATTTTTAGTTCGAAAAATCGAAATAATTTTAACGTAAATAAATGTCAGCTTTTATCAAAAACATCAGATGCTTTGTGACATCTGAATATTAACGCTTCATTTGTTACTGTTTGGAATATTATGCTTTGTCAGCAAGCTTTAAAAAAATATGCATACAGAATTTATGTACGAATGTAGTTAAAATTTTATTTTTATTGTTCAAGCGAAAAACTGAAAAATGCTAAATTCTAATGCATTCATATGTACATATATTTATTAATAAAATTATTATTTTGTTTTTTCCTAAACCTTTTCTTTATTTGAAAAATTACATTCATATGTACATATACGAGCATGTATTGGAATACAATTATTATTTTGTTTTTACCTAAACCTTTTCTTTATTTGAAAAATTTATTTCTATATGTTCACCCACAGTTTTAAAAAAATCTGATGTGGTCAGCACATAACCGACCGCATTGTGTATTGTCTAGTTAAATGAAAGTGTTACAGAATATTATAAAAATGTCTGTTAAATATTCTTTCCAATTTTTAGGACATTAGTAAGCTTATAGTTAACATACTTAGAAAAATGTAAATTTGGCTCTTAGAAGAGTTTCGCTTTGTGCTACCCGAATTCCCTGAAATGCTCGCCAGTTAGTTTCGGTAACAACCAGAACTCAAATATCAAATTTCAAGGAATTTCATCAATTCGTTCCGCAGATATGGTGAAAAATGTAAAATCGGCCCGCAAATCAGTTCTCGAGCCCTGATCTTTCCAAAAAAGTTATATGTTCATTGCTTTAATATGAGGAATTCATATATTAAATTTCAATGAAATCGGTTGATCATTTCTCTTTATATACACAAAAGTGTATGTTTGGCCCGTAGTAAACGTCTAGTTACCGATGCCTGATCTTTCCAAAAAATTTACATTTTCATTGTTTTAATACGGGGAATTCATATATTAAATTTCAATGAAATCGGTTGATTATTTCTCTTTATATACACAAAAATGTATATTTGGCCCGTAGTAAACGCCCAGTTGCTGATGCCTGATTTCTTCCAAAAGTTATGAATTTTTGCGTATGATCGAGCAAATATGAAATTTCAAGTAAATCGGTTGAATACTTTCTTCAAAATGGTGAAAAATGTAAAATCGGCCCGCAAATCCGTTTTCGAGCCCTGATCTTTTAAAAAAATTTATATGTTCATTGTTTTAATACGAGGAGTTCATATATTAAATTTCAATGAAATCGGTTGATTATTTCTCTTTATATACACAAAATGTATATTTGGCCCGTAGTAAACGTCTACTTGCCGATGCCTGATTTCTTCCAAAGCATACGAATTTTTGCGGACGGTCGAGCTGCGCTTATATATAGAATTTCAAGTAAATCGGTTGAATATTTTCTTCAAAATGTTCAAAAATGTAAAACAGGCCCGCTAAAGAGTGCAGTTCCCGAGGCCTGATATATACCAAAAGTTGATCGATCCGTGCCATGGTGGAAGCGAACTTACATATAAAATTTCATCAAAATCGGTTCAGCCGAACTTGAGATACATGCGTGCACACACAGACCGACAGACCGACAGACCGACAGATTGCTAAAAATAGTTTATTTACACTTCCCTACTATGGAGAAGTACGTTCCCACCGAAAACTCGATATGCAAAATTTGTTGCCATCACATAACCTACCTATTGTTTACACAATACGGTCAGTAAAAATACATAGGTGTACATTCATAATTTTGTATGTTTGTACTTAAAGTTTTATTTCTAATTATTCGTTTACTCTCATGATTTAGTAGTTGTGGGTTTGAAATTTGTTTCTAAAAAGCAAACCACAGTTTTCAGTATTATTCAATTCATAAAGAAAGCTTAAAAAAATTACTTAGGAAGCTTTAAAATAAATATACATACATATGTATATATTTATGTACTTAAAATTTTTGGGAATTTTTCCAAACTACCATAACAATATGTTTTTGAAAATTTTCTGCAAACTTTTATAATAATAGTTATCTGTAATATATTAATAAAACAAAACAAATAATTTGAACGAAATAAAAAAAAATTTTTTTAATAATCCAGAAAAAGAAAAATACGACAATATCCAGGCAAGACTATAACGCTACCCACCAGTCTACGCAGTACCTTGAAGTTTCCTTTATAATTCTATATTTTATTCATATTTCGTATAACTCATCAAAAACCACCATATTTTACATTATATATATATAGCTTCTCATGGGACAAAAGGCATTAGATAGGGTTTTGCCTCTAGGGTCGCAGAAAAAGCAAGAATTCCACCCACCCTCCCCCTTCACCCCGCCCAATATGCTTTGTCACCGCTTTTTACAAAATGGTACTACATCCTGCATGGTCAATTTTTATTTACTTTTGGAGCTATAAATATTGAAAGTAAATTGATATTTCGAAGTGTGAGTTATAACAAAAAGTAAACACTTTCTTAAGAAAATTGTAAAGATTTAATAAAATCTACATTGTTTGTGTATTCTTTTCGCGATCTCCTGCAAAATGTGTTAATGAGCCTGCAAAATGTGTTAATGATAATAAAATAGTTTTACAATATATTTTTAGAACAAAATTTTATAAGAATTCTATGATATTGATCTACAAGGGTGAGGCTTTTTTAATTTCATTTTAAAAACAATAAAAGTTCATTTGGCCAATCGTATTTTTCGGGATTCGAACCTAGGACTTCTTGCACAGAAATTGTATGCTGTAAGCATTACCCTATATACGTTAATATTAGTGTTAACTAATTACAGTAGTGTTAACTAATTACAATATTAGCGTAGTCCAATCATTAATTCTACCCTGATCCTTATTCATGTTAGTTTCTAAATCTTGGAAATTGTTAGCGTGAAAAACCATGCATATATCTTTTGCGAAGAGGGAAGGATCGACTTGATGAAGAGTAACTTACCTAGTACGCTTGCTTATGGTGCACCAAACTTTTCGGTCTCCAAGCTGCTCTTACATTATTTATATCTGTGTACTGCGAGCATCCAGTTAAATAGGAACTAAACCATTTATGTGTCATACCTCTGACTTTGAAACTATACAGCTTTTTTGAAAGACTTACAAAAGGGACACAATTTACCTTTGTCTTTTAACTTTTGTACGTTGCTTATCGAAAAGTTCAGCCTCGGTAGCAGACTTTTGTTTGATTATATACTGTGTTTTAGATAAAATATCAGCATCTCCTAGGAACTGGTTAAATTGGTTCCAAACTACCTTTTCGGTAATTTTAACTAGTAGGGGTAAAAGGCATATTGTTCTGTAATTATTTACGTCTTCTTTTTCACCAGACTTATATATTGCCACAACTCTTCCAATTTTTGAGTTATTTAAATTTTTAATAATATTATATATGTCCGTTTTAATAACGTGTTTGAACATAAAGCATTTTATGTTTACGTCTAATTTTTACATTGTTATAGTTGATAATTAATAATATGTGTGATAATATATGGCTTCACGAAAACCTTGAGTAAAAAAATAACTAAAACAAATTCTTTTAAGGTTTATTGCTCAAGATTCTGCATTAGCAACATGTGACCTTTAATTTTCAAGATGAAATACATTTACATTACACTCATTACAATACCAAAAATTCCAGCAATATCGTGCCTAAAGGCAAAATTTTAGATCAATTTTAAAATAAAATATAAAGTAGACCAAATCAATGGTTTGTATTGTATCACTTTTCCCTTCAACAAATGAGAATACTGCTTTTAAATACAATCTATGTATTCCTACCACACTATTAGAACTATTTTCATTCATATACGAAACTATTTCTAGGAATATGTATACATAGGATGAACGATTTATACAGTCTTTGAAGTAAAGCAAAAATATATTTGAAAAAGGGTTGACATAATGCTCGGTTTTAAAGGGTAATTGTGTGAGTTAAGAAAAATAATTATATTTTTTAATGTGATGGAGTTTACCGTAAGGTTTTTGCTTTTATAGAAATTTGAAAAAGCTTGCAGTTTCGGAAATATAAGTTGCCAAATATTCAAATTTTACAAATTTTGAGTGGTGACAACTTGAGGGGGGAGATGGGAAAAAATATAAACTATTTATAAATATTTAAGAGCTGCTAAAATTTCAGACTCCTGCCCAAGTAACAATTTTTATCTCATAAGACTCATGTGGAGCTATATTAAGAATTCTTTAAGAATATCACTCTTATAATTTCTTGTAGAACACTAAAAACCTTAATGAGATCTTTATAAGAAAAAAAGAGCGCAATTACTGGAGTTATTAATTCTTGTCATGAGAGTTAAGCTTCCATTAAAAAAGTTTTTAAAGCATATAACTCTCATACCAGTTTTGGTATACAAAAACTCTCACAAGTCATTTATAACAGTGTTACTAGAAAGAGAAAGTAATGCATTGTATATTTATTCTATCAGTCTTACTTCGAACTTTATAGAAAATATACCTATTCCGCTTTTAATAATTATTATTTTAACAAAAATGAAAGGAAATATACATATGTTTACGTATATGATATGTAATCAATAAATATTTGTTTTCAAAAGTTTAATATCATATAATTATAGATATGGGATATTAAAATAATTTTCTTGCCATGATTATAAATCAAAGAGTTGCTGGCATTAAAATTTTATTAATAAAAATTAATATTATACTTCGAAAAAAGCAACGCCAACTAAAAACAATTGGAATTTAACAAATTTTTATACATATTTTTTGACCCTATAATATCTTATACATAAATTACATAAATTTTTAAATTTAAGAATTGTTAAGCAAAAACTAAATATACTAATGTGCATAAATTACAACTAAAGCTTTATTATATTCAAAAAAACTATAATTTTGCATTTCATTAATTTAAATTTAATTTCTGTACAATAAATATTTATACTAAAATGGCCGTGCATAACAACTAGACTTATAAAGGAATTCTTTTAAGAACAAAATTCTATAAGAGTTGACATCTTATAAAAAATACTTTATGAAAATTAAAATTTTTTATGGGTTGCTAAAAGTGCTGAAAGAAACTTTTAACACTACAAGTGCTAAGCCTTTATTATAAGAACTTTACGAGAGTTGCATAAAAACAAAAAAAAAGAAAAAAAAATTATGAGAGTATTGGAATGTGATATGAGAGTTTTGGTAAATTTTTTTAGGTTATTACTCTTGGAAATTGTTACTTGGGTGTAACCTACAGTATAGAAGAAAAACAATATTAAAAATTTGGAAAAAACGGGTTTTAGGTAATGGTAAATTTTAACGGCCATTTTGTTTTTTTAAAGTTCAAAAATAATATGTTGCATTAGAAGAAGCCAGCATCTATTTTGCTGCTTTTGAAAAATTTGAAAAATAATTATTGTTTCACTGCAATAAATAGTTAAAAAATGCCGTTTTTAGGATTTAAGGGTGGTATAACTTTTAGAGGGGCGAGATAGGTGAAAATGTTGTTCTAGTTTCTAGTAAAGGTTTAGGTACATATAAAATTTCAGCTTTTTATCTTCAAGGATGTAGGAGTTTTGTAAACAGACACACGGACAGACGGACCGACGGAGTGAAATTAATAAGCACTTTTTTAAAAACTTTTTTGGAAAAGTACTAAAAAAAAAAAACAAGCTTTTTCGCATGGATGTAATACATGGGTAGCCAGAGCCCATTTATTTCTTAATAAAAAATGAAGCTAACATAAATTACACTCCCATATAACCTTTATGTCAAATTGACAATTTTCAAATTTTATTTTTTGCACCTTTTGTGTCTGGTTTTTAACGCAACCAAATTATAGAATATTTTAAGTTATTATCTAAATTAAAATATATTTTTTTTCTCAATATTAAAAATTTGTGGTAAAATCTTCAGGATATTTGGCTTTGGCTTCTGCATGTTGGCCTTTTAAGCAATTTTTTATAAATTTTAAAAATATCAATTTCATTAGCAAGAAATATATCCACATATTATATATTCGTACGAGTAATATACATTTTGATTTAATAGTAAACATAAGTATAAAAATAATAAAACACTTTTTAACAAGAAAACGAAAAACAAACAACATACAGAAAAAGAAAAAAAATAAAACGAGAAAATGTCGTATATAAAATGTTTTTTTTTCACCGAAGGGTGACAAATCTCGAAAGACACTGCCAGACGAAAAGCAAGAGTGTAGAACTGTAATCCACTAAAAAACAGCGTCCTCAAAATGAATTATAAAATTAGTAGACATGATTGGATTTTATGATTGGCTGCTTACTTTTTAATTTCGTCTGTGACACTTAGGATCGTTAGATCCCTGTGTACATCGGCATTACAGACATATACACATTACAGAAGGAGCGTTTACAATGTCTCGTAATACCTTATTTTTAAATTTTTGAATAGATTAAATACGAATCTATGCAGCACAGCTCCATAACTGAATACGGTAAGCCCAGACAGGGTTAAATATTTGATTATATATCAAAACTTTATTGCATATTGTCAACTTAGAACGCCTTCCCAAAAGCCATTCAAACTTTTTGTATTCCACTTCGAGTTGAGATCTCTTTTTCTTTATGTGATCCTTCCACCTGAGCTGCGGGTCCAACGTCATTCCCAAATACTTCGCCGTGTTTGCGTACGCAATTAAGACGCCATCTATCCGAACCGAAAATGAATTGTAAATTTTCCTGTTAGTGAAATTCACGTGTACTGATTTCACCTCGTTAAGTTTTATATTCCACTTTTTAGTTCATCTGAGATCTGGTCACTCGCGATAACTGCTGCATCATCAGGAAATGTAGCTGTTGTCACTCCTTCCGAGTCAGGAATATTACACGTGTATAGCAAGTATAATATCAGACCCAATATACTCCCCTGCGATACCACCGATCTGATATCCCTAAGCGAAGAGTACTCCTCTTCCTATTTAACTCGAAATACCCTATTAGTCAGGTAAGATTCGAGCAGGTTAACATACTGCTACCTAAGTGTTTTTATTAATCCACAATGCCAAACTTTATCGAAGGCCTGGGCTACATACAAAAATATGATAGAATATTTTATTTTTTCTTCCAGTGAATTTTCTATTAAGTCAGTTTTTCTATGAATCCATAGATCGGTTGAATGAAAATCAAATTGATGATTCGCGATTAACCTTCTACTTTCAATTATAGGCTGAAGTTTTTTCAATAAAAGTTTCACTAGCAGTTTTGAAATCATCGGCTACAATGAGATTGGTCTCTAAGAAGTCGGCCTATCTATAGGTTTGCCAGGTTTGTGCAGCATGATTATGTCTGCTACTTTCCAAATGTCAGGCACGTAATTAAACCTTATACACGCATTTATTAAGCGTGTAAGCATCGTTATACCTGTATAAAATGTATATCAATTTTCTGCACAACTTATCAATTTTCGTTTTATTTTCTCATGAGTTGAAGAAACCTTAGTTAACCGCCGCAACGTAAGCAATTACATGTTAGTACTGTAAGTAGTAGCTTTCTGCAAACTAAATTATGTAAGCAGAGATATTAGTGGAAGAAACATGAAATGAACATTTGAAGAATAGGGTGAAATATTTTAGTGTTTAAATCTAACTTAGAATATATAACACAAAGAGTCAAAATAGGTAGCAAATTTAGTATTGTTCAATGTTTAGGTTGGGGGTCCCACAGGGGTCAGTTTTGGGACCTATACTGTTTCTTATTCGCATTTTGATCTGGAGTTTGAGGGTAATTTGACAGATTTTGCTGATGATCTTGCCATTTCCTATTCTTGCAATAGTCCACTCAATTTATCGTGTGCGATCAATAAAGATCTTAGCTTGTTAAGATATTGGTTCTTTCGACATAGGCTAATTGTTAGTTATAAAACAAAATTAATGTTTTTTAATCTTACACAAAAGGAACTTTTTGATATTAATCTTTTTTTTCATTCATTTGGTTGGATGATTTTATGAAAATGATTTTATGAATAGTGATAATAACTTTAGTGACAAAAATAAACATTCCGTTTGTTGTAACTCTGCATGCTTCCCTATAGAAGTAGTTAATCAATTCAAATATTTAGGTGTGTTTATTGATAGTATATTGGATTGGTCAGGACATACAAATGCTCTAAAATCTTATTTGCGCTCTACCTTACGTAATTTTTATGGTTTGGATAGAATTTGCTAGCAGAAAACTCTATGGTATTTTTCATTCTAAGTTACAATATGGCATAAGTTGTTGGGGTGGTACATATAAAAATAAAATTTATCCACTATTGATTTTGCAAAAATGTGTAATTAGAATAATTTGCAACATTCATCGTTAATAAAGTAACAATGCCATATTTCTTAATTTCTTATTTTAAGCAAACTATGTAATGATATAGAGGATAAAGTATTAAATAAAAAAAATAAAATAAATCTTGTCGTATGTGCATCTTTTTACATAACTGCCAAAAAGTTTGGAATACTTCTTTACTGTAGTCATTATCAAAAGTGTAGAGATTAAACACGTAGATTTGCAAGGAGGTTTTAATTTTTTTATACCCTGCACTTCGTGAAGGGTATATTAACTTAGGTATGGAGTTTGTAACTAATTGTCTTCGGTGTGGACATATATATATATTCTTGCTCAACGTCAAATTCTGCGTCAATTTAGACATGTCCGTCAGTCCGTCCGTCCGTCCGATCGCACGATAACTCAAAAACGAATAATGCAATCGACACCAAACCTTCACAAGTTTTTTCTTTTATGCCAAGGACGAACCCTATTGTAATTGGACTAATTCGGATAAGGGGATCTGCCATACAACTCAAAGAGTTTATTTTAAATATTTCAAAAACTAATTAATAAATTCATGAAACTTGGCAGTCGTGTGTCCAATAGTAGGTCGGACATATTTTTGAAGTTTTGGAGCAATTGCTTGACAGGTTCGAGTAGCTCATATACAAGTCTAAAAGCTTATTTTAAATATTTGGAAAAATAATAAAGTCAGATTCATGAAACATGGCAGTTGTGTGTCCAATTATAGGTCAGATATATTTGCAAAATTTTTGTGGAATTGCTTGACAGGTTCGAGTAGCTCCCATACAAGTCCAAAAGCTTATTCTAAATATTTGGAAAAATGGTAAAGTCAGATTCATGAAACTTGGCAGTTGTGTATCTAATTATGGGTCAGACATTTTTTTAAAGTTTCTATAGAATGGTTTCACAGGTCCGAGTAATTGCTATACAACAACGCAAGGTGCAGGGTATAATTCAATCGGTTTATACCGACTGAAACGTTTTTACTTGTTTTTTGAACATTTATACCACCTCTTATTCGTTTATTTTGTTTTCAATTTTTAGTATAAAGCTGTCTTTTACAAGTTGTTACAGAGGTACTACAGTGAGATTCCAAAAATATAAGCGATATATAATATGTTACAAAAAATAATACTTAAGCGATATATAATATGTTACAAAAAAAGACAAAACACATGAAATATATGAGGATAGTACATTTTGTAGAGCTAAAACTTCTACACTTCTTCGAATTGAGGAGATTTTTACTGTACATTTTTACAAAAACAAAAATTTCTTTAAGTATCTGAAATGTAAATGATTTGCCAATTGAGTAATTTTTACAAAATTTTTTAATGTTTTTTCAATTGCTATTTTTTTTTGATCTGAGTCTCGCACAAAATCGTCACTGTCGAAATCTTTATCTAAAATTGCATAAATTACAGAATTTTCTTGTTGTTTTACTCAAAAATCAAAATTGCATATAAATTGTAATTTTATTACGTATGTAAAGATATTAACATAGCAAATTTTAAGAAGATAATAACATAACAAATTCAACATAGATTATATTATACAATTAATTGCGTTAATTGTTATATTTTTAATAGTTTCAGCAACAACCAGAACTCAAAAATCAAGAAAAACTATCCATTCGTTCCTTATATATGGTGATAAATGTAAAATCGGCCCACAGGTCAGTTTTAGAGCCCTGATCTTTCCAAAAAATTTATATGTTCATTGTTTTAGTACGGAGAATTTAAATATTAAATTTCAATGAAATCGGTTGATTGTTTCTCTTTATATACGAAAAAAGGTACGAAAAGAAATATACGATTTCTTCCAAAAGTTAGGAGGTTTCGCGGTAGGTCGAGCGAAGTTTATATATGAAATTTCAAGTAAATCGGTTGAACATTTTCTTCAAAATGGTGAAAAATGTAAAACAGGCCCGCTAAAAAGTGCAGTTTCCGAAGCCTGATATATACCAAAAGTTGATCAATCCGTGCCATGGTCAAAATAAACTTACATATAAAATTTCATCAAAATCGGTTCAGCCGAACTTTAGATACACACGTGCACACACAGACTGACAAACCGACAAAATGACAGACCGACAATTTGCTAAAAATAGTTTATTTACACTTCTCTATCATGGAGAAGGACACTCTCACCGAAAACTCGATATGCAAAATTTGTTGCCATCACATAACCTACCTATTGTATACAGAATGCGGTCGGTAAAAACGAACTTTTTTTTATTTTTGCTATGTAAAAATTATTAAAATTTATACCTACATTTATTAAATATGTAAAATTTTAAAATTTACTTTTGCAAAAACAAAAACCTTACTCAAGTAAATGGTTTGACAAATTTGGTACAGCTATATATAGCTATATTTAGCTATATTTATATGAACTTTTCGTCGTATAAACCAAAATTTGGTTGATACTTAAAAGTTAATTATTTAACGGCGTTTGCGACAAAATGGCTACTAAATATCTTAAAAACTAAAATAGTTAGACAAGGATGGAATACACTAATTGAAAGAGCTTGAAAAATTTAGCCTTGTCCAATTCGTAACTCATTTTTTCTAAATTTGGATTGTACGACATTATAACTCTAGGGTGACGATATATAACACATGCAATGCAGAGGGGTTTTACCACACTCTGGAGATTCTGTTACATAAACGGTTTGGGATTTTTCCAAAGTTTGCAAGGGCTACCTATTTTGTACCACATTAATAGAAGGGCGACGGAAACTTCCTCAACTGGCACTTTTGTAAGGACATATTGGAAATGTGAAGGTTAACGAAGTTTGAGGTGGCAAACAACCTGATACACTTCGTGATTTAATTTTTTTTTGTCGTTTAGTTTTAAGTGGCTTGGTTTTCTTTAAAATTGAACAAAATAAATCGAAAAAGTTTTCTTGGTTTTTGGTTATTTTGGTTGACAAGCACAGTTTATAAATTAATAAATACATATATATTACAATGTACTTATTTCAATATAATGCCAAAAGCAAATTAAAAATTTAAACATTGTATAATTTGGAGAGTTCAAAATAGATATCAGTGTCAGCAAATTTAGTAAAGTTCTTCACGAAGAACCGAAATTTACCGAAATATCTATAAGATTTAAACGTTTCCCTCCTTATTTTGGTTTCCAATTTTTTAAATAAACATAAACAGATTATAATTTATTTTTATTAGTAGAATCATTTTTTATATCATGTTTGTAAGACGAACAACAGACAAGAAATATCACTAACATAAAATAGAAATAAAACAAAACTTATAATTAATTTTGATAACACTTTGTTTCTTAATGTTGCACCTCTTTTAATACTGTGAGCAAAATATAATTAGCATTGCACAATGTCTGCACATCACTAATCACTCTCTAGTAACCTTATCATGCTTAATGCAAAATTAAATATAGAATTAAAGTTTGGAACTAAACTTTCAGTTTTTTGATTTATAAATTTAACAACAAGGTAATTTAGTTAACTATATTCCATGGAGTTATGATCACATTTATTTTAATCATTTAAACTTAATTTTTTGGTTTTAACAACCAAAAATTCACTTTTTGGCGTAAGTGCAACTAAACGATTCTAAAAAAAATAACTTCAATAACCAAACTTTTTCAAAGCTTATTTGGATATAAAACAAGTAAAAATGTTTCAGTCGGTACAAACCGATGGAATTATACCCTGCACCTTTCGTTGTTGTATAGCAATAACTCAAACCTGTGAAACCATTCTATAGAAACTTCACGAATATGTCTGACTTATAACTGGACACACAACTGCTAAGTTTCATGAATCTGACTTTATTATTTTCTCCAGCGGGAGGGGATGCGAAATACCCGCAGTAGGAATGCTTGTGGTAAGGGTCCACAAAAATCCAGTTCGACTGTTCGGTCTGCGACTGATCTCTGAAGGACAGCAGAAATTCGACGTCCTGCCTTACACAACGTATTTATTGCCAAAGGCTAGGAGAAGTGAACTCCAAAATAAAACTAAATCAATTCAATTATAAAACAAAAACGATTTTATACCCCAGGTGGTAATCCAGTAAATCTGGAAAATCCACACTCTTCTGAAGCTGGTTTCACGGACTCTGGGGGAGACCATTTATTGCATCAAACTACCACTAATGACCATTTTAAAATAACACCTCGAGTCATGTGGACACAACCATGTGGTAAAAGCAAAGAAAATATATTCAAAGGCGACAAATAGAAAAATACGAACATGGGTGCAGTTAATGAAATAAAAGATCAGAAAACTGATAACTGCCACTTAAATATAAGAATAAGAAGCGTTTTGTAAAGAATTAAAAAATTAAATCCAGTATATCAGAGAGGAAAATAATAAGCTCAAATTGGGAAACCGATTGGATTCTCAAGAGAAAGAGCAAAAAGCAAAGAGCAAATATGTCATTTGAAATAAGTCCTGACGACAAAATGAGCAAAATAGAAAAACTTGCGCAGATAAATGCTGTACAAGAAAGATCAAACCCCTCCTGTTATAATAAGCAATGTGGAGGAATATCCAAAAATAAAGAAGATAATAAAAGAAGCAAAATAAACTTTAGGGTTAACATAATGAATAATAATCAACTTAAAATCAATGTTGATCAAGAACAAGATTACAGACAATTAACAAAAAAAGATAAATGAATCTAAAGTAGAGGGGCATACCTACGAAAATAAAATGACAAGACCTATCAAGCTGGTGACTAGAGGCTTGCATCCTTCGTGCCAACCTGAAGATATTAAAAATGAGCTAACAGAGAAAGGCTTTAAAGTTATCCCTCTCTTCATGTTAATCTTTGAAAATTCGGAGGACATAAACAAAATTTACAAAACTGATGTAATTCAGCACATGAAGATTAAAATTGAGTCATTAAGGAGAAATAATTAGGTTCCTCAGTGCAGAAGGTGTCAGGGATATGGGCACACACAGAAGTTTTGCCAGCGTCTGGCTCAATGTGTCAAGTGTGCTCATCACCGTATGACGATAAATTGTACTAAGTAAAAAATCGAAGCTCCAAAGTGTGCAAATTGCTCTAAGGCACATCCTGCGAATTACAGGGCTTGTATAGTCGCAAAGAAATTACAAAGAAGGTAAAATACTTACAAAACAGAAACAAATAAAAATAATACCAAAAAATACTCCTAAAACTACAAAAATCTCGAAAACAATAATGTTTACGTATGTACGCCAAAAAGAATAAAAAATGTGGAACGCAAATGGCATTCTTAATAAGAAGCATATATTAGAAATATTCTTAAGGACCCAAAATATTGATATATGTTTAGTAACAGAAACACATTTAAAACAGCAAACAAATATAAAAATAAGTGGTTACATGGAATATAAAGCGGCGCATTCCAATAATGAATCAAAAGATGGTTTCGCTATTTTCATAAGGAATTATATAAAACATAATGAAATAAGTAAAGCAAAAAGAGACGATAGCCAATTTGTTGCTGTACGAATAGAGTCTTTTAAACAAAATATCGATGTGGGTGTACATTACTGTCCTCCGAAACAGGTTATAAAGGGTGGTTCATTCAAAGATCTCCTGAATCACCTTAAAGAAAGGTTTATTCTGGAAGGTGATTATAATGCCAAACATATTGATTGGGGTTCTAGATTGACCTTAACAAGAGGAAGAGAGCTAAGAAAAACTATTAAAGAGATTGGTTGTTACTGCAAATCTACTGGTAGACCAACATATTTGCCAAGTGATAGAAATAAGGTACCAGATTTGCTAAACTTCTTTATAGTAAGAGAATCTCGCCAAATTTTATTAGTTTAGAAGATAAATATGATTTGGATTCGGATCATTCTGTAGTTATATTAAACCTAGCTGAGACATTTACGAAAAATCAAAATAAGCCTATGTTGATTAATAAATCCACTGACTGGACTAGTTTAAAAGAAGAGGTAGAAAATAAAATAAACTTAAGAATTAAAGTACGATCCCAAAATGATTTGGATTCTGAGGTAGAGAATTTTAATCAATCAAAATCATACAAAGCGCTGCCTCGAATAATACAAAATAATATGAGTATAAATCCGTGGAAATGACTTTCCCAAGGGAAATACTGAATATAATACCCGAAAAGGGAAGAGCTAGACGCAGATGGCAAAACTCACAAGATGCGGCAGATAAAACTGCACCCAATCGACTCACTCAGAATCTAAAAAGAAAAATAAGAAAAATCAAAGAAGACTCATTTGATCATTATATTAAAAATTTGTCAGCCGATTTTTGAACAACAAATTAATTATTCCCTATGGAGGGAATAATTAATTTGTTGTTCAAAAAATATTAAAAAGGCAATTTTACATCTCCCCTCTATTAGGGGAACGGATGGCAAATGGGCAATAGAAAATAAGGATGAGGCTGAAATATTTGCAGATCATCTTGAACAAATTTTTAGGCCGAATGACATACACCCAAACATAAACACTGCAATGGGAAACGTGAGAGCGGAAAACGCTATCGCTCCATTTACGCAAAGAGAAATAGTGGAAGAAATAAAATGTTTAAAGTCAAGGAAAGCACCAGGTTATGATTTAATTACCTCTGAGATACTGAAGCAATTACCGAAAAAGGGTATAACAATGTTGACCTTTTTAATGAATTCTGTATCAAGGCTAAAATATCTGCCTAATGCTTGGAAGGTGGCAGAAGTTGTAATGACATCAAAACCGGTAATCTTTTAAATGAGATCAAGTCTTATAGACCAATTTCTATGGTACCAATTTTGTCGAAACTTTTTGAAAAGTTATTGCTGAAAAGAATGTGATCTATAATTGAGAAGAGGTCATTAATTCCGAACCACCAATTTGGGTTTAGAGCAGAATATTCAACCACTGATCATATTCATACAATAACAAATATTATTGAACAAGCCCAAGAGGAAAAGCAAATTTGTCCAGCAATTTTTGTAGACGTGGCACAGACTTTTGACAAGGTTTGGCACGAAGGATTGATATAAAAGTTAGAAAACAAATTACCAAAGCAATATGTAGATTTTCTCTCTTTTTATTTAACCGACAGACTATTTACGGTCAAACAGGGTGGGGGACTATTTCACACTTAGAGAAATAAGAGCACGTGTGCTTTAGGGCAGTATTTTGGGTCCAATACTATATCTACTCTTTACAAGAATACTGCAATTATGGCAGTAGCATCAAATATTGGCCTCGCCACAAGAAAGTTGCAGCACGCCAGCAATAGTTTTGATGCTTGGACCAAGAAATAGAAAATAAAAGTAAATGAAACTAAATCTGCACAAGTAAATTTTATAAATAAAGTTCTTGTAAACCCCCACGTGTTAATTTAAATGGGGTTAATGTTGAGCAGGAATATGCGGCGAAATATATAAGAATGACACTGGATGTTAAGTTAAAATGGAAAGAACAAGTTAAGAAGAAAAAAGCAAAATTAAAATTAAAATATAAGGAAATATTTTGGCTCCTAGATCGCAGGTCAAGATTGCCGATACAGAAAAAGATCCCATTCTATATCCAAATTATTAAACCGGTGTGGTTTAATAATTTGGATATAGAGTAGTACAAACAAATTCATGTTCATTGAATACAAACGTTCCAGAATAGGGTTTTGCGGAATATGGTGGATGGCCTTGGCATGTGTGAAATGGGATTTGAGATCTAAAATTCCATATGTAATTGACGTAATTAAAGAAAGGTCGGTGAGACATAGAGCTCGTCTGGGCCAACATGTCAACGTAGAAGCCTATTGGCTCCTTGTTATCCGGGATTCTCCTACAAGGCTAAAGAGGACTTACCTTCCAAATCGGGGAGCGTTAAATCTCTTTCAATCTATTTTAAAGAAAATCTGATGGTTGGTCTAAAGGGACTACTATCAGAATATGAGAAGGAGTTTTTTGTGGTAAAACACATAACTAACTATGAGTTGCCAGGGAATGGCACGTTCGTAGCATTCATGCTTTCCTCCTTCCTTCGATAAAAAAAAAAAATTATTTTTCCATATATTTAAAATTAGCTTTTGGAGTTGTATTGCAGTACCCGAACCTGTCAAGCAGTTCAACCAAAACTTCGCAAATATATCTGATCTATAATTGGACACACAACTGCCAAGTTTCATGAATCTGACTTTATTATTTGGGAAAATAATAATTATAATATAATTATTATTTTCCCAAAATTATCTGACTTTATTATTTTTCCAAATATAAATATTTGGAAAAATAATAAAGTCAGATTCATGAAATTTGGCATTACTATACAACAACGAAAAGTGGAGGGTATAATTCAATCGGTTTATACCGACTTAAACGTTCTTACTTGTTTTATTTTTATTTGTTATGTAATATACGCAACTTCAATTCAACATAAAATTCTTAACTTGAATCTTAAACAGAATTTTTTTAAATTAAACATATATAGTAGATATTATCAATTTATATTTTTAGTTATGTAATTGATAACATTCTTTACAAAAAGCGAAAGGAAAACATTGTAATAGAAATTCATACCAAGCATGTAATCTAAATGAAAAATGTAATGTAATCTGATGTGTTCAGCAAATAACCCACCGCAATGTGTATTGTCTAGTTGAGTGAAAGTCTTGCAGAATATTATAAAAATGCCTTTTAAATAATCCTTTTCAATTTTAAGTGCGATAGTAAACTTTTAGTTAACATACTTAGAAAAATGTAAATTTGGTTCTTAATAGAACAAAGTAGTTTTGTAACAAAGTCGTTTATTATAACATAGTAGTTTATTATTTAAATTTTAAATAGTAACAAAGTAGTTTTGTTAACCAGAACTCAAATATCACATTTCAAGATTCCATCAATTAGTTCCACAGATATGACAAAATATGTGAATTCGGCCCTTAGTTCGGTTTTCGAGTCTTGATCGTTCCGAAAAATTTATACGTTCATTGGTAAGTAACATAACGTTGCTAAAAATAGTTTATTTAAACTTTCCTACCATGGAGAAGTTTCCACTGAAAACTCGATATGCAAAATTTGTTGCCATTATATAACCTAGCTTATTGTATGCAATGCGATCGGTAAAAATATAGGAAAACATATTTAATACATAATTATATATATATACATTACTTTATATATAATTCTATGTATAATTTTTTGTTAATAAATTTATCTTTCCATGGCTATTTATCTGCCAGTACGCCAATCCTTCTACTTGCAAAATTTTTAAATCGTTCAAGCCAGAAAACTGAAATTTTAAAATTTTTCGATAGAATTAGCCAAATCAATACTAAATAAAATTTTAACCGATCTTTTAAAAGATGCGGGGATATATTATATTTTTTGTCGTTTCGTTGACTAAACTGCCAAGGAGTATTGTTAAAGCCTGCTTTATTTCAAAATACTACCCAACATTAATAGAGGATGCAACCAATATAATATTGTTATATAACTTAATATTCGGTTCATGACTAAGATACGATTACTTATAATTAAAATTTCATACACAAGCTTTAAGATAGAACAAAAAAAATTCGACAAATATTAATATTCTAAGGGATGCAAATCATCTCAAAACAAAATTTTATTATAGTTTATATACCGCACTAACAAGGGCTTATATAATCTAAATTACAAATTGCAAAAAAAATACAGAGTTTATTTTTATTTTTTGGATTAATATTTTATAAACAAAAAATCTGATGTGGTTAGCACATAACCGACCCCAATGTGTCTAGTTAAGTGAAAGTGTAACGGAGTATTATAAAAATGTCTGTTAAATACTTCTTTCTAATTTTTAGGACATTAGTAAGTTTATAGTTAACACACTTAGAAAAATGTAAATTTGGCTCTTAGTAGAGTTTCGCTTTGTGAATTCCAAATTCCCTGAAGTGTTCGGCAGTTAGTTTCGGTATAAACTAGAATTCAAATATCAAATTTTAAGAAATTCCATCTATTAGTTCCATAGATATGATAAAAAATGTAAATTGGCCTCTATGTTAGTTTGATATCTGAACCCTGATTGTTCCAAAAAACTTATATGTTTATTGTTTTAACACTCCAAATTTAAATATTAAATTTCAAGGAAACTGGTTGATTATTTTTTTTCATGTGGGCAAAAATGTAAAATCGGCCCGCAAAAAAGTTCAGTTCTTAAGGGCTGATATAATCCAAAGGTTGATCAATCCTTGATATAGCCAAAACAAACGCATATATAAAATTTCATAAAAGTCGATTCAGCCGAACTTGAAATACACGCGTGCAACAACAGATCGACAGACCGACAGGTCTCTATGGTAGGAAAGTGTAAATAGTTAATTTATACTTTCCTACCATGGAAAAGTGCGTTCCCACCGAAAACTCGATATGCCATCACATAACCTCATTATATACACAATGCGCTCAGTAGAAAAAGAAATTTAAGAGAAATTTTTAATTTTATATAAAAATGTTAAGCTTTTCGATTTAGATTTTCCGTGCATATTATAATGTTTTGAAAGTTGAAGTAAAGTATACACAAATTTTTAGATGAAAGGTTTGCTTTATTCTTGCCTTTATTTTTGGATTCTGCTAGACATTTTAATCAGTTGACGTTGTAAAAATTTTTAATTTACAATCTGAATCACGAAATTTTGTAAAGTTTGCGTTTTACTTGCAATTTGGATGTCACAGTTTCAAATTTTCTTTCTTTGTCATGGATCTATATACTTACATTCATATGTACACATTTATTTTTGAATTTTTCTTCTTTTTATATTATGAAAATATCAGCATACGTTTTTTAAATTAAAGTGTGTATGTATTAAAAACTCACCCAGTTAAAATTTTAATTGAAGTTTCAGTGCGAGGATAAACGCATGTATATAAACACAAAGTACTTAATATGTATAAATTTTACAAAAAATGCACGCAAGATAAGATACAAAATATGGGTATATGTACCCCATGACTTTTAACTTAGTGATAGTTTAGCAATAACTCAAAAACAGATAAATAACTGGAGGAAATTTGCCGCCTTTTCGTTAATGTCAAAAGCAGATAATTCTTCTTAATGTCGGTGTGATACAATTTTGCGTAAAAAGGGAAAAGTATTTATCTTTCTATTTACAATAACGTTCGTATATATATGCATGTATCACACAATAATTTTAAAGCATATTGGTTTATTTCGTACGAAAATATTTGTGCTTATAAATAAAAATTTTTTGTTACCCTGTGTAACAACTTTAAACACTCTTTTATTAAATCTATAATTAATAAATATTACTATGAAAAATTTTTTTTCATAGTAATATTTATTAATTACTAGATTTTTCAATGCAAGAGATGGTGTTTTGTAACAATTAAGTTGAAAAAAAGCTAAGTAATGAATGTTAAAGAAGTTAAGTGTGGAAAGTCAAAACTTATACAAAATGAGTTAGAATAGAAACTAATATATTAGAACAACATAAGTACCCTAACTACATTGGTATACCCCAATTGGATTACAACAATGTGAAGGAAAGAGTTATAACTCTCTTAAATAATAATTGAAATATTAAACATGAAGCTGATGCCATTATTGATTGCTAAATAAAAAATCTGATGTGGTCAGCACATAACCGACCGCAATGTGTATTGTCTAGTTACGTGAAAATGTTATATTTAACATTTTCACGTAACTAGACAATACACATTGCGTACACATATAACATTGGGAAACATATATAAATGCAGAATATTATAAAAATCTCTGTTAAATACTTTTTTCCAATTTTTAGGACATTAGTAAGCTTATAGTTAACATACCTAGAAAAATGTAAATTTAGCTCTTAGTACAGTTTTGCTTTGTGCCACCCGAATTCCCTGAAATGATCGCCAGATAGTTTCGGTAACAACCAGAACTCAAATATCAAATTTCAAGCAATTCCATCAATTCATTCCGTAGATATGGTGAAAAATGTAAAATCGGCCCGCAAATCAGTTTTCGAGCCCTGATCTTTCTAAAAAATTTATATTTTCATTATTTTCATTTGAAGAATTCAAATATTAAATTTCAATGAAATCGGTCAATTATTTCTCTTTATATACGCAAAAATGTATATTTGGCCCGTAGTAAACGCCAGCTGCTGATGCCTGATTTCTTCCAAAAGTTAGGAGGTTCGAGCAAAGCTTATATATGAAATTTCAAGTAAATCGGTTGAATATTTTCTTCAAAATGTGCAGTTCCCGAGTCCTGATATATCCCAAAAGTTGATCAATCCGTGCCATGGTGGAAACAAACTTACATATAAAATTTCATTAAAATTGGTTCAGCAGAACGCGTGCACACAGACAGGTTGCTAAAAATAGTTTATTTACACTACCCTACCATGGAGAAGTGCGTTCCCACCGAAAACTCGATATGCAAAATTTGTTGCCATCACATAATCTACCTATTGTATACACAATACGGTTGGTAAAAATTATTAGTATTTATGGTTCAAAAATTCTTCATTATTTATTAGAAAAATCTTGATGTTGATAACCTAAAATAAGTTTTTTCTTTTTTCATTTAGTGAATTAATTTACACAACTATTAAATTAAAATATTGTAGTTTTTTAAAATGTCATTAAGTTATTAAGGAAATGAATAATGTGGTGAAAAGAACTTTCGCTTTTGCAGTTCATAGCTTGGCATCATTATATAAGAAGCATGTGTAAGAATTTTAATTCGTATTAATTTAATTATTGGCAATGGATGAAATGGCATGCTATATATTCCTTACCGAAATTTAGATGAAATGAGTAATTATAAAATTCATAGTAATAGTTTGTGCAATTTATAGTTCCTTTATGCATCAGGTGGGCTGTATTTATTAAATGTTATATTAAATGTGAAGTTTCAGATATTGTAAACGATTATCTTAATTTAATTGCTTCCAAGGGCTTTGAATCGTTTCTTATTGAACCAACTAGAACGGCATCTGCTTCTTCATCTTGTATTTATCATGTTTTTATTAGGTTCCAAAAAAATAATGAACAAATAATGAACAATGTTATGATTTGTATTAAATTTAATTTGAATTCTTTTCATATGAAAAATCTGATGTGGCCGCCACATAACCGACCGCAATGTATTTTGTCTAATTAAGTGAAAATGTTACAGAATATTATAAAAATGTGTTTTAAATACTTCTTTCCAATTTTTAAAGCGTTAGTAAACTTTCAGTTAACATCCTATGTAACATTTTAATGCGCTAAATTTTAGAAATCGTCTTCTAAGGCTCTTTTAACACTCCCAAGCAAAATGTTTGGTTCTAAAGAAACGTTTTCTTCTTATAAGAGGAAAATTATTTTTAAAAAAATGTTTTTATAATTCTTGCCAACAATTGCTGCAATTGTATTAGTAATGTTGTTATAAGTGTAATTTTTCGGGGTCCTGTAACAAAACCAAAAATATTTTTCTAACAATAGTATTGTGAAAACAACAACAACCTTGCGATAACATTACAGTATTCCTATAATATAATCAATTATTTTATTACAAGAATAATTTTTAAAACCTTTTTATTTTTCCCATGATTTATTACAAGTTATTTGACTTTTGTTTTTAGCATGAAATTTGTTTGACATTTAATTGTGCGTGATATTTTTTAGCTATTTAATGTTTTATCAGATGCTAGAAGCTGTATTGAAAACAATAATATTTTGTCTGATAGCATACCATAGCCTGACGATTCTCACATGGTTACTGGAAAGCTTGATTTACTGAATGCGCAAGATGATAACAAAATTAGCAGTTCTGATAGTGAAGATGAGACAAATAAAGAAAAACTTTGCGCAAGATAAAATTTTAAAAAATGTACAATTTCACGAATCTCAAGGTTTCAGCTATCCTTTACAATATTAAGCAAAATGCCTTAAAAGAGTTATTAAAATTATTGAAAACAGTGTTCCCGAACATGTTGTCAGGTGATCCAAGAACGTTGGTTCAAACACCGTCAATAGTTAACACAATTATTCATTCCGATTTAAACAACATAATGGAAATGTTTCATCTTCAGTCTTAGCTTTTGATTCCATTATCTGTAACTCAGCTAATGCACTATCAAAATTCTTAAAACCAGCGCGTTTTGTCTTACAATTTTGTTACGTCCAATTATTTGAGGAGACTGAATTTAAATCACGCTGTAACTAAAAATAAATTTATAATTAAAAGTGGATCCCACAATAATGAAACTCTAATCGAGAATCTCTCTACAGAAACTGTTTACTAAAAATCTCTCTGCATGACTGTCAACATCTTTTATATTTATTGTTTGATTTACAAATTATTTTGTGGAATAAAAGGCAAAGTCAATTAACTATAATATTCTTAACGTAATAACGTTAATGTTGAAAAAACAACAAAAAATTATATATAACAAGCATATATTATGACAGGTAAAACAAATCCATTTCACATTCTACCGCCAACGCCTTTTCTAATATTGCCGCTTTTTTTGTTGTTGGCCAACGCAATTGGTTTCAATCATAAGCATCTACATAATATGTACTAACCCACGAATGGGGCACAACTGATAACAACTTCTCGTTATTTCCTCCGACAATTTCGCCGATAATAAATGGCATTTTTAAATACTATTTATTTCATAAAAATTAAATTGTAAAAATATGCTTATATTATTAAATAAACTTAATAAAAATCATAAATTAAAATATTTCACATAAACACAATTTAAACATTTTGGAATTTCAAACCTTTGACATGTTAAATTTCACTTTGAATAATTTTGAAAATTTAAATAACTTGAAAAATTTTGATGTTTTTGCAAGTTATATTTTACTATCTAATCAATTTTACACTCTTTTACTATACATGTAATTATAATATATAATTAGTGGATTTTTTAGAAGCTCCACTTTGAGCTTTTTTGTGAGAAAATTTACAGTAAAGTCTTTTTGAGAAAATTTAGTTAATCTGTTTTACGCTTTAAGAGAACGATATAGTAATTTTTTCAAGAATTTGCCGTGACTTAAAAAATTAACTTAAAACGCAAAATTTAATAATTATTACCCTTGAAACAGTTTGATGAAATCTCTTGATATTGTGCACTGTTCAACAATGTTTATTATAAGTCAAATAAAATATTAATATATAAAAAACATTGCTGAATTGCTTCTTAAATTGTTACTAAAAATATACAATATTTATAAATTAGAACATAAATTTCAGCTAGTAATTTAATTTTTGTAAAAATTCTATATTATTATAAAATTTAATAAAATAAATATATTTTTTAAAACATAATGTACATATAAATATAGCATTCTAAAACGTAGTGAAAGCTTTTTTATTTTTAAAATTGTTGAGACGGCAGAACCACCATATGTACATGTATATAGCGTTAAAACTTCTTATAAAGCATTTTTTAAGACACTTTAGAATTTCAAACACAGTAATTTTCATTAAAATATACAAGAAAGACCAAAAATAATTTTTATGACCTTGTATAGCTCTGTCGTTAGGCACAAAAAATATCTGAAAAAAGTATTCTTACATTTTATCAATATTTTATGAATTGATAAACAAATTTTGACACATACTTTTTTCTATTGGAGCATTAACTTTTCAGTTATAGATCAAAAGTTGTTTTAAGAGTATATTTATTGCACATAATAAAACTATAATTGGAATTAGGTTGTTTACATGTTGGTAGTCCGAATGACAGCCAATTTGTTAATGCAAAGTAGTGATCGCTCACCCATTTATTTTTTATTATATTTTATTACCACCCTATTATTTTTGAAGTAACAGTGAGATAAAGCTAAAATATATAAATTAATTTGTAAAAAATTTTTTTATAGAAAACTTGCTCCAATTAAAGTAGTTTAAAATCTTCAGAATCATAACTCTTACTGTATTAATTTAAAAAGCATACTAACCGATCTTGAAATAGAAGCTAAAAATGTAACAAGAAAGTTCCAGAAAGTGGTACCGTTTTTCTAAGACCACACTTTTTGCGCGGAGGTAAGAGGCTGTGCTTTCAAAATTTTTCGTGTTGTATTTAATGAATTCAGCAAAATCTAGGAATACCTTTTTTAAAATATGTATATTCGAGTTCTGATTCCCAAGAGAAGAGACAAAGGTCTCTTGTTGCAGACACTGCTAAAAAGAAATTTGGTCAACCATGATCGTTTATGATTAACATAACCTAGCTATTGTATAGACAATACGGTCGGTAAAAAGTCGACAAAATTTTCTTCGGCAAAAACTTTTTTGCTTTCGTTACGTATAAAAGAAATGAATTATTTTTCTTGAATAGATTTAGAAATTATTGTTCATTTTTAAAAAAGAAGTTTAAAAATTTTTAAATTTTATATCTATCTCTTTCTCTTCATAAATATTTTTATCATTAATAACTATTTCTACTGTTTATTACTTCTCTTCCCTTTATTTACTTATTCTCTTTTGTTTTTATTTAACACTTCTGTTTTTGTTTTTTTTTTATATTAATATAAAAAATGACACAGGCATACACTGACATACATAAGTTTTATATCATATATAAATTACGCTCTTAAAACAAATACAGTGCGTATCTACGTGTTGTAGAGCTCATGCGCATCCATATTAGAGATGCCATAGTTTTGCTCGGCACTCTTAAAGGAACTTCTATTCGAGTTTTATGAAATTACTTGTGCTATATTATCCGAGGCTTCGTTTTTTCTTTGAGCATAAATTATTTTCATCAGACAGGTTGCTAGCCTCATCTGACATACCCGTAGGAGGGGAAGGGATTTACTGTGGATAAGCCTGAGCCATTACCACATACCCCGATTCGCACTCATTACTTAGCCGGAGCTACGTCTGTTGCCAGAAATAACTCCGTTGCCCAGTGGTCACCCCGTGGAGGTGTAATGAGCACTTGACGACAGCCGTCACAGTTGCGGCGCTGGAATGTTCAAGCTAGAACAAACGGTCAACGCTTTCCCTGTCGCTTGCCCGTCCGACCACCAAAAAATGAACGAGCGAAGTCAGGTGTTGGTCTTTTACTTCACGAAAAATACGAAAATAACATAGAAGAACCTAATTATATAAATGATCGATTGCTGCAAGTTAAAATAAAGATAAAACCTCACATCACAACACATTTGATTAGTGTCTATGCTCCAGATAGTACAAAACCCCAACTAGAAAAAGACGAATTTTATGATAAGCTTCAAAAGGCGCTTGATAATATTTCACCTAATGATGAAGTAATTATACTTGGCGATTTGAATGCTCGAGTCGCAAATGAGGCTATTGACGGAATAAAAAGTCGATTTAATGAAGATACGATCAACGGAAGTGGAGAACAACTTATCCATTTCTGCGCACATAACGAACTCCGCATTAATAACACCTTTTTCGACCATAAGATGCAACATAAGTACACTTTCGAAAATTCTAGAGGATTTAAATCGGTAATAGACTACATAATCACAAATAGAAATGTGCACCCATCGAAAATATTGGATGTGAGAGTATTATCTTCAGCAAATGTAGGAACGGAACATAGTTTGGTTTTAATGAAGTTTCGTGAAAATCCTATATTAAAAGTAAACGTGAGCCCACAGGCAAAAGAAAAATTTAACATCGAATCCTTCTCCAATGCCTCAACACGGAGTCTATATGAAGTAAGACTTAACACAAAAATCCTTAACTGTCAAATTTCCGAAGAGGACAGTGTAGAGTCTGCGTGGAGGAAATTAAAATCCAACATAATAGAAGCTGCCACAGAAGCCATTGAAAAACGTAAGATGAATCCAGGTACTAAAAAGAAAAATTCAAAGCCTTGGTTCTGTGACGATGTTAAAATATTAGCGGCAGAAAAACAAGCGTCTTACTTGAAATATAGATGTCACCAGATCACATACAATCAATACAGAACTACACGAAACAGAATAAATATCGCAATATCAAACATAAAGAAAGAGTTTTGGGAACGGTTTTCTGCTGATATGGAACATGATCTATATGGTGCGCAGAAAAAGGTGTGGAATATGTTACGAAAACGAAAAAAACCTATTAACGAATACTTGACCTCTAGCAATATATCAATCCCAGAATGGGAGCAATATTTCAAAAACCTATACAATCACCAGGAACTCCCAAGCATGAATCTCAGAATGAGCGAAACCTCACAGAATGAAACACCATTCACAGTTTCAACAAATATGGTGGCGACTAATATCGCTAAACTAAAAAACAGGAAATCGCCAGGTCTCGATGAGATCTACAATGAGATGATAAAATATGGAGGATCGAATCTTCGCAGCGAAGTTACAAACCTATTCAACAAAATTCTGGAAAATCGTCAAGTGCCACAAGAATGGAAAGAGAGCCTAACGATTCCAATTTTTAAAAAGGGAAGTAGACAAGTACCAGAGAATTATAGGGGAATAACTTTATTGAGTAGTATATCCAAATTATTCACTAAGATCCTTGCAACCGAAGTATCCTCCACTGGTATAAGCGAGGAACAACAAGGCTTTAGATCAAATAGATCCACAACAGACGGTATTTTCATATTGAGACAAATATCAGAAAAAGCAATCGAATACAACTCGCCTGCCTTCATGTGCTTTGTCGATTTAACAAAAGCCTTTGACAGAGTCGAATTGCATGATGTGATCACCCTTTTAAGGAGAAGAGATGTCCACAACAACATAGTGGATGTAATAGAAGAATTAAATAACAACAACAAAACTTCTATTAAAGTCAATGGCGTCGTTTCATCTCCGGTAACAATAACGAAAGGTATCAGACAGGGTGACAGTCTAAGTCCAATATTGTTCAACATCGTGATGGACGAAATAATTAAGACTGTCAAAAATGCGGGTAGTGGTTACAGAATAGGCGACGATGAAATAAAAATTATATGTTTCGCCGATGACGCAGTGCTTGTTGCTAATGACGAAAACAACTTACAGCGAATGCTTTATGCATTCGAAAAGGTAGCAGGAAAATTTAATATGAAAATCTCTGTCGAAAAAACAAAATCAATGACCTTCTCAAAAACTCCACTTCGATGCAAGCTTGCCGTCTATAATAAAAGTGTTGAACAAGTAATGGAGTTCAATTACTTGGGCTCGATAATAACGTCATCCCGTGACCTCAACAAAGAAGTGACAACGCAAGCCAGAAAAGCCGCCTCTATATCCGGGTATCTAAGAGATGTGATATGGAGAAATAGAACAATGAGCATCAACAGCAAGGTCCGCATTTATAAAACATGTGTCAGACCGATATTAACGTATGCGATAGAAACAAGGGCTGATACAAAAAAAACAAGTAGTATAATGAATACAACAGAGATGCGTACGCTCAGATCAATAGCAGGATATACCATGTTTGACCATAAAACCAACGAAGAAGTGCGACAAAAATGCGAAATTCAAGGAGTAGAAAAATGGGGACGCAGAAGAAGAAAAGAGTGGAACCAACATGTACGCAGAATGCTCCCAGAAAGCATAGCTTATAAGGTACTCAGTGGCCGACCAAACTCAATGAGGCAACCTGGTAGACCGCCTAAGCGTTGGTACGAGTGTTGGACATCTGGATCAACCGACAATCAATAGGAAAAAAAAAAAAAAAAATGTATATATGTATATATATATGTATATATGTTTTATATTAAATAATTATTATATATAATATATAAGAGGCTAAGTGGTAAAAACAGAACAATGTTCTATAATAAAGAGGAAGAAGAAGAAGACTTGTGCTATAAATATTGTAGCAATTGCTGCGAATCCCTATAAAATTCTCACTTTAGCGTTACAGGCTACTTAAAAGATTTGGTAGCCGTTGCGCAACAATAAAATGAACAATAAAGCTTCCTTAATAGTGCTATAAAGGTCGATATGAGCTTAATAACTAGAATTCCGCATTAAAATATTACGTGGGATACCTAGAAAAATGTAAATTTTCTTTTAGTAGGGTTTCGTTTTGTGTCTTCTCAATTCACTGAAATGGCTGCCAGTTAGTTTCGGTAACAACCAGAATTGAAATATCAATTTTCGGAAAATTACATTAATTACTTTCTCAGATATTAAGAAAATGTAAATATGGTCCCTAGTTCGGTCTCTGAGCCCTAATCATTCCAAAAAATTTATATGTTTATTGTTTTAACACTCCAGTTTTAAATATTAAATTTCAAGGAATTTGGTTGATTAAAATTGTCCTGGAAAAAGTCCACTTGCCAAGCTCTACTATATCCAAAAAGTCGATCAATCCATCACATAGCCAAAACAAACTCACATATAAAATTTCATGAAAATCGGGTGAACCGAACTTGAGATACACGCGTGCAACAACAGGTCGGCAGACTGACATAACGTTACTATTGTATTCACAATACTGTCGGTAAAAAAGAAACAAAAATATTGTAAATCATAATAATTTATTATTTTAATTATTTTTATTATATGAAAGATATAATGCTTTTTTGAATACAAATAATCATTTATGTAGATAATTAATAATTAATAGAGATCAGTTAATAATAGTAACTTTTCAACTAAAATTGTTAATTAATTGCTTCTGTGAGAATAAACAAACTGAAAATTGTACAAATTTTGTTTTAGGAAAAATTTACAAAACCAATTAATTTTTAATTTTATGTAAAACTTATACTAAGAAACAAAAACAGACAAAAAAATTACGAAGCTTGTTGTTCATCAGGAGCTGAAGCTCTTACCACTCGATTATTTACAAATCCACAATTAGTCAAAAGATGTTCGTATGAAGTTTCTACTTTTTCAAAAATACTTTTTGCTTTTGCTTTTTCTGCAATTTTTTTTTATCGAATAGCATCAAGATAAACTAAAGCACATATTAAGGATTTTATTTTGACACACTTGTTGTTTCTGCTTGTGGCACCTAGCCATACTATGCCATACTGGCGAAGGACATAATAAGTATGATTGGAAAATAGATTTAAATATTAAAATTTTGTTATATTTTTTTAAAACCCCAGTCGACTAGATAATTATCTAAAATTAAATTCCTCTTTGGTATGTTAGATAGAACATTAAAACTTCTTTCTAAAATTTGAATAATTTGATTAAGGCTTTCAGAAGAACTTATGAGGGCGGTATCATCAGCGAAAAGCCCAAAAGTGCAGTTTTCTGGTAATACATACTAGAACCAGGTAACCCACCATACCATACGCTATCAAAAGATTTTTGTATATCAACTGTTACCATACCAGTAGAAATTTAGAGTTTATTAAATTTTGAATTTTCAGTAATTGGTGACAAGTTTGATATTTTTCGCGAAAACCAAATTGTTTATGTGGTAAAATTCGTTTTTCTTCGACAAATAAATGCAAACGGGTTTTAATACCCCTCCCAAATATTTTTTTTGATAATGGAAATTATCATTTCCGTTATCAAATCGGCCTATAACTTGATATTGGAGTACGAGGTTTGTTAGACTTTAATATGCAAATAATTGAAGCATTTTTCCAACTGTTAGGAAAATAATTACGGATGAGACAAGCATGAAATAATGTTGTAAGAAATTTTATAGCTTATTTCGGTAGCATTTTTAACATTTCATTATTAATTCCATCTTCACCAGGACTTTTGTTGTCTTTTCGTGTTTCAATAATGTTTTTTAATTCCTCAGAAGTGAATTTGTGTATAGAATTTGTGTTAATATTTATACTTAATAAAGTGCGTAAATTTAAATTAGCTGCATTCTCAGTTTGTGAATCACTAGGGTTGCGTGCAAGTGGATCCAGTTCGCTAAAAAAATCGGCTAGTGCACTAGCTTTTTCCGCGTTACTTAGAAGCAACTTATGAACCGATTTCAAGTGAGAAATTTGCCTGTTTCTATTTTTTAGTAATTTGGAAAGTTTCGAAAAAGACTTGCTACCACTTTCAAAACTATTTGATAATGATGACCATTTTTATTTTTCATTTCTTGAATTTTCTCTTGTATTATTTTAGTTAATTTTCTGAATACTTTTTTTGTATTACCGTTTCTGTTTCTTTGCCATTGTATAAGAAGCATATTACGAGAACTTGTTATATCATGTATATTGGGGAGAAGTTTATTTTTATTTGCGGGTTTAATTTTCAAAATTAGAACTAAACACTTTGCAGCATTATTTAAAAGTGATATAAATCTGGATAAATATTCGTCAATATCCTGCTTGGTATCGATATCAATATTTGGTAAATTCTGTTCAATATATCGTAAAAATGTTTTCCAGTTTTCCATTGCAAAATTGAATAAAGAGTCGCACTCACTTTTTTGTGGTTGGCCATCTAAATCGAATAAAACCGGAAAGTTTTGTCTATTGTTGAAGGATTTCCTCTTAAAGTTCTGGGAAAATGTGTTGGTGTAGATGGAAAATATATTATGAAATTTCATATTGTTAGTATTTTCGTGAAGTATTTTCCACCAATGGTTATTAGCTATACAATTCCAAAAAGTATATCTGCAGTTCAGATCACCAATCAATAAGTATTTATATGGCAATCTAGAAAAAAGACTCAAATCTCGTTTAAATTTAGTGTTTAAATCGGAATTACTATTACCTCCTTTGAAATAAGCTGCTATCACCAGGTAATCACCAGAACTAGATAATATTTTAATAGAAATGGTTTCCAGAATTTCAGTATAAAGATTAGAAAATATATGGTTCTTTATTCCACGCTTAACAAAAATTCCTACGAAACCGTGGCCTCCGTTTTCTCTATCCTTTCGATGTATATGATATTTACAGTTATATAAATTTTTTTCGGGCTTTGGCCAAGTCTCAGTTATAATCGCTATATCAATGTTTTCTTCAAGCAAAATATCGAATAAATTCAGCAGATTTTCCAAGAATGTTTTCGGATTCCAATTCATTATTTGGTAATTATTACACATTGTTATAAATATATTTTATCCAAACTTCAGCAATAGAAGTAATTTGGTTCTCTTTGGATTTACACATTTTTAATTTTGATAATGGTTCTCTAGTTACAAAAACTATTTCAAAAGCAGTAAAAAAATTGTTTACATAATTATTTGTGTTTCTAACAAACTGAGAATTAATGTTGTTATTGAAGTGACTATCATTTAATATTGATTGCGTGGCCGCTATAGAATGAGCATGACTATGCTGTTGTAATTGGTGTTTTAAAATTTACTAGCGATAGTAATTTTGCTATTTAAATGTGGGAAATTGTTTGGATTGTATTTGAATTTTTTACTTTCCGTTTTATACATGGATATGTTTTTATTATTTACCTTGCGTAATTTTAAGGCAACCTGTAATTCAATATATTCAGCTCCTACTTTACATTTAGTTGAACTGGCTTGGTGGCTTTCTTTACTGTTGGTACATTTGGTATTATGATTTTCAATATTGGGTTTTTGCTTTTCTGGAAAAATTTTTGTCAGGTTTTGAGCTCATATCCTGCAGCGTCTTTTAAGGTGACAGTGTTCGGCCCAATGACCAAATGTTTGGCAACGGTGGCATTGAACGATTCCACCATATTTACTGGTGTTTTGATAATATTCCCACGAAACAATTGTATTTAAAACTATTTCAAATACAATTCAAAATAGTTTTAAATTAATTTTAATTCTACAGTATAACAACAATTCTTTTCTTTTTTACCGACCGTATTGTGTAAACAATAGGTAAGTTATGTGATGGCAACAAATTTTGCATATCGAGTTTTCGGTGGGAATGCACTTCTCCATAGTAGGGAAGTGTAAATAAACTATTTTTAGCAACCTGTCGGTCTGTCGGTCTGTCGGTCTGTGTGTGCACACGTGTATCTCAAATTCGGCTGAACCGATTTTGATGAAAGTTTATATGTAAGTTTGTTTCCACCATGGCACGGATCGATCAACTTTTGGTACATATCAGGCCTCGGGAACTGCACTTTTTAGCGGGCCTGTTTTACATTTTTGAACATTTTGAAGAAAATATTCAACTGATTTACTTGAAATTTTATTTATAAGCTCAGCTCGACCGTCCGCAAAAATTCGTATGTTTTGGAAGAAATCAGGCATCGGCAACTAGACGTTTACTACGGGCCAAATATACATTTTTGTGTATATAAAGAGAAATAATCAACCGATTTCATTGAAATTTAATATATGAACTTCTCGTATTAAAGCAATGAACATATAACTTTTTTGGAAAGATCAGGGCTCGAGAACTGATTTGCGGGCCGATTTTACATTTTTCACCATATCCACAAAACAAATTGATGGAATTTCTTGAAATTTGATATTTGAGTTCTGGTTGTTACCGAAACTAACTGGCGAGCATTTCAGGGAATTCGGGTTGCACAAAGCGAAACTCTACTAAGAGCCAAATTTACATTTTTCTAAGTATGTTAACTATAAGCTTACTAATGTCCTAAAAACTGGAAAGAAGTATTTAACAGAGATTTTTATAATATTCTGTAACACTTTCATTTAACTAGACAATACACAATGCGGTTGGTTATGTGCTGACCACATCAGATTTTTTTTTATTGGTATGAAAAGAAAACTTCCTTTTATTCGGAATAAAATACTTTTTTTTATTTTTTGCTAATATATTTCATGCGCTACGTACGCACTTTATCAAAGCTGACTTTCTTCTCCAAAGTACTCAAAGGTCTTCATAAAATGGATACCTAAGGGTTAAAATCCATTCTAATCAATATGAATTTAGAATGTCTCACAGTATTTTTACTACCATTTTTGTAGGAGTTTCACTTCTGTCGTATGACTAAAAAATTTGCAGTTTCACTATCTAGATTTTTATATAGTGTTTCGTATTCATTTAACGTATTACAAAAAATCTTTGTACAAATTTTTTAACTTTTGATAGCATACTCTTTTATGCCCAATTGAGACATCTTATTTTTAATATAAACGTTATCTTTGTCAGTAACATCGATATGTGGCACGTGTTCTTCTTTTTTTAACATTGATTGATTCATCAATATCATCATTTGCTGGTATTTGGCTTAATGGAGCAAAATAATTATTTTCAGTTGACATTAACTTGTTTTTTTTTTTTATTATTATTAGCTTTAGCCATTGTTTCTAATATTTTATTATTATAATATTTTTATGTTCATCGTCACTAGATGAACAATTTCTTATTATTTTCAAACTCGTAATTATGTAGAGGTATAAAAAAAATTTTTAATATAAAAAAAAAAAATTAAAAACCGGATTATCGATATACTGATGCAACTGTATCAGTGGAATGATCATACGATACTGATAAATCATAAATATTAAAAAAAAAAAAAAATTATTTATTTGACCACATGAAGCATTGCCGTTTTGTTCTTGTCGGCTGAATGCTATTTCGATACACCACTTTCGTAATTTCTGACTTAAAACCACTTATCATAGGTTTTCGAAGATGATCTTTCAGTATATGTAATCAGTTTTTTGCTATTTTATTTAATTTCGTACATACACCTCCACTTAAAATTCGTTTTTGGACGCATTTTGATCCATATCCAAAGTCGTTGGAGTATGAACCAAATTTTCATATATATTTTTCAAAAAATTTTTGAGTGCTATAATGACTCATGTTATTAAAAAAAAATGTTTGTATGACATTGATCACTGTAGCACATTACCTGTAAATTAAACAATTCAATTTTGCTATTTACCCAGTTCCAAAATTTTATTTATTCCATAAATAATTTTTTTGTTTATTCACCTTACTTGTTTTTTCACATACTTAACTAAACAAAACATATTTTAAAAACTTTTTAAAAACATTAGATCGCTTTGTTCTCATATTTCAAGGGGTGCTTACAAAATATCGTGTAGTAATTTTACTTTTGTCAAATGTTTCTAAACCTGAAACAAATTTTTATTATTCTCCTCATAAAATACCAGTTATTTCAAATATTTGAGAGTCCCTTTTTACAAAATGGAAAAATAACAAAAGTGTCCGCTATAAATTCATCTATTAATTAAATTTTGTATTTTTGAATGTAAAAATTGAGGGCTCAAAATTTTTTTCTTTGGAATAACTTTAAAAACATCAGTTTAATTTACAATTCGTCATCAACTACTTAAGTTTATTGACCACACTCAATATTTGATTAAAGTTAATCATATGATATATGATTCATTGTTTTAAACATATTTTGAACAGGTATAATTGACTATTATAAGTCAGTGTAAGCTTTTCGCTGACAAATTTAGTACATACTGTATTGGAGGCCTTTCATAATGTGTTGAAACCGTCATTCTAATTGTTTTAAAAAAAAATCCAATAGAATAATGCTTTTGTCGAATTCCAGCTTTTTTAATGCTTTGAAATTCTTATATATTCATTGCAGAGAAATATTCGATAGTAACAATTTCAATGGAACTATATCAAAAAAAAATCTGATGTGGTCAGCACATAACCGACCGCATTGTGTATTGTCTAGTTAAATGAAAGTGTTACAGAATATTATAAAAATGTCTGTTAAATAGTTTTTTCCAATTTTTAGGACATTATAGTAAGCTTATAGTTAACATACTTAGAAAAATGTAAATTTGGCTCTTAGTAGAGTTTCGCTTTGTGCTACCCGAATTCCCTGAAATGCTCGCCAGTTAATTTCGGTAACAACCAGAACTCAAATATCAAATTTCAAGAAATTCTATCAATTCGTTCTGTGGATATGATGAAAAATGTAAAATCGGCCCGCAAATCAGTTCTCGAGTCCTGATCTTTCCAAAAAAGTTATATGTTCATTGCTTTAATATGAGGAATTCATATATTAAATTTCAATGAAATCGGTTGATTATTTCTCTTTATATACACAAAAGTGTATGTTTGGCCCGTAGTAAACGTCTAGTTGCCGATGCCTGATCTTTCCAAAAAATTTACATGTTCATTGTTTTAATACGGGGAATTCATATATTAAATTTCAATGAAATCGGTTGATTATTTCTCTTTATATACACAAAAATGTATATTTGGCCCATTGTAAACGCCCAGTTGCTGATGCCTGATTTCTTCCAAAAGTTAGGAATTTTTGCGTATGATCGAGCAAAGCTTATATATGAAATTTCAAGTAAATCGGTTGAATACTTTTTTCAAAATGGTGAAAAATGTAAAATCGGCCCGCAAATCCGTTTTCGAGCCCTGATCTTTCCAAAAAATTTAATGTTCATTGTTTTAATACGAGGAGTTCATATATTAAATTTCAATGAAATCGGTTGATTATTTCTCTTTATATACACAAAAATGTATATTTGGCCCGTAGTAAACGTCTAGTTGCCGATGCCTGATTTCTTTCAAAAGTTAGCAATTTTTGCGGACGGTCGAGCTGAGCTTATATATAAAATTTCAAGTAAATCGGTTGAATATTTTCTTCAAAATGCTCAAAAATGTAAAACAGGCCCGCTAAAAAGTGCAGTTCCCGAGGCCTGATATATACCAAAAGTTGATCGATCCGTGCCATGGTGGAAACAAACTTACATATAAAATTTCAACAAAATCGGTTCAGCCGAACTTGAGATACACGCGTACACACACAGACCGACAGACCGACAGACCGACAGACGGACAGACAGACAGACCCACAGACCGACAGACCGACAGACGGACAGACCGACAGACAGACAGACCCACAGACCGACAGGTTGCTAAAAATGGGAATCATTTAAGGAAGTTTATCAACCGGCATCTAATTTCTGCTTAAGAAAGAGAATCAGCAATAATGAACAAATACGAAATTAAGTTCAACAATTAATAAAATTTAATAGTTCTTCTCTAATAGCTGCAAATTAAATATTTCTACTAAAAAAATTATTGAAATTATAATTTGATATGAAATATTTTTAAAGCAATTAATTTGACATATTTCATAAAAAACAATGAAACTTAGGAAAAGAAAGACTCTTAATCAAAATATCTTTTTACCGACCGTATTGTGTAAACAATAGGTAGGTCATGTGATGGCAACAAATTTTGCATATCGAGTTTTCGGTGGGAACGTACTTCTCCATAGTAGGGAAGTGTAAATAAACTATTTTTAGCAACCTGTCGGTCTGTCGGTCTGTCCGTCTGTCGGTCTGTGTGTGCACGCGTGTATCTCAAGTTCGGCTGAACCGATTTTGATGAAATTTTATACGTAAGTTTATTTCCACCATGGCACGGATTGATCAACTTTTGGGATATATCAGGCCTCGAGAACTGCACTTTTTAGCGGGCCTGTTTTACATTTTTGAACATTTTGAAGAAAATATTCAACCGATTTACTTGAAATTTTATATATAAGCTCAGCTCGACTGTCCGCAAAAAGTCGTATGTCTTATGGAAGAAATCAGGCATCGGCAACTAGACGTTTACTGCGGGCCAAATTTACGTTTTTGTGTATATAAAGAGAAATAATCAACCGATTTCATTGAAATAAAATATATGAATTCCCCGTATTAAAACAATGAACATGTAAATTTTTTGGAAAGATCAGGCATCGGCAACTAGACGTTTAATACGGCCAAACATACACTTTTGTGTATATAAAGAGAAATAATCAACCGATTTCATTGAAATTTAATATATGAATTCCTCATATTAAAGCAATGAACATATAACTTTTTTGGAAAGATCAGGGCTCGAGAACTGATTTGCGGGCCGATTTTACATTTTTCACCATATCCACAGAAAAAATTGATGGAATTTCTTAAAATTTGATATTTGAGTTCTGGTTGCTACCGAAACTAACTGGTGAGCATTTCAGGGAATTCTGGTAGCGCAAAGCGAAACTCTACTAAGAGCCAAATTTACATTTTTCTAAGTATGTTAACTATAAGCTTACTAATGTCCTAAAAATTGGAAAGAAGTATTTAACAAACATTTTTATAATATTCTGTAGCACTTTCATTTAACTAGACAATACACAATGCGGTCGGTTATGTGCTGACTACATCAGATTTTTTTCCTATAGTGTAGGAAAATTAAATTACAATATTCTATCATAATTCTGAATCAGATGAATCAGATTCTGATAGTTTTAAATCGATATGCAAAAAGCAACATTATTTTTATATTACTATTATTATTATAACTATTTCGATTATATAATTGTTGATATTTATAATAACTACTGTTATTATTATTTTTATATGAAAAATACTTCTGAAAATGCCCGAGCATTCCCGTACTGTAATGTCCAAATCTTTCAAAAATAGATCAAAATGTTTCAGTCAACCTTTACAAATATGAATTGTAAGTATACCTTGAAAATCTGATTATAAAGTCAAATCCTAGCGAAATAGATGAAGAAAATTTTTGGGACATGTATAAATTATAATATGGCACTTTGTTACCGAATTTCCTGGTGTCAGCCCAATACCTAGCTACCATGGTGCTACCCAGCTACCCGGAAATGCCATGACATATCACTAAATCTTCTAAAATATATCTGAGCTGCGACCCTTCATGCACCTTAAAAAGCTTTATTATTTCAAATATTTAAAATTAGTTCTTAGAGTTGTATGGTAGACATTCAAACCTGAAAAGATATTTCATAGAAACTTCTGAGACATACCTGAGCTGTGGTTGAACACATGACTTTCATTAGTTTTATTAGTTTTTGAAATATTTAAAATAATATTCTTGAGTGGCATAGCAAGTATCCGAATCCATGGTTCGAATTGTTTTCCTTAAATTAGCAACAGTCCCTGGCAGAAATAAAAACACAATTTTTGAAAGTTTGGTGGGTGGTGTTTTGCTCTTTCTTGGACAGTTGTTCGAAGGAACAAATGGCTTTATCAAAATCAACGCAAAATCTTTCGCTTAGAGGAAATATATTTTTAAATGTCCATACAACAGAAACTCTTTCAAGTGATTACGAACTTCATACAGAATTGTTAGTCTAGTAAAAACCATTGTTCAAATTCTTTCAATCTAATTAGGTTAAATGTTCATTTTTTCGCATGTGTTAAATTTAAAATTGATACCTTTGCGATGTAATCATTTTCATGATACAAGTGTACGAAAAATAATGGGACATAAAGAGCAATTTTTTTTACGTTTGTGCTATTTTGATTTATATCCATAAGTTTTTGCTACATGACTTACAAAATGAACATTTTTGATCAAAAAAGTGGATATGGATCAAAATCGCACTGGACCATCTCTAATTAATTTGCTATAACTCTCGATCTCCTTGTCGAAATTGAACAAAACTTTACAGTCAAACTCTTAAAACTATAATAAAACTACTAACAGAAATTTAAAAAATCTCTCGATTCAAAAGTTATCTCGTATGGATCAAAATAGCACTTAGTCGAAGCCTTCTCTTTTATAAAAATTACTAGAAGTAAGTATATGCATAAGTAGGTATACATATATAAAACTAGTCGTGTGTGCTTACATTGCAAGCCTTGCAAGTATGATGCCTGTAGTTTTGAAATTGTGTTCCATTCTGTGGCTGAGATATTTTAAGTTTACTTTATTTCTTCAAAAACACACCCATAATATACATATAGATATGTTTTTTCCTGATAAATAATAAGATAAAACTTAAAACTTAAAATAAAAAAGTTCTGAGAAATAATTACGCAAAAATCCATACTTAAACAAATAATTAGTTCCTTTGAAATCTAATACCTTTTGAGTAATTTATTTTAAAACTTCACTTTGAGTTATGTCTCATAAAATCGTAAAATACCTTTTACAATAAACACTTTAAGCCTTAAATTATTGTTAATTATAAACTACAATTCATGCACGTATGTATTTGGAGTTTATAATACATGCGAATAAAACGCGTGACTGTAGAATGAGTTAACACCAATACTAACGTATATAGGGTAATACGTATCGCATACGATTTCTATGCGAAAAGTCTCAGGTTCGAACCCTGAAAAATCCTGAAAAATGCGATTTGCCAGATAAACTTTTTTTATTGATAATTTTATTTTTACCGACCGTATTGTGTAAACAATAGGTAGGTTATGTGATGGCAACAAATTGTGCATATCGAGTTTTCGGTGGGAACGTACTTCCCCATGGTAGGGAAGTGTAAATAAACTATTTTTAGCAACCTGTCGGTCTGTCGGTCTGTTGGTCTGTGTGTGCACGCGTGTATCTCAAGTTCGGCTGAACCGATTTTGATGAAATTTTATATGTAAGTTTGTTTCCACCATGGCACGGATCGATCAACTTTTGGTATATATCAGACCTCGGGAGCTGCACTTTTTAGCGGGACTGTTTTACATTTTTGAACATTTTGAAGAAAATATTCAACCGATTTACTTGAAATTTCATATTTAAGCTTTGCTCGATCATACGCAAAAATTCCTAACTTTTGGAAGAAATCAGGCATCAGCAACTGGGCGTTTACTACCTGCCAAATATACATTTTTGTGTATATAAAGAGAAATAATCAACCGATTTCATAGAAATTTAATATATGAATTCTCCGTATTAAAACAATGAACATGTAAATTTTTTGGAAAGATCAGGCATCGGCAACTAGACGTTTACTACGGGCCAAACATACACTTTTGTGTATATAAAGAGAAATAATCAACCGATTTCATTGAAATTTAATATATAAATTCCTCCTATTAAAACAATGAACATATAAATTTTTTGGAAAGATCAGGGCTTGATGGAATTTCTTGAAATTTGATATTTGGGTTCTGGTTGTTACCGAAACTAACTGGCGAGAATTTCAGGCAATTCGGGTAGCACAAAGCGCAACTCTACTAAGAGCTAAATTTACATTTTTCTAGGTATGTTAACTATAAGCTTACTAATGTCCTAAAAATTGGAAAGAAGTATTTAACATACATTTTTATAATATTCTGTAACACTTTAATTTAACTAGACAATACACAATGCGGTCGGTTATGTGCTGACCACATCAGATTTTTTTGGATTATTTTAAATTTTTTTTTTTATTTTGTTTATATTTTTTGTTTTATTTTTTTTTTTTAATATATAACAGATAAATATTATTATAAAAATTTAAAGAAAAATTCCAAAAAAAAAATTATTTCAATAGTTAAGTACATAAATATGTATGTATATATTTTTTTAAAGCTTCCTAACTAATTTTTTTAAGCTTTCTATATGAATTGAATGATATAGAATATATACAAATAAATTTTAACGCATATTAATTATATCATGGGAGTAAACTTACAAAAATTAATTTCTCAAATAAAGAAAAGGTTTAGTCAAAAACAAAATAATAATTTTATTCAAATATGTATGTATATATATATGAATATAATATGTAGGTATGTATATATGAAAGTTTTAGAATTGAAGATTTTAATATTTTTCGTTCCAACATATGAACGTATGTACATATGAATGTATTAGAATGGAAAATTTTGAAATTTTGCTGTTGGGACAATTAGAAATAAAATTATTAATACAAACACACGTAATTATGAATGTATACCTAGTTTTTTAAACATATATTCACATATGGTGAACATATAGAAATAAATTTCTCAAATAAAGAAAAGGTTTAGGTTAAAATAAAATAATAATTGTATGTACATATGAATGTAATTTTTTAAATAAAGAAAAGGTTTAGGCAAAAACAAAATAATAATTTTATTCAAATATATGTATGTACATATGAATGTATTAAAATTTAGCATTTTATAGTTTTTCGTTTGGAACAATAAAAATAAAATTCTAACTACATACGTATATACATATATTCTGTATGTACATATATTTTTTTAAAGCTTGCTGACGAAACGTAATGTTCAAAACAATAACAAATGAAATATTAATATTCAGATGTCACAAAACATCTGATGTCTGATAAAAGCTGACATTTATTTACGTTAAGATTAATTCGATTATCCGAACCAAAAATATGTGAGATCATTATATTTTCAAATATTATTTATTTCTCGGTTTGTGTTTCTAATAATAAAAATAACGTAAAACGTATCATTTATTTCTTGGTTTGTGTTTCTAATTATAAAAAGTATAAAAGAAAAAAGTGATTTTGTTATACAAAAATTTTTTCAGAAAATCTTAAAATAGAGCCATTTCGGGGCTAAAAACTTCGAATTTAAATTAATTTAAATTCTTAAATAAAAATTTAAAGAAAATTTCCAAAAAAAAAAATTGTTACAATAGTTAAGTACATAAATATGTATGTATATATTTTTTTAAAGCTTCCTAACTAAATTTTTTCAGCTTTATATATGAATTGAATAATATTCAAAACTGTAGAATATATAGAAATAAATTTTAAACGCATAATAATTATATCATGGGGGTAAACTTACAAAAATTAATTTCTCAATTAAAGAAAAGGTTTAGTCAAAAACAAAATAATAATTTTATTCAAATATGTATATATGAATATATGTAGGTATGTATATATGAAAGTTTTAGAATTGAAGAATTTAATATTTTTCTTTCCAACATATGAACGTATGTACATATGAATGTATTAGAATGGAAAATTTTGAAATTTTGCTGTTGGGACAGGGTATAATCGGAAAGTAATCAAAAACGCGCATCGATACAGCATCAATGCAAAAAAAAGTTGCTGATACTATACCGATGTGATGCGTTTACCTTACTGATGCACTAATTTTTTGACATTTTTGGACATTTTCTAAATCATATGTGTTTTGACATTTATTTTCAAAAAATTTTCTTTAAAAGCGCTAAAATATTATCAACCATGGAAAATCAATTAAAACAAAAAATTTTAAAGATAGTTTTGGGAATTTTAATATATGAGACATCTGAAAACATTAAATTGAATTTTTTATGTAACGCTTCCACGTTGAAAGGAAAATCTGGGTCATTGTTTTTAATTTCTTTGAAAATTCTTCTCCATAAAATTCCTTTTTTCTTTTTGGCAGCTACGAAATCTGTTTCATATTTTAATCGCGTTGTTAATAATAATTTTGTTTGGGCTTCCGTCCAATTTTCGTTTTTTTTTTTGTTAATTCATTACTAAAAGTTAATATTATCAAAAATAAATTAACTTTGTTAGTTATTAATTTATAATAGTAAATTACTTACTTCTCAGCATCCATTTTTAAAACTCTGCATCAACACAAAATCACAAAAAAAATTGATGCATAGCTGATTTAATAAATGACGCATACGATGCCTATTTTTGACATTTTTGGACGCTAAACTTTGAAAGTGCTACTGTATTGATGCATTTTCGCACATGATTTTTGAATGATTACGCATCGATGCTGCATCGATTACTTTCCGATTATACCCATAATTAGAAATAAAATTATTAATACAAACACACGTAATTATGAATGTATAGCTAGTTTTTTAAAACTGCGGGTGAACATATAGAAATAAATTTCTCAAATAAAGAAAAGGTTTAGGTTAAAATAAAATAATAATTGTATTCAAATATATATATGTACATATGAATGTAATTTTTCAAATAAAGAAAAGGTTTAGGCAAAAACAAAATAATAATTTTATTCAAATATATGTATGTATATATAAATGCATTAAAATTTAGCATTTTACAGTTTTCCGTTTGGAACAATAAAAATAAAATTCTAACTACATACGTACATACATATATTCTGTATGTACATATATTTTTTTAAAGCTTGCTGACGAAACGTAATGTTCAAAACAATAACAAATGAAATATTAATATTCAGATGTCACAAAACATCTGATGTCTGATAAAAGCTGACATTTATTTACGTTAAGATTAATTCGTTTATCCGCAACAAAAATATGTGAGATCATTATATTTTCAAATATTATTTATTTCTCGGTTTGTGTTTCTAATAATAAAAATAACGTAAAACGTATCATTTATTTCTTGGTTTGTGTTTCTAATTATAAAAAGTATAAAAGAAAAACGTGCTTTTGTTATACAAAAATTTTTTCAGAAAATCTTAAAATAGAGCTATTTCTGGGCTAAAAAGTTCCAATGTCAGATTTTTCTGGTACCCTAGAGGCAAAACTCTATCTAATGTCTTTTGTCCCATGTCTCTAGTCCTTCTAGAAGTACCCGTACTTTTTGCCTACTGAGAAGTAGCTATATATATATAACTAGTCGTGTGTGCTTGCATTGCAAGCCTTGCAAGTATGATGCCTGTAGTTTTGAAATTGTGTTCCATTCTGTGGCTGAGATATTTTAAGTTTACTTTATTTCTTCAAAAACACACCCATAATATACATATAGATATGTTTTTACCTGATAAATAATAAGATAAAACTTAAAACTTAAAATAAAAAAGTTCTGAGAAATAATTACCCAAAAATACATAATTAAACAAATAATTAGTTCCTTTGAAATCTAATACCTTTTGAGTAATTTATTTTAAAACTTCACTTTGAGTTATGTCGCATAAAATCGTAAAATACCTTTCACAATAAACACTTTAAGCCATAAATTATTGTTAATTATAAACTACAATTCATGGACGTATGTATTTGAAGTTTATAAAACATGCGAATAAAACGCGTGACTGTAGAATGAGTTAACACCAATTCTGACGTATATAGGGTAATACGTATTGCATACGATTTCTATGCGTATTTTTGACATTTTTGGGCACCAAACTTTGTTAATACATTTTCATACAGGTCTTTTACATAATTGCATATCAATGCTGTATCGATTACTTTCCGATTGTACCTTAGTATAATTGATTATACCTTTGTAGCAAATCGCAGAAAGAATACATATGTATATAAGTAGATGTGTATGTAATCATACATGCTATAAAACTATATGTAGATATTATTAATTTTTTGTTTTCTTGTTATAACTCACACTTATAGAATTTAACTTATTACGAATATATATGCCATCAAAATTATACAAACATTACCCCCATAAGGATGTAGTACCATTTTGTAAAAAAATGGACCAAAGTATCTTTGGAGGGGGTGAAGGGGGAGGGCGGGTGCAATTCTTGCTTTTTCCGGTACCCTAGAGGCAAAACTCTACCTAATGCCTTTTGTCCCATGTCTCTAGCCCTTCTAGAAGTACCCGTACTTTTTACCACCTGAGAAGTAGCTATATATATATAATGTAAAATAGGATGGTTTTTGAAGAGTTATACGAAATATGAATAAAATATAGAATTATTAAGAGAAATTCAAGGTACTGCGTAGCCTAGTGGTTAGCGTGGTAGTCTCATAGCCAGAAGGTTATTGGATCAATGCTTGCCTGGATGTCGTCGTATTTTTATTTTTTTGCATTATTTTAAAAATTTTTTTTTTTTATTTTGTTTAAATTTTGTATTTTATTTTTTTTTTAATATATAACAGAAAAATGTTATATAAAAGTTTAAAGAAAATTTCCAAAAAAATATTCTTATAATAGTTTGGAAAAATTCGCAAAAATTTTAAGTACATAAATATGTATGTATGTATATTTTTTTTAAAGCTTCCTGAGTAATTTTTTTTAAGCTTTCTATATGAATTTAATAATATTCAAAACTGTAGAATATATAGAAATAAATTTTAAACGCATAATTATTAAATCATGGGAGTAAACATACAAAAATTAATTTTTCAAATAAAGAAAAGGTTTAGTCAAAAACAAAATAATAATTTTATTCATATATATGTATGTATGTATGTATGTATGAATATATGTGTGTATGTATATATGAATGTATTAGAATCGAAAATTAAAAAAGAAACAAAAACAAAATAATAATTTATGTATGTAAAAATATATGTATGTATGTATATATGAATACATGTGTGTATGTATGTATATATGAATGGATTAGAATTGAAGATTTTAAAATTTTTCGTTCCAACATATGAACGTATGTATATATAAATGTATTAGAATCGAAAATTTTGAAATTTTGCTGTTGGAAAAATTAGAAATAAAATTATTAACACAAACACACGTTATTATGAATGTATACCTAGTTTTTTTAAAACTGCGGGTGAACATATAAAAATAAATTTCTCAAATAAAGAAAAGGTTTAGGTTAAAACAAAATAATAATTTTATTCAAATATATGTGTGTATATATAAATGTATTAAAATTTAGCATTTTACAGTTTTCCGTTTGGAACAATAAAAATAAAATTCTAACTACATACGTACATACATATATTCTGTATGTAAATATATTTTTTTAAAGCTTGCTGACGAAACGTAATGTTCAAAACAATAACAAATGAAATATTAATATTCAGATGTCACAAAACATCTGATGTCTGATAAAAGCTGACATTTATTTACGTTAAAATTAATTCGTTTATCCGCAACAAAAATATGTGAGATCATTATATTTTCAAATATTATTTATTTCTCGGTTTGTGTTTCTAATAATAAAAATAACGTAAAACGTATCATTTATTTCGTGGTTTGTGTTTCTAATTATAAAAAGTATAAAAGAAAAACGTGCTTTTGTTATACAAAAATTTTTTCAGAAAATCTTAAAATAGAGCTATTTCGGGGCTAAAAAGTTCCAATGTCAGATTTTTCTGGGACCCTAGAGGCAAAACTCTACCTAATGCCTTTTGTCCCATGTCTCTAGCCCTTCTAGAAGTACCCGTACTTTTTACCACCTGAGAAGTAGCTATATATATATAATGTAAAATAGGATGGTTTTTGAAGAGTTATACGAAATATGAATAAAATATAGAATTATTAAGAGAAATTCAAGGTACTGCGTAGCCTAGTGGTTAGCGTGGTAGTCTCATAGCCAGAAGGTTATTGGATCAATGCTTGCCTGGATGTCGTCGTATTTTTATTTTTTTGCATTATTTTAAAAATTTTTTTTTTTTATTTTGTTTAAATTTTGTATTTTATTTTTTTTTTAATATATAACAGAAAAATGTTATATAAAAGTTTAAAGAAAATTTCCAAAAAAATATTCTTATAATAGTTTGGAAAAATTCGCAAAAATTTTAAGTACATAAATATGTATGTATGTATATTTTTTTTAAAGCTTCCTGAGTAATTTTTTTTAAGCTTTCTATATGAATTTAATAATATTCAAAACTGTAGAATATATAGAAATAAATTTTAAACGCATAATTATTAAATCATGGGAGTAAACATACAAAAATTAATTTTTCAAATAAAGAAAAGGTTTAGTCAAAAACAAAATAATAATTTTATTCATATATATGTATGTATGTATGTATGTATGAATATATGTGTGTATGTATATATGAATGTATTAGAATCGAAAATTAAAAAAGAAACAAAAACAAAATAATAATTTATGTATGTAAAAATATATGTATGTATGTATATATGAATACATGTGTGTATGTATGTATATATGAATGGATTAGAATTGAAGATTTTAAAATTTTTCGTTCCAACATATGAACGTATGTATATATAAATGTATTAGAATCGAAAATTTTGAAATTTTGCTGTTGGAAAAATTAGAAATAAAATTATTAACACAAACACACGTTATTATGAATGTATACCTAGTTTTTTTAAAACTGCGGGTGAACATATAAAAATAAATTTCTCAAATAAAGAAAAGGTTTAGGTTAAAACAAAATAATAATTTTATTCAAATATATGTGTGTATATATAAATGTATTAAAATTTAGCATTTTACAGTTTTCCGTTTGGAACAATAAAAATAAAATTCTAACTACATACGTACATACATATATTCTGTATGTAAATATATTTTTTTAAAGCTTGCTGACGAAACGTAATGTTCAAAACAATAACAAATGAAATATTAATATTCAGATGTCACAAAACATCTGATGTCTGATAAAAGCTGACATTTATTTACGTTAAAATTAATTCGTTTATCCGCAACAAAAATATGTGAGATCATTATATTTTCAAATATTATTTATTTCTCGGTTTGTGTTTCTAATAATAAAAATAACGTAAAACGTATCATTTATTTCGTGGTTTGTGTTTCTAATTATAAAAAGTATAAAAGAAAAACGTGCTTTTGTTATACAAAAATTTTTTCAGAAAATCTTAAAATAGAGCTATTTCGGGGCTAAAAAGTTCCAATGTCAGATTTTTCTGGGACCCTAGAGGCAAAACTCTACCTAATGCCTTTTGTCCCATGTCTCTAGCCCTTCTAGAAGTACCCGTACTTTTTACCACCTGAGAAGTAGCTATATATATATAATGTAAAATAGGATGGTTTTTGAAGAGTTATACGAAATATGAATAAAATATAGAATTATTAAGAGAAATTCAAGGTACTGCGTAGCCTAGTGGTTAGCGTGGTAGTCTCATAGCCAGAAGGTTATTGGATCAATGCTTGCCTGGATGTCGTCGTATTTTTATTTTTTTGCATTATTTTAAAAATTTTTTTTTTTTATTTTGTTTAAATTTTGTATTTTATTTTTTTTTTAATATATAACAGAAAAATGTTATATAAAAGTTTAAAGAAAATTTCCAAAAAAATATTCTTATAATAGTTTGGAAAAATTCGCAAAAATTTTAAGTACATAAATATGTATGTATGTATATTTTTTTTAAAGCTTCCTGAGTAATTTTTTTTAAGCTTTCTATATGAATTTAATAATATTCAAAACTGTAGAATATATAGAAATAAATTTTAAACGCATAATTATTAAATCATGGGAGTAAACATACAAAAATTAATTTTTCAAATAAAGAAAAGGTTTAGTCAAAAACAAAATAATAATTTTATTCATATATATGTATGTATGTATGTATGTATGAATATATGTGTGTATGTATATATGAATGTATTAGAATCGAAAATTAAAAAAGAAACAAAAACAAAATAATAATTTATGTATGTAAAAATATATGTATGTATGTATATATGAATACATGTGTGTATGTATGTATATATGAATGGATTAGAATTGAAGATTTTAAAATTTTTCGTTCCAACATATGAACGTATGTATATATAAATGTATTAGAATCGAAAATTTTGAAATTTTGCTGTTGGAAAAATTAGAAATAAAATTATTAACACAAACACACGTTATTATGAATGTATACCTAGTTTTTTTAAAACTGCGGGTGAACATATAAAAATAAATTTCTCAAATAAAGAAAAGGTTTAGGTTAAAACAAAATAATAATTTTATTCAAATATATGTGTGTATATATAAATGTATTAAAATTTAGCATTTTACAGTTTTCCGTTTGGAACAATAAAAATAAAATTCTAACTACATACGTACATACATATATTCTGTATGTAAATATATTTTTTTAAAGCTTGCTGACGAAACGTAATGTTCAAAACAATAACAAATGAAATATTAATATTCAGATGTCACAAAACATCTGATGTCTGATAAAAGCTGACATTTATTTACGTTAAAATTAATTCGTTTATCCGCAACAAAAATATGTGAGATCATTATATTTTCAAATATTATTTATTTCTCGGTTTGTGTTTCTAATAATAAAAATAACGTAAAACGTATCATTTATTTCGTGGTTTGTGTTTCTAATTATAAAAAGTATAAAAGAAAAACGTGCTTTTGTTATACAAAAATTTTTTCAGAAAATCTTAAAATAGAGCTATTTCGGGGCTAAAAAGTTCCAATGTCAGATTTTTCTGGGACCCTAGAGGCAAAACTCTACCTAATGCCTTTTGTCCCATGTCTCTAGCCCTTCTAGAAGTACCCGTACTTTTTACCACCTGAGAAGTAGCTATATATATATAATGTAAAATAGGATGGTTTTTGAAGAGTTATACGAAATATGAATAAAATATAGAATTATTAAGAGAAATTCAAGGTACTGCGTAGCCTAGTGGTTAGCGTGGTAGTCTCATAGCCAGAAGGTTATTGGATCAATGCTTGCCTGGATGTTGTATTTTTCTTTTTTTGGATTATTTTAAAAATTTTTTTTTTTTATTTTGTTTAAATTTTGTATTTTATTTTTTTTTTAATATATAACAGAAAAATGTTATATAAAAGTTTAAAGAAAATTTCCAAAAAAATATTCTTATAATAGTTTGGAAAAATTCGCAAAAATTTTAAGTACATAAATATGTATGTATGTATATTTTTTTTAAAGCTTCCTGAGTAATTTTTTTTAAGCTTTCTATATGAATTTAATAATATTCAAAACTGTAGAATATATAGAAATAAATTTTAAACGCATAATTATTAAATCATGGGAGTAAACATACAAAAATTAATTTTTCAAATAAAGAAAAGGTTTAGTCAAAAACAAAATAATAATTTTATTCATATATATGTATGTATGTATGTATGTATGAATATATGTGTGTGTATATATGAATGGATTAGAATTGAAGATTTTGAAATTTTTCGTTCCAACATATGAACGTATGTACATATGAATGTATTAGAATCGAAAATTAAAAAAGAAACAAAAACAAAATAATAATTTATGTATGTAAAAATATATGTATGTATGTATATATGAATACATGTGTGTATGTATGTATATATGAATGGATTAGAATTGAAGATTTTAAAATTTTTCGTTCCAACATATGAACGTATGTATATATAAATGTATTAGAATCGAAAATTTTGAAATTTTGCTGTTGGAAAAATTAGAAATAAAATTATTAACACAAACACACGTTATTATGAATGTATACCTAGTTTTTTTAAAACTGCGGGGTGAACATATAAAAATAAATTTCTCAAATAAAGAAAAGGTTTAGGTTAAAACAAAATAATAATTTTATTCAAATATATGTGTGTATATATAAATGTATTAAAATTTAGCATTTTACAGTTTTCCGTTTGGAACAATAAAAATAAAATTCTAACTACATACGTACATACATATATTCTGTATGTAAATATATTTTTTTAAAGCTTGCTGACGAAACGTAATGTTCAAAACAATAACAAATGAAATATTAATATTCAGATGTCACAAAACATCTGATGTCTGATAAAAGCTGACATTTATTTACGTTAAAATTAATTCGTTTATCCGCAACAAAAATATGTGAGATCATTATATTTTCAAATATTATTTATTTCTCGGTTTGTGTTTCTAATAATAAAAATAACGTAAAACGTATCATTTATTTCGTGGTTTGTGTTTCTAATTATAAAAAGTATAAAAGAAAAACGTGCTTTTGTTATACAAAAATTTTTTCAGAAAATCTTAAAATAGAGCTATTTCGGGGCTAAAAAGTTCCAATGTCAGATTTTTCTGGGACCCTAGAGGCAAAACTCTACCTAATGCCTTTTGTCCCATGTCTCTAGCCCTTCTAGAAGTACCCGTACTTTTTACCACCTGAGAAGTAGCTATATATATATAATGTAAAATAGGATGGTTTTTGAAGAGTTATACGAAATATGAATAAAATATAGAATTATTAAGAGAAATTCAAGGTACTGCGTAGCCTAGTGGTTAGCGTGGTAGTCTCATAGCCAGAAGGTTATTGGATCAATGCTTGCCTGGATGTTGTATTTTTCTTTTTTTGGATTATTTTAAAAATTTTTTTTTTTTTATTTTGTTTAAATTTTGTATTTTATTTTTTTTTTAATATATAACAGAAAAATGTTATATAAAAGTTTAAAGAAAATTTCCAAAAAAATATTCTTATAATAGTTTGGAAAAATTCGCAAAAATTTTAAGTACATAAATATGTATGTATGTATATTTTTTTTAAAGCTTCCTGAGTAATTTTTTTTAAGCTTTCTATATGAATTTAATAATATTCAAAACTGTAGAATATATAGAAATAAATTTTAAACGCATAATTATTAAATCATGGGAGTAAACATACAAAAATTAATTTTTCAAATAAAGAAAAGGTTTAGTCAAAAACAAAATAATAATTTTATTCATATATATGTATGTATGTATGTATGTATGAATATATGTGTGTATGTATATATGAATGGATTAGAATTGAAGATTTTGAAATTTTTCGTTCCAACATATGAACGTATGTACATATGAATGTATTAGAATCGAAAATTAAAATAGAAACAAAAACAAAATAATAATTTATGTATGTAAAAATATATGTATGTATGTATATATGAATACATGTGTGTATGTATGTATATATGAATGGATTAGAATTGAAGATTTTAAAATTTTTCGTTCCAACATATGAACGTATGTATATATAAATGTATTAGAATCGAAAATTTTGAAATTTTGCTGTTGGAAAAATTAGAAATAAAATTATTAACACAAACACACGTTATTATGAATGTATACCTAGTTTTTTTAAAACCGCGGGTGAACATATAGAAATAAATTTCTCAAATAAAGAAAAGGTTTAGGTTAAAACAAAATAATAATTTTATTCAAATATATGTGTGTATATATAAATGTATTAAAATTTAGCATTTTACAGTTTTCCGTTTGGAACAATAAAAATAAAATTCTAACTACATACGTACATACATATATTCTGTATGTAAATATATTTTTTTAAAGCTTGCTGACGAAACGTAATGTTCAAAACAATAACAAATGAAATATTAATATTCAGATGTCACAAAACATCTGATGTCTGATAAAAGCTGACATTTATTTACGTTAAAATTAATTCGTTTATCCGCAACAAAAATATGTGAGATCATTATATTTTCAAATATTATTTATTTCTCGGTTTGTGTTTCTAATAATAAAAATAACGTAAAACGTATCATTTATTTCGTGGTTTGTGTTTCTAATTATAAAAAGTATAAAAGATACTATTATAATTTTTGTTATACAAAAATTTTTTCAGAAAATCTTAAAATAGAGCTATTTCGGGGCTAAAAAGTTCCAATGTCAGATTTTTCTGGGACCCTAGAGGCAAAACTCTACCTAATGCCTTTTGTCCCATGTCTCTAGCCCTTCTAGAAGTACCCGTACTTTTTACCACCTGAGAAGTAGCTATATATATATAATAACTAGTAGTGTGTGCTTGCATTGCAAGCCTTGCAAGTATAATGCCTGTAGTTTTGAAATTGTGTTCCATTCTGTGGCTGAGATATTTTAAGTTTACTTTATTTCTTCAAAAACACACCCATAATATACATATAGATAAGTTTTTTCCTGATAAATAATAAGATAAAACTTAAAACTTAAAATAAAAAAGTTCTGAGAAATAATTACCCAAGAATACATAATTAAACAAATAATTAGTTCCTTTGAAATCTAATACCTTTTGAGTAATTTATTTTAAAACTTCACTTTGAGTTATGTCGCATAAAATCGTAAAATACCTTTCACAATAAACACTTTAAGCCATAAATTATTGTTAATTATAAACTACAATTCATGCACGTATGTATTTGAAGTTTATAATACATGCGAATAAAACGCGTGACTGTAGAATGAGTTAACACCAATTCTAACGTATATTTGGTAATACGTATTGCATACGATTTCTATGCGTATTTTTGGCATTTTTGGGCACCAAACTTTGTTAAACCATTTTCATACAGGTCTTTTACATGATTGCATATCAATGCTGTATCGATTACTTTCCGATTGTATCTTAGTATAATTGATTATACCTTAGTAGGAAATCGCAAAAAGAATACATATGTATATAAGTAAATGTGTATGTAATCGTACATGCTATAAAACTATATGTAGATATTTTTAATTTTTTGTTTTCTTGTTATAACTCACACTTATAGAATTTAACTTATTTCCAATATATATGCCATCAAAATTATACAAACATTACCCCCATAAGGATGTAGTACCATTTTGTAAAAAAATGGACCAAAACATCTTTGGAGGGGGTGAAGGGGGAGTTCTTGAAGACGGGTGGAATTCTTGCTTTTTCTGGGACCCTAGAGTCAAAACTATATCTAATGCCCTTTGTCCTATGTCTCTAGCCCTTCTAGAAGTACCCGTACTTTTTACCACCTGAGAAGTAGCTATATATATATAATAATGTAAAATAGGATGGTTTTTGAAGAGTTATACGAAATATGAATAAAATACAGAATTATAAAAGGAAATTCAAGGTACTGCGTAGCCTAGTGGTTAGCGTGGTAGTCTCATAGCCAGAAGGTTATTGGATCAATGCTTGCCTGGATGTTGTCGTGTTTTTATTTTTTTGGATTATTTTAAAATTTTTTTTTTTATTTTATTTAAATTTTGTGTTTTATTTTTTTTTAATATATAACAGATAAATGTTATTATAAAAGTTTAAAGAAAATTTCCAAAAAAATATTCTTATAATAGTTTGGAAAAATTCGCAAAAATTTTAAGCACATAAATATGTATGTATGTATATTTTTTTTTAAAGCTTCCTGAGTAATTTTTTCAAGCTTTCTATATGAATTTAATAATATTCAAAACTGTAGAATATATAGAAATAAATTTTAAACGCATAATTATTAAATCATGGGAGTAAACATACAAAAATTAATTTTTCAAATAAAGAAAAGGTTTAGTCAAAAACAAAATAATAATTTATGTATGTAAAAATATATGTATGTATGAATATGTGAATATATGTGTGTATGTATATATGAATGGATTAGAATTGAAGATTTTAAAATTTTTCGTTCCAACATATGAACGTATGTACATATGAATGTATTAGAATCGAAAATTAAAAAAGAAACAAAAACAAAATAATAATTTATGTATGTAAAAATATATGTATGTATGTATATATGAATACATGTGTATGTATATATGAATGGATTAGAATTGAAGATTTTAAAATTTTTCGTTCCAACATATGAACGTATGTACATATGAATGTATAAGAATCGAAAATTAAAAAAGAAACAAAAACAAAATAATAATTTATGTATGTAAAAATATATGTATGTATGCATATATGAATACATGTGTGTATGTATATGAATGGATTAGAATTGAAGATTTTAAAATTTTTCGTTCCAACATATGAACGTATGTACATATGAATGTATTAGAATCGAAAATTTTGAAATTTTGCTGTTGGAAAAATTAGAAATAAAATTATTAACACAAACACATGTTATTATGAATGTATACCTAGTTTTTTTAAAACTGCGGGTGAACATATAGAAATAAATTTCTCAAATAAAGAAAAGGTTTAGGTTAAAATAAAATAGTAATTGTATTCAAATATATATATGTACATATGAATATAATTTTTTTAAATAAAGAAAAGGTTTAGGCAAAAACAAAATAATAATTTTATTCAAATATATGTATGTATATATAAATGCATTAAAATTTAGCATTTTACAGTTTTCCGTTTGGAACAATAAAAATAAAATTCTAACTACATACGTACATACATATATTCTGTATGTACATATATTTTTTTAAAGCTTGCTGACGAAACGTAATGTTCAAAACAATAACAAATGAAATATTAATATTCAGATGTCACAAAACATCTGATGTCTGATAAAAGCTGACATTTATTTACGTTAAAATTAATTCGTTTATCCGAAACAAAAATATGTGAGATCATTATATTTTCAAATATTATTTATTTCTCGGTTTGTGTTTCTAATAATAAAAATAATGTAAAACGTATCATTTATTTCTTGGTTTGTGTTTCTAATTATAAAAAGTATAAAAGAAAAACGTGCTTTTGTTATACAAAATTTTTTTCAGAAAATCTTAAAATAGAGCTATTTCGGGGCTAAAAAGTTCCAATGTCAGATTTTTCTGGAACCCTAGAGGCAAAACTCTGTCTAATGCCCTTTGTCCCATGTCTCTAGCCCTTCTAGAAGTACCCGTACTTTTTACCACCTGAGAAGTAGCTATATATATATAATAATATAAAGCGTGTTTTTCTCTGTAGACATCAAATTTATCTCTGCGTTACTTAGTTATTCGTATGTGCAGCAATGATTTAACGCCTAAAGGATTTATTATGTTCACCATTTTTGGCATTTTAAACTTGTTCATCGACAATATATTGAGACTTAACGTGTATGTATATGAATATTGTGTACATTAGTAGTTCATTTAATTACTGAAGGAAAATTAAAACCTAGGTAGGCTGTTAACTTGCAAAATATAAAAAATTAAGTTCTATATAAACTTCACATAAAAAATAACATAACCTATGTTATAATATCCTTTGCAAGCATTATGTTGTTTTACATAAAAAAAATCTCATGTGGTCAGCACATAACCGACCGCATTGTATATTGTCTAGTTAAGTGAAAGGGTTACGGAATATTATAAGCCCGTAGTAAACGTCCAGTTGCTGATGCCTGATTTCTTCCAAAACATACAAATTTTTGCGGACGGTCGAGAAAAGCTTATTTATGGAGTTTCAAGTAAATCGGTTGAATACTTTCTTCAAAATGTTCAAAAATGTAAAACAGGCCCGCTAAAAAGTGCTGTTCCCGATGCCTGATATATCCCAAAAGTTGATCAATCCGTGGCATGGTGGAAATAAACTTAGATATAAAATTTCATCAAAAACGGTTCAGCAGAACTTGAGATACACGCGTGCACACACAGACCGACAGACCGACAGACCTACGAACAGACAGGTTGCAAAAAATAGTTTACTTACACTTCCCTACTATGGAGAAGTGCATTCCCACCGAAATTCGATATGCAAAATTTGTTGCCATCACATAACCCACCTATTGTTTACACAATACGGTCGGTAAAAATATGACATGATCAACACATAAACGACCTCAAGGCATTGTTTAGTTTAGTTAAAATGTTGCATGAGACTGCGAAAATACCTTTTAAATACTTCTCACAAATTTTAGGGAGGCTAGTACGATTTTAGTTAACATACCTATAAAAATATAAATTTAGCTCTTATCAGTGACTTACCATTTGATGCTTGAAAAATTTCTCAGTTAGTTTTGGTAGCAAATAGAACACAAACTTTTAACTTTAAAAAATTCCATTAATTAGCTTCATACGTTAGATATGACAACAAATCCCCTGGTTCGGTTTCCAAGCCCTGACATTTCCAAATTTATAAATTCACGGTGTTAACGCCCTAAATACAAACATTAAAATATCGAATGCGAGTGTAAGCGAATTGAACTCTGATTATTATATACATATACATACATACATTCGCATATACATAATATAATATATGCTTAAAAACTTTTTTGGCTACTTAAGTTTATGAGTATCATATTACTTATGATCAAAACAAACATAAAAAACTAAACATAAAAAAAACTCTTTTTAAAGTATTATCTACTTTATTTCATATGCGTTAATATGATTCTTATAACGAATTATATTTCTTTGTTGACTAAATTCATTTTGCAGAAAATGTATAACAAAACAACAATATTAAGAATAAATTATACAGAAACGAATCTTATCGCCTCTGCGCTGCATAACAGAATTTTTAAACTTATCAGAAAATAAACACAATACGAAAAATAAAAAAGTTCTGCAACAAATCTGCGTACAATTTCATAATTTGATATACACACCTACAATGTTGGGAGAATCCGGAATATTTTGTTTTCTTTTTCTATGTTACTCTTCCAAAGATAAAGAACATAAGCGAAAACACTAAGCAAAAAATTTAATTTTAATTTAAATTTAGTGAATAATTATATTAATTTTTTGTGTAATCAAATAAAATAAAGATTTATAATTTCTGTATATAAATTTCTGTAAATAAATTTCTTTTTATACCCTGCACTTCGTGAAGGGTATATTAACTTTGGTATGGAGTTTGTAACTACTTGAAGGGGTCGTCTCCGGTATGGACATATATATATATTCTTACTCAGCGTCAAATTCTGCGTCGATTTAAACATGTCCGTCCGTCCGTCCGCTCGCACGATAACTCAAAAACAAATAATATATTCCACACATGCTCTGAAAATTTTAATGGGATAGCTGCACCGGTTCGGGTGGCTGCCATACAACTCCAAAAGCAAATTTTTTATATTCGGAAAAATAATAAAGTCAGATTTACGAAACTTGGCAGTCGTGTGTCCATTCGTAGGTCAGATATACTGTTGAAGTTTTGGTTGAATTGCTTGACAGGTCCGGGTAGCTGCCATACTATTACGACAGCTAATTTTAATTATTTGGAAAAATATTAAAGCCAGATTCATGAAACTTGGCAGTTGTGTGTCTAATTATAGATCAAATATATTTGTGAAGTTTTGGTGGAATTGCTTGACAGGTCCGGCTAGTTGTCATAGAAGTCTAAAAGCTAATTTTAAATATTTGGAACAATAATAAAGTCAGATTCATGAAACTGGGCAGTTGTATGTCCAATTATAGGTCAGACATATTTCTGAATTTTTGGTGGAATTGCTTGAGAGGTTCGACTAGTTGCCATAGAAGTTCAAAACTAATTTTAAATATTTGGAGAAAATGATAAGGTGAGATCCATGAAACTTGACCGTTGTACGTCCAATTATAGGTCAGACATATTCTTGAAGTTTTGGTTGGATTCCTTGACGGGTTCGGGTACCTGCCATCAAGCTCCAAAGGCTAATTTTAAATATTTGGAACAATAATAAAGTCAGATTCATGAAACTTGGCAGTTGCGTGTCCAGTTATAGGTGAGACATATGCATGAAGTTTCTATAGAATGGTTTCACAGGTTCGAGTAATTTTGTAAAGCAATTAATGAAAGATGCAGGCTATAATTCAATGGCTTTATACCAACTGAAACGTTTCTACTTGTTGTATTTCAAACATCCCAATTTACCATGAACTTTTCTAATTTATTCGAAAATGCCTAGTGTAAAATATATTTCTTAACAAAAAGTACGATGATCAATTTTCAATATACCGTAGTCTTACATAAAGGTGTCAGTTGTCATTTGAAGGTCATTTCAAACATCTCAATTTACCATGAACGTTTCTAATTTATTCGAAAATGCCTAGTGTAAAATATATTTCTTAACAAAAAGTACGATGATCAATTTTCAATATACCGTAGTCTTACATAAAGGTGTCTGTTGTCATTTGAAGGTAGTATTGATGAACTTATATACTATATATATTAAATCTGTTAACAATTTAGCATTAAATGTTGAAATTATGTGAATTAAGTAAATGATATTCGAAATGTAGAAAGAATAAAAGAAATATGTTATGTTACAATAATGTTAAAAAACCTCAGATTTATAACAAACTTTTGTATTCGCATATGATAGAAAAATCAACTAATGTAACTATAAAACGTAAAATTGCTTAAAGCATTAATAAAACGAAACTAGATGTGCGATATAATATTGATTTAGCTGAAAATATAAAACATGAAGCAAAAAATGGTAGTGTTATAATTTCGTGCAATAATGATAAATCTGTGAATAGTAACTAAAAGGTATTGTGGGAAATTATCGTTATGATATAAAAGTAGTATATTGGGTACTTCGATGAAATTAACAAAGAAAATCTATATAAAAGGTTTAAATTTCAAAACGATTTTTTGTCAAATTGCGAATTGAATTTAAAAATATTGTACAAAAATAGGTACAATCCTTATGTAGTATTATTTAAGTAGATATAGAAATATATAATAAACGGCTAAATGTGGACAAAGTTCAAATTGGATGGGATGTTTGAGAGATAGTTGATGGCACTTATATTAAAAGGTATTACAAATGCTAACGTTTGGGAAATTATAAAACTATATATAGTAAATGTGCAGAGGGACGTGATGGAAACTGTCAATTCAGCATTACTTTAAAAAAAGTTTGTTGTAATTGTGTACGCGCAAATAAAGATACACATCTGAATTTAGACATCAGTCATAGTACTTTTGACATTAACTGCAGTGTATATAAGAACGAAATGGAGATTGAGCGTGAAAAAATATTTTAGCAATTAATTGACAACGACATCATTAGCAAATGCAACTTTAGATTATTATATTTCAATATCAGGGATTAGTAAATAATTTTGTAGAACTTGAATCATTAATAATGTTGAAGAAAATTTTGAATTTGTTTGTTTACCTGAAACAAATTTCATCAAGAAGGATAAAAATAGTCTTGTTAAAATTGGCAATTACAGAATAGTTAGACTAGATTTTTCTACTGGACATAATGATGAAGTCTCGATTTATCTGAAACGAAGTTGAAAGCGAAATTGATATTGGAATAAGTCTATGGGGTATTATTTTAAATGTTTATTGTTCAGACAAAAAATTAATTTTGGGTGTCCTATATAAATCTTCTTATCGATTTAACCTTGAATTAACAATACTTTTAATGATTTTTCGCAAAACATTACTTCAATTAAGCAAATTATTTAAGAAAGTTTATCAACCGGCTCTACTATCTGCTTAAGAAAGAGAATCAGCAATAATGAACAAATACGAAATCAAGTTCAACTATTAATAAAATTTAATAGTAATTAAATTTTAAAATTAATTTTATTAATTTCAAAATTAATAAAATTTAATAGTTCTTCTCTAATAGCTTGAACATAAATATTTCTACTAAAAAAATTATTGGAATTAAAATTTGATATGAAATATTTTTAAAGCAATTAATTTGATATATATCATAAAAAACAATATAACTTAGGAATAGAAAGACTCTTAATCTGAAAATCTTTTTTACCGACCGTATTGTGTAAACAATAGGTTATGTGATGGCAACAAATTTTGCATATCGAGTTTTGGGTGGGAATGCACTTCCCCATAGTAGAGAAGTGTAAGTAAACTATTTTTAGCAACCTGTCGGTCCGTCGGTCTGTCGGTCTGTGTGTGCACGCGTGTATCTCAAGTTCTGCTGAACCGATTTTGATGAAATTTTATATGTAAGTTTATTTACACCATGGCACGGATTGATCAACTTTTGGGATATATCAGGCCTCGGGAACTGCACTTTTTAGCGGGCCTGTTTTACATTTTTGAACATTTTGAAGAAAGTATTCATCCGATTTACTTGAAATTTTATATATAAGCTCAGCTCGAACGTTCGCAAAAATTTGTATGTTTTGGAAGAAATCAGGCATCGGCAACTAGACGTTTACTACGGGCCAAATATATATTTTTGTGTATATAAAGAGAAATAATCAACCGATTTCATTGAAATTTAATATTTGAATTCCTCGTATTAAAACAATGAACATATAAATTTTTTGGAAAGATCAGGGCTCGAAAACTGATTTGCGGGCCGATTTTACATTTTTCACCATTTTGAAGAAAATATTCAACCGATTTACTTGAAATTTCATATATGAGCTTTGCTCGACCGTCCGCGAAAATTACTAACTTTTGAAAAAAATCAGGCATCGGCAACTGGACGTTTACTACGGGCCAAATATACATTTTTGTGTATATAAAGAGAAATAATCAACCGATTTCATTGAAATTTAATATATAAATTCCTCGTATTAAAACAATGGACATATAAATTTTTTGGAAAGATCAGGGCTCGAAAACTGATTTGCGGGCCGATTTTACATTTTTCACCATTTTGAAGAAAATATTCAACCGATTTACTAGAAATTTCATATATGCGCTTTCTCGAACGTCCGCAAAAATTACTAACTTTTGAAAGAAATCAGGCATCGGCAACTGGACGTTTACTACGGGCCAAATATACATTTTTGTGTATATAAAGAGAAATAATCAACCGATTTCATTGAAATTTAATATTTAAATTCCTCGTATTAAAACAATGAACATATAAATTTTTTGGAAAGATCAGGACTCGAAAACTTTTTTGCGGGCCGATTTTACATTTTTCACCATTTTGAAGAAAATATTCAACCGATTTACTTGAAATTTCATATATGAGCTTTGCTCGACCGTCCGCAAAAATTACTAACTTTTGGAAGAAATCGGGCATCGGCAACTGGACGTTTACTGCGGGCCAAATATACATTTTTGCGTATATAAAGAGAAATAATCAACCGATTTCATTGAAATTTAATATATAAATTCCTCGTATTAAAACAATGAACATATAAATTTTTTGGAAAGATCAGGGCTCGAAAACTGATTTGCGGGCCGATTTTACATTTTTCACCATTTTGAAGAAAATGTTCAACCGATTTACTTGAAATTTCATATATGGGCTTTCCTCGACCGTCCGCAAAAATTACTAACTTTTGAAAGAAATCAGGCACCGCCAACTGGACGTTTACTACGGGCCGAATATACATTTTTGTGTATATAAAGAGAAATAATCAACCGATTTCATTGAAATTTAATATTTATATTCCTCGAATTAAAACAATGAACATATAAATTTTTTGGAAAGACCAGGGCTCGAAAACTGATTTGCGGGCCGATTTTACATTTTTCACCATTTTGAAGAAAATATTCAACCGATTTACTTGACATTTCATATATGAGCTTTACTCGACCGTCCGCGAAAATTACTAACTTTTGAAAAAAATCAGGCATCGGCAACTGGACGTTTACTACGGGCCAAATATACATTTTTGCGTATATAAAGAGATATAATCAACCGATTTCATTGAAATTTAATATATAAATTCCTCGTATTAAAACAATGAACATATAAATTTTTTGGAAAGATCAGGGCTCGAAAACTGATTTGCGTGCCGATTTTACATTTTTCACCATTTTGAAGAAAATATTCAACCGATTTGCTAGAAATTTCATATATGCGCTTTCCTCGAACGTCCGCGAAAATTACTAACTTTTGAAAGAAATCAGGCATCGGCAACTGGACGTTTACTACGGGCCAAATATACATTTTTGTGTATATAAAGAGAAATAATCAACCGATTTCATTGAAATTTAATATTTAAATTCCTCGTATTAAAACAATGAACATATAAATTTTTTGGAAAGATCAGGGCTCCAAAACTTATTTGCGGCCGGATTTTACATTTTTCACCATTTTGAAGAAAATATTCAACCGATTTACTTGAAACTTCATATATGAGCTTTGCTCGACCGTCCGCGAAAATTACTAACTTTTGAAAAAAATCAGGCATCGGCAACTGGACGTTTACTACGGGCCAAATATACATTTTTGCGTATATAAAGAGAAATAATCAACCGATTTCATTGAAAATTAATATATGAATTCCTCGTATTAAAACAATGAACATATAAATTTTTTGGAAAGATCAGGGCTCGAAAACTGATTTGCGGGCCGATTTTACATTTTTCACCATTTTGAAGAAAATATTCAACCGATTTACTTGAAATTTCATATATGAGCTTCGCTCGACCGTCCGCGAAAATTACTAACTTTTGAAAGAAATCAGGCATCGGCAACTGGACGTTTACTACGGGCCAAATATACATTTTTGTGTATATAAAGAGAAATAATCAACCGATTTCATTGAAATTTAATATATAAATTCCTCGTATTAAAACAATGGACATATAAATTTTTTGGAAAGATCAGGGCTCGAAAACTGATTTGCGGGCCGATTTTACATTTTTCACCATTTTGAAGAAAATATTCAACCGATTTACTAGAAATTTCATATATGCGCTTTCTCGAACGTCCGCAAAAATTACTAACTTTTGAAAGAAATCAGGCATCGGCAACTGGACGTTTACTACGGGCCAAATATACATTTTTGTGTATATAAAGAGAAATAATCAACCGATTTCATTGAAATTTAATATTTAAATTCCTCGTATTAAAACAATGAACATATAAATTTTTTGGAAAGATCAGGACTCGAAAACTTTTTTGCGGGCCGATTTTACATTTTTCACCATTTTGAAGAAAATATTCAACCGATTTACTTGAAATTTCATATATGAGCTTTGCTCGACCGTCTGCAAAAATTACTAACTTTTGGAAGAAATCAGGCATCGGCTACTGGACGTTTACTGCGGGCCAAATATACATTTTTGCGTATACAAAGAGAAATAATCAACCGATTTCATTGAAATTTAATATATAAATTCCTCGTATTAAAACAATGAACATATAAATTTTTTGGAAAGATCAGGGCTCGAAAACTGATTTGCGGGCCGATTTTACATTTTTCACCATTTTGAAGAAAATGTTCAACCGATTTACTTGAAATTTCATATATGGGCTTTCCTCGACCGTCCGCAAAAATTACTAACTTTTGAAAGAAATCAGGCACCGGCAACTGGACGTTTACTACGGGCCGAATATACATTTTTGTGTATATAAAGAGAAATAATCAACCGATTTCATTGAAATTTAATATTTATATTCCTCGAATTAAAACAATGAACATATAAATTTTTTGGAAAGACCAGGGCTCGAAAACTGATTTGCGGGCCGATTTTACATTTTTCACCATTTTGAAGAAAATATTCAACCGATTTACTTGACATTTCATATATGAGCTTTACTCGACCGTCCGCGAAAATTACTAACTTTTGAAAAAAATCAGGCATCGGCAACTGGACGTTTACTACGGGCCAAATATACATTTTTGCGTATATAAAGAGAAATAATCAACCGATTTCATTGAAATTTAATATATGAATTCCTCGTATTAAAACAATGAACATATAAATTTTTTGGAAAGATCAGGGCTCGAAAACTGATTTGCGTGCCGATTTTACATTTTTCACCATTTTGAAGAAAATATTCAACCGATTTGCTAGAAATTTCATATATGCGCTTTCATCGAACGTCCGCGAAAATTACTAACTTTTGAAAGAAATCAGGCATCGGCAACTGGACGTTTACTACGGGCCAAATATACATTTTTGTGTATATAAAGAGAAATAATCAACCGATTTCATTGAAATTTAATATTTAAATTCCTCGTATTAAAACAATGAACATATAAATTTTTTGGAAAGATCAGGGCTCCAAAACTTATTTGCGGCCGGATTTTACATTTTTCACCATTTTGAAGAAAATATTCAACCGATTTACTTGAAATTTCATATATGAGCTTTGCTCGACCGTCCGCGAAAATTACTAACTTTTGAAAAAAATCAGGCATCGGCAACTGGACGTTTACTACGGGCCAAATATACATTTTTGCGTATATAAAGAGAAATAATCAACCGATTTCATTGAAATTTAATATATGAATTCCTCGTATTAAAACAATGAACATATAAATTTTTTGGAAAGATCAGGGCTCGAAAACTGATTTGCGGGCCGATTTTACATTTTTCACCATTTTGAAGAAAATATTCAACCGATTTACTTGAAATTTCATATATGCGCTTTCCTCGAACGTCCGCAAAAATTACTAACTTTTGAAAGAAATCAGGCATCGGCAACTGGACGTTTACTACGGGCCAAATATACATTTTTGTGTATATAAAGAGAAATAATCAACCGAGTTCATTGAAATTTAATATTTAAATTCCTCGTATTAAAGCAATGAACATATAAATTTTTTGGAAAGATCAGGGCTCCAAAACTTATTTGCGGCTGGATTTTACATTTTTCACCATTTTGAAGAAAATATTCAACCGATTTACTTGAAATTTCATATATGAGTTTTCCTCGTCCGTCCGCGAAAATTACTAACTTTTGAAAGAAATCAGGCATCGGCAACTGGACGTTTACTACGGGCCAAATATACATTTTTGTGTATATAAAGAGAAATAATCAACCGATTTCATTGAAATTTAATATTTAAATTCCTCGTATTAAAACAATGAACATATAAATTTTTTGGAAAGATCAGGGCTCGAAAACTTATTTGTGGCTGGATTTTACATTTTTCACCATTTTGAAGAAAATATTCAACCGATTTACTTGAAATTTCATATATGAGCTTTCCTCGACCGTCCGCGAAAATTACTAACTTTTGAAAGAAATCAGGCATCGGCAACTGGACGTTTACTACGGGCCAAATATACATTTTTGTGTATATAAAGAGAAATAATCAACCGATTTCATTGAAATTTATTATATGAATTCCTCGTATTAAAACAATGAACATATAAATTTTTTGGAAAGATCAGGGCTCGAAAACTGATTTGCGGGCCGATTTTACATTTTTCACCAGTTTGAAGAAAATATTCAACCGATTTACTAGAAATTTCATATATGAGCTTTGCTCGACCGTCCGCGAAAATTGCTAACTTTTGAAAGAAATCAGGCATCGGCAACTGGACGTTTACTACGGGCCAAATATACATTTTTGTGTATATAAAGAGAAATAATCAACCGATTTCATTGAAATTTAATATATAAATTCCTCGTATTAAATTAATGAACATATAAATTTTTTGGAAAGATCAGGGCTCGAAAACTTATTTGCGGGCCGATTTTACATTTTTCACCATTTTGAAGAACATATTCAACCGATTTACTTGAGATTTCATATATGAGCTTTGCTCGACCGTCCGCAAAAATTACTAACTTTTGGAAGAAATCAGGCATCGGCTACTGGACGTTTACTGCGGGCCAAATATATATTTTTGCGTATACAAAGAGAAATAATCAACCGATTTCATTGAAATTTAATATATAAATTCCTCGTATTAAAACAATGGACATATAAATTTTTTGGAAAGATCAGGGCTCGAAAACTGATTTGCGGGCCGATTTTACATTTTTCACCATTTTGAAGAAAATATTCAACCGATTTACTAGAAATTTCATATATGCGCTTTCCTCGAACGTCCGCAAAAATTACTAACTTTTGAAAGAAATCAGGCACCGGCAACTGGACGTTTACTACGGGCCAAATATACATTTTTGTGTATATAAAGAGAAATAATCAACCGATTTCATTGAAATTTAATATTTAAATTCCTCGTATTAAAACAATGGACATATAAATTTTTTGGAAAGATCAGGACTCGAAAACTTATTTGCGGGCCGATTTTACATTTTTCACCATTTTGAAGAAAATATTCAACCGATTTACTAGAAATTTCATATATGCGCTTTCCTCGAACGTCCGCAAAAATTACTAACTTTTGAAAGAAATCAGGCACCGGCAACTGGACGTTTACTACGGACCAAATGTACATTTTTGTGTATATAAAGAGAAATAATCAACCGATTTCATTGAAATTTAATATATAAATTCCTCGTATTAAAACAATGAACATATAAATTTTTTGGAAAGATCAGGGCTCGAAAACTGATTTGCGGGCCGATTTTACATTTTTCACCATTTTGAAGAAAATGTTCAACCGATTTACTTGAAATTTCATATATGGGCTTTCCTCGACCGTCCGCAAAAATTACTAACTTTTGAAAGAAATCAGGCACCGGCAACTGGACGTTTACTACGGGCCGAATATACATTTTTGTGTATATAAAGAGAAATAATCAACCGATTTCATTGAAATTTAATATTTGAATTCCTCGTATTAAAACAATGAACATATAAATTTTTTGGAAAGAGCAGGGCTCGAAAACGGATTTGCTGGCCGATTTTGCATTTTTCACCATTTTGAAAAAAATATTCAACCGATTTACTTGAAATTTCATATATGAGCTTTACTCGACCGTCCGCGAAAATTACTAACTTTTGAAAAAAATCAGGCATCGGCAACTGGACGTTTACTACGGGCCAAATATACATTTTTGTGTATATAAAGAGAAATAATCAACCGATTTCATTGAAATTCAATGTGTGAATTCCTCGTATTAAAACAATGAACATATAAATTTTTGGAAAGATCAGGGCTCGAAAACTGATTTGCGGGCCGATTTTACTTTTTTCACCATTTTGAAGAAAATATGCAACCGATTTACTTGAAATTTCATATATGAGCTTTCCTCGAACGTCCGCAAAAATTACTAACTTTTGAAAGAAATCAGGCATCGGCAACTGGACGTTTACTACGGGCCAAATATACATTTTTGTGTATATAAAGAGAAATAATCAACCGATTTCATTGAAATTTAATATTTAAATTCCTCGTATTAAAACAATGAACATATAAATTTTTTGGAAAGATCAGGGCTCGAAAACTGATTTGCGGGCCGATTTTACATTTTTCACCATTTTGAAGAAAATATTCAACCGATTTACTTGAAATTTCATATATGAGCTTTCCTCGACCGTCCGCAAAAATTACTAACTTTTGAAAGAAATCAGGCATCGGCAACTGAACGTTTACTACGGGCCAAATATACATTTTTGTGTATATAAAGAGAAATAATCAACCGATTTCATTGAAATTTAATATTTAAATTCCTCGTATTAAAACAATGAACATATAAATTTTTTGGAAAGATCAGGGCTCGAAAACTGATTTGCGGGCCGATTTTACATTTTTCACCATTTTGAAGAAAATATTCAACCGATTTACTTGAAATTTCATATATGAGCTTTCCTCGACCGTCCGCAAAAATTACTAACTCTTGAAAGAAATCAGGCATCGGCAACTGGACGTTTACTACGGGCCGAATATACATTTTTGTGTTTATAAAGAGAAATAATCAACCGATTTCATTGAAATTTAATATTTAAATTCCTCGTATTAAAACAATGGACATATAAATTTTTTGGAAAGAATTGATGGAATTTCTTGAAATTTAATATTTGAGTTCTGGTTAACTGGCAAGCATTTCTGGGAATTCGAGTACATTATATTGATATTACTATTATTATTATTACTATATAATATATATATTAAGTCTGTTAACAATTTAGCAGTAAATGTTGAAATTATGTGAATTAAGTGGGCTTATTATAATTATATGAATTCCTCGTATTAAAACAATGAACATATAAATTTTTTGGAAAGATCAGGGCTCGAAAACTGATTTGCGGGCCGATTTTACATTTTTCACCATTTTGAAGAAAATATTCAACCGATTTACTTGAAATTTCTCATATGAGCTTTGCTCGACCGTCCGCGAAAATTACTAACTTTTGAAAGAAAGCAGGCATCGGCAACTGGACGTTTACTACGGTCCAAATGTACATTTTTGTGTATATAAAGAGAAATAATCAACCGATTTCATTGAAATTTAATATATAAATTCCTCGTATTAAAACAATGAACATATAAATTTTTTGGAAAGATCAGGGCTCGAAAACTGATTTGCGGGCCGATTTTACATTTTTCACCATTTTGAAGAAAATGTTCTTCAAAATGGTGAAAAATATGAGCTTCGCTCGACCGTCCGCGAAAATTACTAACTTTTGAAAGAAATCAGGCATCGGCAACTGGACGTTTACTACGGGCCAAATATACATTTTTGTGTATATAAAGAGAAATAATCAACCGATTTCATTGAAATTTAATATATAAATTCCTCGTATTAAAACAATGGACATATAAATTTTTTGGAAAGATCAGGGCTCGAAAACTGATTTGCGGGCCGATTTTACATTTTTCACCATTTTGAAGAAAATATTCAACCGATTTACTTGAAATTTCATATATGGGCTTTTCTCGACCGTCCGCAAAAATTACTAACTTTTGAAAGAAATCAGGCACCGGCAACTGGACGTTTACTACGGGCCGAATATACATTTTTGTGTATATAAAGAGAAATAATCAACCGATTTCATTGAAATTTAATATTTATATTCCTCGAATTAAAACAATGAACATATAAATTTTTTGGAAAGAATTGATGGAATTTCTTGAAATTTAATATTTGAGTTCTGGTTAACTGGCAAGCATTTCTGGGAATTCGAGTACATTATATTGATATTACTATTATTATTATTACTATATAATATATATATTAAGTCTGTTAACAATTTAGCAGTAAATGTTGAAATTATGTGAATTAAGTGGGCTTATTATTATTATATGAATTCCTCGTATTAAAACAATGAACATATAAATTTTTTGGAAAGATCAGGGCTCGAAAACTGATTTGCGGGCCGATTTTACATTTTTCACCATTTTGAAGAAAATATTCAACCGATTTACTTGAAATTTCTCATATGAGCTTTGCTCGACCGTCCGCGAAAATTACTAACTTTTGAAAGAAAGCAGGCATCGGCAACTGGACGTTTACTACGGTCCAAATGTACATTTTTGTGTATATAAAGAGAAATAATCAACCGATTTCATTGAAATTTAATATATAAATTCCTCGTATTAAAACAATGAACATATAAATTTTTTGGAAAGATCAGGGCTCGGAAACTGATTTGCGGGCCGATTTTACATTTTTCACCATTTTGAAGAAAATGTTCAACCGATTTACTTGAAATTTCATATATGGGCTTTCCTCGACCGTCCGCAAAAATTACTAACTTTTGAAAGAAATCAGACACCGGCAACTGGACGTTTACTACGGGCCGAATATACATTTTTGTGTATATAAAGAGAAATAATCAACCGATTTCATTGAAATTTAATATTTATATTCCTCGAATTAAAACAATGAACATATAAATTTTTTGGAAAGATCAGGGCTCGAAAACTGATTTGCGAGCCGATTTTACATTTTTCACCATTTTGAAGAAAATATTCAACCGATTTACTTGACATTTCATATATGAGCTTTACTCGACCGTCCTCGAAAATTACTAACTTTTGAAAGAAATCAGGCATCGGCAACTGGACGTTTACTACGGGCCAAATATACATTTTTGCGTATATAAAGAGAAATAATCAACCGATTTCATTGAAATTTAATGCGTGAATTCCTCGTATTAAAACAATGAACATATAAATTTTTTGGAAAGACCAGGGCTCGAAAACTGATTTGCGGGCCGATTTTACATTTTTCACCATTTTGAAGAAAATATTCAACCGATTTACTTGAAATTTCATATATGAGCTTTGCTCGACCGTCCGCGAAAATTACTAACTTTTGAAAGAAATCAGGCATCGGCAACTGGACGTTTACTACGGGCCAAATATACATTTTTGCGTATATAAAGAGAAATAATCAACCGATTTCATTGAAATTTAATGCGTGAATTCCTCGTATTAAAACAATGAACATATAAATTTTTTGGAAAGATCAGGGCTCGAAAACTGATTTGCGGGCCGATTTTACATTTTTCACCATTTTGAAGAAAATATTCAACCGATTTACTTGAAATTTCATATATGAGCTTTCCTCGACCGTCCGCAAAAATTACTAACTTTTGAAAGAAATCAGGCATCGGCAACTGGACGTTTACTACGGGCCGAATATACATTTTTGTGTTTATAAAGAGAAATAATCAACCGATTTCATTGAAATTTAATATTTAAATTCCTCGTATTAAAACAATGGACATATAAATTTTTTGGAAAGAATTGATGGAATTTCTTGAAATTTAATATTTGAGTTCTGGTTAACTGGCAAGCATTTCTGGGAATTCGAGTACATTATATTGATATTACTATTATTATTATTACTATATAATATATATATTAAGTCTGTTAACAATTTAGCAGTAAATGTTGAAATTATGTGAATTAAGTGGGCTTATTATTATTATATGAATTCCTCGTATTAAAATAATGAACATATAAATTTTTTGGAAAGATCAGGGCTCGAAAACTGATTTGCGGGCCGATTTTACATTTTTCACCATTTTGAAGAAAATATTCAACCGATTTACTTGAAATTTCTCATATGAGCTTTGCTCGACCGTCCGCGAAAATTACTAACTTTTGAAAGAAAGCAGGCATCGGCAACTGGACGTTTACTACGGTCCAAATGTACATTTTTGTGTATATAAAGAGAAATAATCAACCGATTTCATTGAAATTTAATATATAAATTCCTCGTATTAAAACAATGAACATATAAATTTTTTGGAAAGATCAGGGCTCGGAAACTGATTTGCGGGCCGATTTTACATTTTTCACCATTTTGAAGAAAATGTTCAACCGATTTACTTGAAATTTCATATATGGGCTTTCCTCGACCGTCCGCAAAAATTACTAACTTTTGAAAGAAATCAGACACCGGCAACTGGACGTTTACTACGGGCCGAATATACATTTTTGTGTATATAAAGAGAAATAATCAACCGATTTCATTGAAATTTAATATTTATATTCCTCGAATTAAAACAATGAACATATAAATTTTTTGGAAAGACCAGGGCTCGAAAACTGATTTGCGAGCCGATTTTACATTTTTCACCATTTTGAAGAAAATATTCAACCGATTTACTTGACATTTCATATATGAGCTTTACTCGACCGTCCGCGAAAATTACTAACTTTTGAAAAAAATCAGGCATCGGCAACTGGACGTTTACTACGGGCCAAATATATATTTTTGCGTATATAAAGAGAAATAATCAACCGATTTCATTGAAATTTAATATATGAATTCCTCGTATTAAAACAATGAACATATAAGTTTTTTGGAAAGATCAGGGCTCGAAAACTGATTTGCGGGCCGATTTTACATTTTTCACCATTTTGAAGAAAATATTCAACCGATTTACTTGAAATTTCATATATGCGCTTTCTCGAACGTCCGCAAAAATTACTAACTTTTGAAAGAAATCAGGCATCGGCAACTGGACGTTTACTACGGGCCAAATATACATTTTTGTGTATATAAAGAGAAATAATCAACCGATTTCATTGAAATTTAATATATAAATTCCTCGTATTAAGACAATGGACATATAAATTTTTTGGAAAGATCAGGGCTCGAAAACTGATTTGCGGGCCGATTTTACATTTTTCACCATTTTGAAGAAAATATTCAACCGATTTACTAGAAATTTCATATATGAGCTTCGCTCGACTGTCCGCGAAAATTACTAACTTTTGAAAAAAATTAGGCATCGGCAACTGGACGTTTACTACGGGCCAAATATACATTTTTGCGTATATAAAGAGAAATAATCAACCGATTTCATTGAAATTTAATATATGAATTCCTCGTATTAAAACAATGAACATATAAATTTTTTGGAAAGATCAGGGCTCGAAAACTGATTTGCGGGCCGATTTTACATTTTTCACCATTTTGAAGAAAATATTCAACCGATTTACTTGAAATTTCATATATGAGCTTCGCTCGACCGTCCGCGAAAATTGCTAACTTTTGAAAGAAATCAGGCATCGGCAACTGGACGTTTACTACGGGCCAAATATACATTTTTGTGTATATAAAGAGAAATAATCAACCGATTTCATTGAAATTTAATGCGTGAATTCCTCGTATTAAAACAATGAACATATAAATTTTTTGGAAAGATCAGGGCTCGAAAACTGATTTGCGGGCCGATTTTACATTTTTCACCATTTTGAAGAAAATATTCAACCGATTTACTTGAAATTTCATATATGAGCTTCGCTCGACCGTCCGCGAAAATTACTAACTTTTGAAAGAAATCAGGCATCGGCAACTGGACGTTTACTACGGGCCAAATATACATTTTTGTGTATATAAAGAGAAATAATCAACCGATTTCATTGAAATTTAATATTTAAATTCCTCGAATTAAAGCAATGAACATATAAATTTTTTGGAAAGATCAGGGCTCCAAAACTTATTTGCGGCTGGATTTTACATTTTCACCATTTTGAAGAATATATTCAACCGATTTACTTGAAATTTCATATATGAGCTTTGCTCGACCGTCCGCGAAAATTACTAACTTTTGAAAGAAATCAGGCATCGGCAACTGGACGTTTACTACGGGCCAAATATACATTTTTGCGTATATAAAGAGAAATAATCAACCGATTTCATTGAAATTTAATGCGTGAATTCCTCGTATTAAAACAATGAACATATAAATTTTTTGGAAAGATCAGGGCTCGAAAACTTATTTGTGGCTGGATTTTACATTTTTCACCATTTTGAAGAAAATATTCAACCGATTTACTTGAAATTTTCATATATGAGCTTTCCTCGACCGTCCGCAAAAATTACTAACTTTTAGAAGAAATCAGGCATCGGCAACTGGACGTTTACTGCGGGCCAAATGTACATTTTTGTGTATATAAAGAGAAATAATCAACCGATTTCATTGAAATTTAATATTTAAATTCCTCGTATTAAAACAATGAACATATAAATTTTTTGGAAAGAGCAGGGCTCGAAACGGATTTGCTGGCCGATTTTACATTTTTCACCATTTTGAAGAAAATATTCAACCGATTTACTTGAAATTTCATATATGAGCTTCGCTCGAACGTCCGCAAAAATTACTAACTTTTGAAAGAAATCAGGCATCGGCAACTGGACGTTTACTACGGGCCAAATATACATTTTTGTGTATATAAAGAGAAATAATCAACCGATTTCATTGAAATTTAATATTTAAATTCCTCGTATTAAAGCAATGAACATATAAATTTTTTGGAAAGATCAGGGCTCCAAAACTTATTTGCGGCTGGATTTTACATTTTTCACCATTTTGAAGAAAATATTCAACCGATTTACTTGAGATTTCATATATGAGCTTTGCTCGACCGTCCGCAAAAATTACTAACTTTTGGAAGAAATCAGGCATCGGCAACTGGACGTTTACTGCGGGCCAAATGTACATTTTTGTGTATATAAAGAGAAATAATCAACCGATTTCATTGAAATTTAATATTTAAATTCCTCGTATTAAAACAATGAACATATAAATTTTTTGGAAAGAGCAGGGCTCGAAAACGGATTTGCTGGCCGATTTTACATTTTTCACCATTTTGAAGAAAATATTCAACCGATTTACTTGAAATTTCATATATGAGCTTTACTCGACCGTCCGCGAAAATTACTAACTTTTGAAAAAAATCAGGCATCGGCAACTGGACGTTTACTACGGGCCAAATATACATTTTTGTGTATATAAAGAGAAATAATCAACCGATTTCATTGAAATTTAATATATGAATTCCTCGTATTAAAACAATGAACATATAAATTTTTTGGAAAGATCAGGGCTCGAAAACTGATTTGCGGGCCGATTTTACATTTTTCACCATTTTGAAAAAAATATTCAACCGATTTACTTGAAATTTCATATATGAGCTTCGCTCGAACGTCCGCAAAAATTACTAACTTTTGAAAGAAATCAGGCATCGGCAACTGGACGTTTACTACGGGCCAAATATACATTTTTGTGTATATAAAGAGAAATAATCAACCGATTTCATTGAAATTTAATATTTAAATTCCTCGTATTAAAGCAATGAACATATAAATTTTTTGGAAAGATCAGGGCTCCAAAACTTATTTGCGGCTGGATTTTACATTTTTCACCATTTTGAAGAAAATATTCAACCGATTTACTTGAAATTTCATATATGAGCTTTGCTCGACCGTCCGCGAAAATTACTAACTTTTGAAAGAAATCAGGCATCGGCAACTGGACGTTTACTACGGGCCAAATATACATTTTTGCGTATATAAAGAGAAATAATCAACCGATTTCATTGAAATTTAATGCGTGAATTCCTCGTATTAAAACAATGAACATATAAATTTTTTGGAAAGATCAGGGCTCGAAAACTTATTTGTGGCTGGATTTTACATTTTTCACCATTTTGAAGAAAATATTCAACCGATTTACTTGAAATTTCATATATGAGCTTTCCTCGACCGTCCGCAAAAATTACTAACTTTTGGAAGAAATCAGGCATCGGCAACTGGACGTTTACTGCGGGCCAAATGTACATTTTTGTGTATATAAAGAGAAATAATCAACCGATTTCATTGAAATTTAATATTTAAATTCCTCGTATTAAAACAATGAACATATAAATTTTTTGGAAAGAGCAGGGCTCGAAAACGGATTTGCTGGCCGATTTTACATTTTTCACCATTTTGAAGAAAATATTCAACCGATTTACTTGAAATTTCATATATGAGCTTCGCTCGAACGTCCGCAAAAATTACTAACTTTTGAAAGAAATCAGGCATCGGCAACTGGACGTTTACTACGGGCCAAATATACATTTTTGTGTATATAAAGAGAAATAATCAACCGATTTCATTGAAATTTAATATTTAAATTCCTCGTATTAAAGCAATGAACATATAAATTTTTTGGAAAGATCAGGGCTCCAAAACTTATTTGCGGCTGGATTTTACATTTTTCACCATTTTGAAGAAAATATTCAACCGATTTACTTGAAATTTCATATATGAGCTTTGCTCGACCGTCCGCGAAAATTACTAACTTTTGAAAGAAATCAGGCATCGGCAACTGGACGTTTACTACGGGCCAAATATACATTTTTGCGTATATAAAGAGAAATAATCAACCGATTTCATTGAAATTTAATATATGAATTCCTCGTATTAAAACAATGAACATATAAATTTTTTGGAAAGATCAGGACTCGAAAACTGATCTGCTGCCAATTTTACATTTTTCACCATATCTACGGAACGAATTGATGGAATTTCTTGAAATTTGATATTTGAGTTCTGGTTGTTAGCGAAACTAACTGGTGAGCATTTCAGGAAATTCGGGTAGCACAAAGCGAAACTCTACTGAGAGCCAAATTTACATTTTTCTAGGTACTATGTTAACTATAAGCTTGCTAATGTCCTAAAAATTGGAAAGAAGTATTTAACAGACATTTTTATAATATTCTGTAACACCTTCATTTAACTAGACAATACACAATGCGATCGGTTATGTGCTGATCACATCCGATTTTTTTCCTTTTCTTTTTCTGTGTTACTCTTCCGAAGATAAAGAACATTAAGCGAAAACACTAAGCAAAAAATTTAATTTTAATTTAAATTTAGTGAATAATTATATTAATTTTTTGTGTTATCAAATAAAATAAAGATTTATAATTTATGTAAATAAATTTCTTTTTTTGTTCATAATATTTGCTATGAAAAAAAGGTGGATTCTGAAAAAACTTATACTAAAATTTATTTAAAAAGAAAAATCACTTAATAAATTAATAAGATTTGGTGTGCTTTTTAAAGTTTTGATTTCAGTCATAAAATATAAAGTTGGGTCAAACCAATGGTTTGTATTGTAGCACTTTTCCCTTCAACAAATGAGAATACTGCTTTTAAATACAATCTATGTATACTTACCACACTATTAGAATTATTTTCATTCATATACGAAACTATTTCTGGTGTTTCATATTATATATGTATATAGGATAAACGGTTTATGCAGTTTTTGAAGTAAAGCAAAAATATATTTGAAAAATGGTTCACATAATGCTTGATTTTAAAGGTTCATTGTGTGAGTTAAGAAAAAAAATTATTTTTTTTTAATCTCATGGAGTTTACCGTTAGTCTTTTGCATTTATAGAAATTTGAAAATGCTTGTATTTTCGTAAATATAAAGTGCTAAATATTCGGATTTTACAAATTTCGAGTGGTGATAACTTGAGAGGGGGTGGAGATGGGAAAAAATCTTCTTCTAACGAAATAAACTATTTATGAATATTTAAGAGCTGCTAAAATTTCAGACTACTGTAACGTACAGTATAAAAGAAAAACGGCATTAAAAATTTGAAAAAAAAACGGCGTTTAGATATTGGTAAATTTTAACGTCCATTTTGTTTTTTTAAAGTTAAAAAATAAATAATTATAAAAAAAAAAAATTTCTGCATTTGAAAAATTTGAAAAATACTTATTGTTGCACTGCAATAAATGGTTAAAAAATGCCATACCTCAAACTCAAAGGACGAGCCCTATTGTTATTGGACTAATTCGGACAACGGGTTCGGGTAGCTGCCATACAACTCCAAGATTTTATTTTAAATATTTCAAAAACTAATAAAAGTATATATGTGTCCAATTATATTCTACATATGCTCTAAAAATTTTAATGGCATGGCGACACCGGTTCGGATGGCTGCCATACAACTCCAAAAGCAAATTTTCTATATTCGGAAAAATAATAAAGTCAGATGCATGAAACTTGGCAATCGTGTGTGCAATTTTACGTCAGATATATTTCTCAAGTTTTAGTGTAATTTCTTAACAGGTTGGGGTACCTGCCATACAAATCCAAAAGCTAATTTTAAATATTTGGAAAAATAATAAAGTCAGATTAATGAAACTTGGCAATCAAGTGTCCCATTATAGGTCAGAAATATTTCTGAAGTTTTGGTGGATTTGCTTGACAGGTCCGGCTAGTTGCCATAGAAGTCCAAAAGCTAATTTTAAATATTTGGAAAAAATAATAAAGTCAGATTCATGAAAGTTGGCAGTCGTATGTCCAGTCAGATATATTTCTGAAGTGTTTGTTGAATTGCTTGACAGGTTCGAGTAGCTCCTATACAAGTCGAAAAGCTTATTTTAAATATTTGCAAAAATAATAAAGTCATATTCATGAAACTTGGCAGTTGTGTGTCCAGTTATAGGTCAGACATATGCGTAAAGTTTCTATAGAATGGTTTCACAGGTTCGAGTAATTGCTTTACAACAATGAAAGGTGCAAGGTATAATTCAATGGGTTTATACCAACTGAAACGTTTCTACTTGTTATATTTAAAACATCCCAAATTACCATGAACGTTTCTAATTTATTCGAAAATGCCTAGTGTAACATATATTTCTTAACAAAAAGTACGATGATCAATTTTCAATATACCGTAGTTTTATATAAAGGTGTCTGTTGTCATTACAAGGTAGTATTGATGAACTTAAATGTACATGTTAAATCTGTTAATAATTTAGCAGTAAATGATGAAATTATGTGAATTAAGTGAATGATATTTGAAATGTAGAAAGAATAAAAGAAATATGTACAAACTTTTGTATTCGGATATAATAAAAAAATCAACTAATGTAACTATAAAACCTAAAATTGCTTAAAGCATTAATAAAACGAAACTAGATTTGCAATATAATATTGATTTAGCTGAAAATATAAAACATGAAGCAAAAAATGGTAGTGTTATAATTTCGTGCAATAATGATAAATTTGTGAATAGTAACTAAAAGGTATTGTGGGAAATTATCGTTATGATATAAAAGTGGTATATTGGGTACTTCGATGAAATTAACAAAGAAAATCTATATAAAAGGTTTAAATTTCAAAACGATTTTTTGTCAAATTGCGAATTGAATTTAAAAATATTGTACAAAAATAGGTACAATCCTTATGTAGTATTATTTAAGTAGATATAGAAATATATAATAAACGGCTAAATGTGGACAAAGTTCAAATTGGATGGGATGTTTGAGAGATAGTTGATGGCACTTATGTTAAATGGTATTACAAATGCTAACGTTTGAGAAATTATAGAGCTATATATAGTAAATGTGCAGAGGAACATGATGGAAACTATCAATTCAGCACTACTGTAAAAAAAGTTTGTTGTAATTGTGTACGCGCAAATAAAGATACAAATATGAAATTAAACACTAGTCATAGTGCTTTTGACATTAACCGCAGTGTATATAAAAACGAAATGGAGATTGAGCGTGAAAAAATATTTTAGCAATTAATTGACAACGACATCATTAGCAAATGCAACTTTAGATTATTATATTTCAATATCAGGGATTAGTAAATAATTTTATAGAACTTGAATCATTAATAATGTTGAAGAAAATTTTGAATTTGTTTGTTTACCTGAAACAAATTTCATCAAGAAGGATAAAAATAGTCTTGTTAAAAAGTCTCGATTTATCTGAAACAAAGTTGAAAGCGAAATTGATATTGGAATAAGTCTATGGGGTATTATTTTAAATGTTTATTGTTCAGACAAAAAATTAATTTTGGGTGTCCTATATAAATCTCCTTATCGATTTAACGTTGAATCAATAATACTTTTAATGATTTTTCGCAACACTTTACTTCAATTATTGTAAATTTAATAGAAAGTTCTTTTCAGTTATAATAATGATTGACTTTAACATAAATTGGTCAGTGGACTCAACGTATAAACTTAAAATAAAGAACATAATCATTGATCCAGGTTTTCTAAATAAACCCGAAAGTTAATAAATGAGCCAACTAGAATAACAGCTGATAGTCGTACGTTAATAGATTATATTATGACAAATGTTTCTGAAAAGTATTAGCCAATACTTGGAGATAATCTTGTTGATATCGTAAGTTTGTCTTAATGTGTGGAAAAACTCAACTGTAATTCCTGTAGAAGAGGTAAAAAAGCCAATTAATAGCTGTAGTTTTCGTCCAATAAATATTATTTTTGCTGAGGCTAAAGTTACGGAGCAAAATGTGAACAACCAGCTTGAGGAATACCTAAATAAAAACAAGCTGATAACTGAAAATCTATCTAGATTTAGAAAAAGACACAATTTCGGATCATTATTAAACTGAATTACTAAAGGTTGGAAAACTGTAATTCGTGACAAGAAAAGTGTTGTAGCAGTATTTTTGGTAGTAAGAAGAGCTTCTGAGACTCTTGATAAGGTTTTATTATAACAGAAATTGAATAATTATGGAATTAGAAATATTGAAAAGGCAGTAAATTATAGGAAAATGATGTAGTTACATAATGCATAATGATGTAGTTATATAGAATACATAAGTGCAGATGATGCACTTTTGTGTTCAGAAGGTGATTCTATTATTGATGTTTCAAGTAAAATAAACTCTGACTTGGCTTGTCTTGATAATTGGTTTAGAGAAAATAAATTGAGTTTGAATAAAGGAAAAACTAAAGCTATGGTGATAATAGACTATAAACTGAATTAAAACTTGAACTCAATAACTTGAATTTGCACTTGAATTACATAAGAATAAGAATTCAATTGACATTAAACAGCGCGACAAAAATTTATAAGACCATGATCAAATCGCATTTTGAATTAGCTCCACAGCATAGCATGTCCTTTCAATGCAAAAACTCCAAAATAGAGGGTTGAGGATTATATAAAAATTGAAGTGGTTGAATGCTCGGGTAAGATTTAATTTGAGTGATCTTCTATTCCTTTTCAAAAATGAAAAATGGTCTACTACCTCATTAGTACATTAGTTTATGTTCGAAATGTTCAACATTATTACTTGCGCAATATCTGTAAAAAAAACAATCATGAATGAAGGGTTGAAACTTGACAAAGGAAATAAAAACAGTCAATAATTTTAATGAATATAAAAGAACATTAATTTGTTATATAAAAAATAGATCAGGTTAATCTATATACTCATCATCATCTTTTGGTTCTACAGCTCTGGGTGAGCCTTGACCTTGTTCACAATTTTCCGCCAAACTGCACTTTTCTGGGCAGCTGCCCTCCAGTCATGGACCCCAATTCTTCTAGAATCGGTCTCTAGGCCATCGAGCCATCTAGTTCCAGACCTGCCTCTTGTTCTTGCCCTTGTGTTGTCTATATACTAATTAGATAACATTAGAATGGTTATAACTTAGTACATTGCTATAATAAGAAGTAAATTAATACAAAAATTTTTTAGTATTTGAAATTATAATGGAATTAATATTTTGATTACTTTCGTTAAAAACCTTATTAGTTTTCTTTGAAGTCCATTTGTTTAGTTATTTTCTTTATTTCTAAATTTTTTAATTATGTTAAAATTGTTTGTTTTTAATAATGCTACAAAAAAAAATTATTTTTTGTTAAATTTTTTAAATAAGAAAATACGTATTTTAAATAGTAAATTTTTTTTTTAAAATAAATAAATAAATAAGTAAGAATTTTTCATTTCTCTCTTTTAGATATATCTCTCTTTGTTTCTTTTGGTTCGTTGTATCTGTACATCAGTCTCATACATGTTGCACGTCTGTTTCAGGTTTTGCGCATGTGTTGGGCCATATCCTGAGATAATTTCTCTGCCAGTTCCATATTCCAAATACTGAAACAGGAACATTGAACTAGATTTGACATCCGTATATTAAAATTGGTCTTATCAGGTTTTGATATGAAATTACTTTCACACTTTTAGTGCTTTAAATTCAAAAGATGTTTAGCTATAGCAATAGCATTTCTAGCCCTATCTTTCGGTGTTTAGCACTTTTCCAAAAACTTTGTGAACAAGGGCTTACTCTTATATGAAGGCTAAAGTTTAAGTTGCGTTCAAAATTTATATCAGAATATTAAAAAATACATATATACTTATATTTATGTGACCCGCCTTTTTTTTTAATTCAAAACTGTTTCTTATTTCTTTGAACTACTTTGTTGACGGCATTGTCTCGAAACAACATTAGCTTACATTAGTTTCATTAAACATAATTTTTAAATCATTCTCTATTTCCTACAGTTTTCTTGCACCCACATACTTTTAAATTACGTCATCAGCAAAGGTCTTTGCTTATTCTCTGACCGTTAATAAACAATGCAAGCAGAACTGGTAAGCAAACAGAACCCTGTTATTAACAATTTTTTATTTTGTAAATTTCATTTGAATTGTGTTATTTTATTTTAAAAAAAAAAGCTTTGTCATGCTAACTGATCCTGTATTATTTTAAGAAAGATTTAGAAAAGAATTTTATATTTAGAATTAGAAAGGTTTAGAAAAGAAGTGACTATACGGGTGTGAACGTAACATTAAGATCTATAAATAATCTACCTATGAACACAATTTCTATTGTTTAAATTCCGACGAATATTTAAAGCAAATTTATTATTTCCATGCACTGTGGCATCATTTTTTTTTAGATCCTCTACCTGTTTGTCTTTTAGAATTTAATTTTATGGTACAAATAACACTATAACCAAACTTAGGAATTGTAGAATCATTATCCGGTTTCCCAATACGTGTAACTCTCCGTAAAAGTGGAAAATAACCATTATTCAACGCACTATTGAATATTACAGCATAGTCTTATTATGTTTTGTCTTAAGTATTTTAAAATTGTGCTTGGATTTTTTTTTAAATAATCCTTAATTATTCTCAACTTCTGTGACTTTATATGTATAACAAAGCCACTTTGTTCTAGTGATTGAAACGAATTTACAGTTTAATTTACTAAATTATATAAATTTTATATTTTCCGAATATATCGCACTTCACACTATATCTGATGTGTGTCTAATCCTCACCGCACTTCCCACTAGATTATCTGTCAAAAATTTAGTGTTGTTAAGCATACACTAGATGATCACACTTCGCACTAAATTTAAAGTAAATAAACAAGCTGAAGAAAATAAAAAAGTTTACTATTTTAATAATTTATTAAAATTTTAATAAAAGTTTTTCAACTTTAAATATAAATTAAAATTTATTATAAAGAAATATTTTAATAAAAAGGTGAATGTTTAAAAAAAACCAAAATGAGTAATTCAATAAATCGTAGTAATACAAGAAAAGGAATGCGACAACTAGTATTATTCAAAATAATATTCATATATTGATTCCCAACAAATTAATGTTATAGTCAAATTAATTTTTAATAAAGTCGTAATTGTTAGATAATTAACAAATAAACATTACGTGTTTCAAATTTGTCCATTATAATTTGTGCCGAACTATAATAAATGGTGGTAAATCGATTGTAAACATGGGTAGTTAAAATCGAAGGTAACGATGGCGAGATGGATTCAACAAATTATGGTTGGGGTTACTTTAGTTTAGGGATTATGGTTTTTCCTACAGAGTAATTTCAATATGCACCCACAATCAACTGTCTTTGATATTGTGAACAAATTTCTATCTTTTTTTGGTAAACGTTTTCAAATATATTAAACACCCCGATAATAATAAACTTTCCATAATTGGTTCAGGATTTGAAAGCAAATGTATGTTGATATTTTAAGAAATATAGGTTCAAATGTTCACAATGAAAAGAACCTGATGTGGTTAGCACATAAATGACCGTAATGTATATTATCTAATTAACAAAAGTATTTCATAAGATTATGAAAATGCATTTTAAACACTTCTTTACAATTTTAAGGACACTAATGAACTTTTAGTTAACATACCTAGAAAAATGTGTATTTCGCTCTTAGTAGAGTTTCATTCTATGCCGTCCGAATTATACAAAAAGCCTTTCACTGAATTTTGATAAAAACTAGAAGGCAAATATTAAATTTCAAGAAATTCCATCGATTCGTTCCGTATATATGGTAAAAAATGTAAAATCGGTCCCCAGATCAGTTTCGGAGCCCCGACTTTTCGAACAAATTTATAAATTCATTGTTTTAACAGTTCGAATTTAAATATTAAAATCGCGTAATGAAGCTTATATATGAAATTTTAAGCAAATCTGTTAAATATTTTCATAAACCCACAAATGAATTTCATGAACATCGGGTCAGCCGAACTTGAGATCATCAGACTGACATAGAATTAATTAAAAATAGTTTATTTACACTTCCCTACCATGAAGAACTACGTTCCTACCGAAAACTCGACATCCAAAATTGGCGCCATCACATTACCTATACCTAATTATACACACAATGCGGTCGGTAAATAAAATGAGATTCGTCGGTATTATGAAAGAGTCACAAAATTTTTTTGAGAGTTTTGAGTTATGTATAGAGAAAAATTCATAATTTTCTAAACTATCTTTATCTAAACCCATGTAACTCTAGCGTTAGTATTTTCGAAAAAATTACGTTGTTAATTTTACACGTTTATACAAGTCGACATTATTGTGTATATTTTCAAATGTGTTTGTCTCGAAACTCAAATAAAGTTGGGCAAACCAATGGTTTCTTCAACTTTCTCTGTATTTAAAAGCAGAATTTTCACTTCAACAAGTGAAAATTCTGCTTTTAAATACAGTCTATGTATTCCTATCACACTATTAAAATTATTTTCATTCATATACATAACTATTTCTAGGATTGCATATTATTAGGATGAACGATTTGTGCAGTCTTTCAAATAAAGCAAAAATTAATATAAAGAGGGGTTAGCATAATGCTCGATTTTAAGGGTTAATTGCGTTAGCTAAGAAAAATAATTATATTTTTTAATGCCATGCAATTTACCGTTAGCTATCTGTGTTTATAGAAATTTGAAAAAGCTTGCGGTTTCGGAAATATAACGTGTCAAAAATTCAAATTTTACAAATTTGAGAGGCGATAACTTGAGAGGGGGTGGAGATGGAAAAAAATCTATTTCTTTTAACGAAATGGACTATTTGTTGATGTCTCAAAGCTCCTGAAATTTCAAGCTTGTACAGGCTGGGGTTTAGAAGAAAAACGAAATCAAAAATTTGAAAAAAAAGGACTTTAGATAACGTGAAATTTGAACGGCCATTTTGTTTTTCTAAAGTTTCACTATAGTATATCGCGCAAAGGGGAGCAACCACTGCCTTTCTGTGTTTGAAAAATTTCAAAAATGCTTATGGTTTCATTGCAACAAATAGTTAAAAAAGGACATTTTTAGGGTTTTGGGGGGGTATAACTTCTAGTGGGGGGAAATAGGTAAAAACTTCGTTCTACGAAAATAAATTTCTAGTAAAGATCTACGTACAAAATTTCAACTTTCTATCTTCAATTAGAAGTAGAAGTTTTGTGAACAGACACACGAACAGACAGACGGACGGACAGAGTGAAACTAATAAGCACTTTTTTCAAAAATTTTTTGTAAAAGTGCTAAAAAAGCAGTTTTGTGACTCTTTCCTAATAGCGACGATTTGTTTATTTTGCGAAAAAAGAAAATAACTAAAGTACGACATTTGTTTGCAATATTGCCATAACCATCACAAATATAACCGAATAATGTTAAAATAACAGTTTTTCGGCGTTGTCAAAATAATTTTGACATAAAAATGTTATAAAAATATGCACTGTTGTAAAATTTATTCTATTCCGAAAGATTTATTAACTGGCACAAATTCTTAGTCCGGAAAAAAGCAATAAATGGTGCGCAATTTGGCACAAGTAAATACGAGTATATCAGTATGCCAATATGTTTGACAAAAGGCGTTGAAATTGCTTGGCTTCTTCTGCTAGCTGCCATATAACTTCAAAAGTTTTGTGGATATATCAGTGGCCTCAAACACAAACCGCCTAAATCCGTTTCTCCGAATTCTCCGTTTTGAGTTTAGCTGGACTGTTCTCCTACTGTTGTAGCTGGAGTTATTGTCGAATTTACACATGACCTAACTCGAAATGGTAACTATGTGCCTAAATCGAGTTAAGAGCAGAAAACATCTTTTTTATGTTTTTGACAAACCACTTATTTCGAGATAGGCTATTGTTGCAAATCAAAACTAGTGACATTTTTTTTTTCATGTATGGATTTTTATAACCGCTTATCTCGAGTTAAGCTTTTGTTGCAAAATTAATTTTCAGTTTTTTTAAATACTAGCTCGACATAAGCGATTTGTGTAAAATAATAACTGTTGGTTGTTTAAACTCATCTCGAGTTAGGCGATTATTGCAAATACAATTATAGTCCAAAAGGCTTCTTATGTTGGGTTTTTATAACGCTTGCAAATAAGAACAATACATCGAAGTTAAGCGTTTAGTGTTCGAAATAATACATGATCAGTATAGAATATTTTTTAGTTTTTTATAATAAAAAATATTTTATAACGCTTAACATATTATTTTATGTGATATATAGTGTAGGTACTTTATGTCCATGATTTAAAACTTGTTCACTATAGTTAAAATTAAATCTTACATTCAGCGATAAGTAAAATTGTTGTATTTTTTAACACAAAATATAAAACATCTGCAGAAGTTACCTGCATTATTAATGCTCTAATTACCCAAATATCCCATGTTCAAGTTTTGAATTCTTTTATTTAACAAATAATCTTGTATAAGTCATTTCGTGATTTACCAGCGACAAATGTTTTTTTCAATTGACGGAGTTCCCGTGTAAAAATGACACATTGCTAGCTACCTGATGGATGATTGTCTTGCCTTTGTGGTCTAATTGTGTTATTAAACAAAGTGTTGTTTTATTACACCCTTATAAAACACATGTTATTAGAAAGATCAAATTTTTGTGTTTAACAAGAGTTTTTATTTTAATTATTGTATTACAAAGCAATACTTTTATTATACACTAGTAAAACACATTTTGTTAAGATTTTCTAATTATTATAATTTGCAAGGGGTTTCAATAAATAAAATTGGTACATCTTCGAATAACAATATTTTGTTATACTTTTTATTACTCATTTCCGTGAGATCAAATTTTTTCGATTTTCAAATATTTATGATATTTCTATTTATTATTGTTTTTAAATGTGCTTATGTTGGAAATTGTTAAATAATGTAATAATTATCCACTATAAACTTTATTCACGCTTAATAAATGTACGTTAAAAATTTTGAAACTTGCTAGGAGAGCTGAAATGATTGTGGTGGATATTAGAGGTATTGCAATATATTTGAAACTAACATAACGGATTCAAAGTGTTTTAAAATATAGAAATTAACGAAACTGGTCCTATAGTAAATAAACTAGCATGAACAGATTTTACTTTGAAAACCGAAGTTAATATAGTTTTCAAAACCGCAATTGACTTTGGTCGTGGTGACTGTATTAATGATCCTGATTTTAAAATTTCTAAAAAAAATTCTTCAGGATCCGACGTAAATGACGGGTTCATTGAAATAAAATAAAGTAGAAAAATATTTTACAAAAACAGTTTATACAAAGAACGGTTTTTTATATTTTAAGACGAGGTGTTAACTAGTTAGATTTTCAAGATATACTCCGAATTGAAGAAGAAGAGAAAATTAGTCCCAAAAAAGAAAAACTTATAGTACTTAATGCAATTTATTGATCCTTTGGTTCTCAAATTTTACAAAACCATTAAGACTGGAGATTTAGCAGATCCATATTTAGTCGGAGAATCCGAGAGAGAATAAAAGATTCTGTCACCTTTCTTAAATTTATTGAAACAACTATTTTTAAATTCTTAGAAATAATTTTTACTTGAAGTTTATTCATTTTTTACCTCAATTTATGTTTTTTATGACAATGATTTGAAAAAAAAGTGAAAAATCAAATAACGTAGAAATAATACATATATTTCTTCCCTTTTCAGTATAAGGCACCTAAAACCATATCTTCAGTTTTGCAACACCAGCTTTAGTCGACTTAAATTTGACGAAAATGCAAAAGTAGTTTTTCACAAATCGCCTAACTCGAGATATGCTTTACAAAGTGCTTTTTATAAATTTTGTATAACCGCCTATCTCACTTTTTTCATAATTATGGGAATACTATTAGTTGTTTTACTTCAAATTATGAGTTAATCGCTTCCTTTTTTAATTATCTTTCGATCAAAAAAAAAGTTGGTTCAAAACACTTCATAACTTTTTTCAAAATTTAATTTAAAGTTTCAAATGCATTTATCTCGAAATCACTAAAACAGACTTAAGTCGTTTGTGCTGGAAGCCACTGATATCTATGGAGCTATAAAAGCTGTGATATTGAAATTTTACACAAGCGAATATATTAGTAGGGCCAATGTGTTTAATAAAAGTCGTTGAAATTGCTTGGATCCTTCTAGTAGCTGTCATACAACTTCAAAAGTTGTTTGGTTATAACTTAAAAATTATAAAAGCTGTGATATTGAAAATTTCGCAAAAGCGAATAATTTAGTTGTGCCAATGTGTTTAATAAAATTCGTTGAAATTGCTTGACTATTTCTGATAGCTGTCATACAACTTTAATAGTAGTTAGGCCATATCTGAGCAAATATTGAATACACAATACTGAAATTTTGCATAAATTAATATGCTAACTTAAAGTTATAGTCTGTGCCAGAGTCAGCTCTGACATATTTATTCGCACATAGGGTATCAAAGAGCTGACACGGTCAACTCCATTTCTTTTCGTTTTCTAATAATAATTTTATATGGATGTTTTTAAACTGTAAGATTTAAGGCTCACTCAATTTCAAAAAATCGATTTATAGGGCCGGATCATATATATATCTTACTATTCAAGGTGATTATATATTTTACTCGTCAAGGAAGGTAAAATAGGGAGGAAAAAAGTGGTTGACTATCATATATTTTGTATAATATAATTTTTGAGTAAAAAGAATTTTCTTAGCTCATCTCTTTTTTTCTAAAATGTATACAAAATTTAATTTGCTTTGTTTATGAGGGTTATATGTAATAGGTAATTTTATTGGAAAAACGACATAAATTAGAATTGTGATTTGAAAGTGAATAAAATGCAAAGTGAATTAAACTCTCTATTTTTCTGAATAGTTTAGTAAAGTTTTTTACTTAAGTTTCCCAGGGTTTTATGTTGTAATGTTAAAATTTTGATTTATCAAATAGTTGAAATATTTTGATAATACGAGTAACTTTTATTTGTTTACTTATTTCACGTTTTGTTCAAATAATACCTGATATTACATTTATTCTAATTTTACAACAAATTTTGTAATTATGTACATAGTTTACAATTATATCAATAACAAATTATAGAATACAAAATATTACAACCGTTATATTTCAATATTTATAACTGTTTATTTTAATTCAACTAGACCCACTGCTAAAACATAATATATATTATTATTTATATGTATTTATATACATATATATGTTATAATTACATATAATATATATAATATATATATACATAATATATATATATATTATAATATATAAATTATAATTACTCAAAATTAAAAGAAATAATACTCAAAATTTAAAAAAACGACAAAGCTGTACCATACAAATGTTATTGATAGAAATCAATAACATTTTTGTATTCATTTTTAATTTAAACACGCAAATTATTTTTCTGGACCGTCTAAATTCTACCTACATGTAACAAACAGCTGGACGAAAATTCCTCCTTTATGTGATTAACGTATTCGAGATAAACCAAATGCGTATATAAACATTAATATTCTATTACGATTGTCGCCTATATGAGATTAGAGTCGCTTTTGATTAGTTCTATTATAATTGTACATTTTTTCTTTGCTCCAACGAAAAAGTACTTAAGTTAAAAATAAAAAAAAAAGTTTTTACTAGAATGTCATTAATTTTTATTCTTTATTGACCTACATTATCACTTTAGCCAGTTTATATGAAGAATTCCTTGTAAATTGAAGTGAAAAATATAACCTTGCTCAAACTTAAATGTTTGAGTTTACTCAAAAACAACTGATTCGTCTTAAGTTTCAATGTTTAAAAAAACTCACCTATTTTTGACCTAAAACCCTATCTTATAATCTCATACTTTTTCTTATTATAAGTATTATTTAAAATTATATCTCCGTGTAAAATCCGTAATATAAAAATTTTAAAGAAAAAACTATTTTCTGAAAACTTACTAAAAATCACTTAAACACATTTTCGCAGGAGGCGTGAATTTAAATTTTTTTTTTGTTTTAAATATTCCATTATTATTATATTTTTTTATAATAATACCGTTATTATAACATAGTTTTTTTAGTTAGGTTCGATGATGCCTCTAACCCCAAAACCGCAGTTGCGGATGTATTTGTTCCTCAGTAATCACTTGTAGATTTTCTGAACCCAAAATGTTGATTAACAAAGCCATCAAGATGAAAATGCTCCTCATCGCTGAAAATGATTTTGTTCGAAAAACTTTAATTATTTACAAAATATTGCTCAACAATGAAAATGCGTTGTGATTTTGTGTAGCGCTCCATTTTTAACCTTAACTGTCAAATGTCACACTGTATTTGTGTTTGGGTTGGCAACACTTTATCGCATAAACGGAGCCAAATTCAAATCTTGCGTGAACTTTGGGACACCCTTTACTTACTTGTTTAAAGAGTTACTCAAACTTCTAATGGTTTTGGAAACTTGGTTCAAAGAATCACTACTAAGTTTGTATAATATTCCAAATTATAGTTCTGTTCACTCCTTTCGCGAAGATTTTTACGGTGCATGTTCACAATATTCTAAAATACGAGGTTGTTAGCAATATTAATAAAAATTTTTGCAATATTATGTTGATAAAATTACTAGATGTAAAATTTGATACTGCATACCTTTATTGTTATTACAGGTCGTAGAAATGTAATTTCAGTTCTTTTGTTGATATCCTGGAAAATATACTTCTGTTTACTGGTTCTCGTCCATGTATATTGGCTGATAACTCGAACATCAATAATTGTAATAAAAATTTTTCTAATCAGTTTTTGTCCTTCTTCTATTACAGGAACGCTTACTAGACCGCAGAATAATTTTTGCATTTGTCATGTATTTTGTAATAATCATATGTTGTTTACAAGAGTATTTATTATTAAAAACAAGTTGAGTGATCATATTATTGTTGTTATTGTAATTAATTTTTTTTTTGTTTTTCATCGAAGGAAAGCATGAATGCTACTAACATGCCATTCCCTGGCAACCCATAGTTAGTTATGTGTTTTACCACAAAAACCTCCTCCTTATGTTCCGGTACTAGTCCCTTTAGGCCAACCATAAAATTTTCTTTAATATAGATTAACGAACTCTATGCCTCACCGCGCTTTCGTTAATTCCGTCAACTATACATGGAATCTTTAGATCTCTGTGCAAGTCTCCATCTCGCCCATACCAAGGGGTGCACATACCATATTCTGCAAAACCCTATTCTGGAACGTTTGTATTTGCTATATATGTATTTGTTTGGTACATCCCCACAACTGGATACCATACAATAAAATTCTGTATTGGCAACTTTGACTTGCGACCTAGGTGCCAATACATTTCTTTATATTTCAATTCTAATTCTTCTTTTTTCTTCTTAACATGTTCCTTCCATTTCAGCTTTACATCCAGTGTCATTCCTAAATATTTTGCCGCATTTTTCTGAGCACCATTAACCCAATTTAAATTAACACGTGGGGGGTTTACAAGAACTTTATTTGTAAAATTTACATGAGCAGACTTAGTTTCATTTACTTTTATTTTCCATTTCTTGGTTCAAGCATCAAAACTATTGCTTGCTTGCTGCAATTTTTTGTGGCGTCGTCAATATTTGGTGCTACTGCCATAAATGCAGTATCGTCAGCATATAAAGCCACAATTGTGTTTTCAGTTTGAGGTACACCTCTCGCAAAGAGCAGATATAGTATTGGACCTAAAATACAGCCCTGATGTACACCTGCTCTTATTTCTCTAAGTGATTCCCCTGCTGTTTGACCCTAAACAATCTGTCGGTTAAATAAAAAGAGCGAATATATACATACTGCCGTGATAATATTTTTTCTAACTTGTATATTAATCGTTCGTACCTGACCTTGTCAAAAGCTTGTGCTACGTCTACAAAAATTGCTGGACAAATTTGCTTTTCCTCTAGGGCTTTTTCAATAATATTTGTAATTCTATGAAATTGATCAGTAGTTGAATGTCCTGTTCTAAACCCAAATTGGTGGTTCGGAATTAATGACCTCTCCTCAATTATAGATCCCATTCTTTTCAGCAATAACTTTTCAAAAAGTTTCGACAAAATTGGTAGCATAGAAATTGGTCTATAAGACTTGGTCTCATTTAAAAGATTACCGGTTTTGATATCATTATAACTTCTGCCACTTTCCAAGCATTAGACACATATTTTAATCTTAATGCAGATTCATTAAAAAAGTCAACATTGTTATACCTTTTTTTGGTAATTGCTTCAGTAACTAAATCATAACCCGGTGCTTTCCTTGACTTTATGCTTTTTATTTCTTTCGCTCTATGTCTTTTTTTGCAAATAAAGGCATCCGTTCCCCTAATAGGGGAGATATGTAAGATTGACTTTTTAATATTTTTGCAGCCTTCCATAAGGAATAATTACTTTCTTGTTCGGCTGACAAATTTTTAATGTCATTATCAAATGAATCTTCTTTGATTTTTCTTATTTTTCTTTTTAGATTCTGAGTGAGTCGATTGAGTGCAGTTTTATCTGCCGGATCTCTTGAGTTTTGCCATCTGAGCCTAGCTCTTCTCTTTTCGCTTATTATATTCAGTATTTCTCTTGGGCAAGCTATACCCACGGATTTATACCCACATTGCTTTTTATTATTCCAGGCAGCGCTTTGTATGATTTTATTTAAATTCTCCACTTCAAAATTGAATTCATCTTGGGTTCGTACTTTAATTCTCAAGTTTATTTTATTCTCTATCTCTTCTTTAAAACTAGTCGAGTCAGTGGATTTATTGATCAACATGGGCTTATTTTGTTTCTTGGTAACTGTCTCAGTTAAGTTTAATATAACTGCAGAATGATCCGAATCTAAATCATTATCTTCTAAACTAATGAATTTCTGAACTAATGAAATTGGTGAAATTAATAAATATGCATATTAGGACTGCGATTGCTTCCGTAATGGTGTCAGAAAAATAAAGTGACTTTGATGTGAACTAAGTGTGCAAGTTTTTTTTTCAAATATTAGGCATAAAACGACGACCGATTAACAATACATAGCAAGATGTCAATGAAAGAGACATAATGGGTTCTTGGATGAATGACACACCAAAAAGACTTATGACGGAGAAAAATCGATTAAGAGATAAATCAAAATATTCCGCAAACAGCGTTAAATTACTAGGCAGTTTTAAAGGAATAAATGAGAGGAGTGAAAATAACTGAAGGAATAAGAAAAAATGAAGAACTTTCCCTGTGAAAAATTGAACGACTGTAGCTATTAAAATGATTTGACACGTTAAGTGAGAATAACACTGATTTTGATTTTAGCAGGTTTATTGAGTCAAAGATGGTTGAGATAGAGCTCCTAGAAAGTTGTTGAAGGATTCGGTTGTTTCCATTGCTCCAATTTTGACGTTATTGTTTAAAAAATTTTTTTATTGGGTTGTGTATCCTGATAACAGAAATACGGAACTACGGAGCTCATTATCTGTAGACATAACTATTCCGCTTATTGCTGGCAAGATAATAGAAAGGGTTATGTATAGTAAATTCGTGAATCATGTCAATTCAAGTAAGCTATAATCGGAAAGCAACCAAAAATGTGCATCAATGCAGCGTCGATGCAAAAGGAATTGCTAATGCTATACCGATGTAATGTCAATTCTAGTAAGCTATAATCGGAAAGCAACCAAAAATGTGCATCAATGCAGCGTCGATGCAAAAGGAATTGCTAATGCTATACCGATGTAATGCGTTTATCTTGTTGATGCAATATTATTTTGACATTTTTGAACACTTTCTAAATAATAAAAATTGAAAAAAAATTTTTATTTTAATTAAATTTTGGAGATTTTATTATAATGGAAAATTTCAAAATATTAATATTGTGCATAAAGAAATAACTAGCTTTATTAGTTATTGAGTTAAAATAAACTTTGAATCAATACAAAATTACAAAAAAATTGATGTGCAACTAATTTAATATGATGCGCATACGATGCATATTTTTGACCTTTTTGCACACCAAATTTTAAAGTTTTACTATGTTTATGCATTTTCGTACATGATTTTTAAACGATCGATGCTGCATCTACTACTTTGTAATTAAACCCATAATGTTCTTTTCTCCCATCAATATGGTTTTTAAAAGGTAAAATATTGTTGAATAAAGTATCAGCTACAGTTTAAAGTAAACTTTTCCTATTAAGGTTCTGATTTTTCTAGAATTAATAATCCTGATTTTTCTAGAATTAATAAAATTGTGATGAATACTACCAAAACTAAGATTCTTAAATTTAATTGCAAATAGAATAGAGTTGGTTTTGGAAGTGAAATTGGAAGTGCCCAGTTGGATTTTGGAAGTTAATTGGAATTGGATTTTGGAAATATCGGTGGTATTTTTTATAGTAAACTAAACTGCCGTGCTCATATAGATAAGGTTGATAGTAAATTCAGTAACTTTTTTGTTATTTTATATAAGTTTAAAAATAGGGTACCAGTATCTATTAAAATGAAAATGTATTCTTAACAATTCTATTTTATCATATGTCACTGCGCTAATGGCCTGCGCCCTGCAACAATTATGTAAGGAAACTTTGGTCAAAAAACAATATTGCAGATCGTTTTGAATTTACAATTTTGTGTAGAACATTTGATTTGTATTTTTTAAATAAAATTCTGGCAGTAAGGAGTTCTTATCAGTACCGTAATTTCTGTTAGGAAGTTTTTGCACGGTTATAATTCTATAAATAGGGTTAACGTTCGTTTGGGTAGATATAATAGTACTGTTTCGGGCCAAAGACTATCTATTGCGGGCTGTAGACTTTTTAACTCCTTTTCCACTTTATTAAAGAGAATTATGTTAAATTTAAAATAAATTCGAAATCATTTTTATTGTCGTCTCAGTATTTGAAAAAACTATTGGCTAATTGGGTTTCTTTTAAAAATTAAAAAAAAAAACAAAAGAAGATGATAATAATAATAATTAAAAAGAGGAAAAAAGATTAAATGAACATAAACTGAAAATTGTTTTACATGCATACTTACTTCTTATGCATATACATTATGCAGGTACATAAACTATTTACGTCGAATTTCTATTAAAATATTAGTATACAACAAGAATTTTAAATTTGTTTTTTACCGACCGTATTGTGTATACAATAGGTAGGTTATGTGATGGCAACAAATTTTTCATATCGAGTTTTCGGTGGGAATGCACTTCTCCATAGTAGGGAAGTGTAACTAAACTATTTTTAGCAACCTGTCGGTCTATCGATGTGTATCTGAAGCTCTGCTGAACCGATTTTGATGAAATTTTTTGTGTAAGTTTATTTCGACCATGGCACGGATTGATCAACTTTTGGGATATATCAGGCCTCGGTAGCTGCACTTTTTAGCGGGCTTGTTTTACATTTTTGACCATTTTGAAGAAAATATTGAACCGATTTACTTGAAATTTCATTCTTGCGAAAACTCCTAACTTTTAGAAGAAATCAGGCATGAGCAACTGGACGTTTACTACGGGCCCAATATACATTTTTGTGTATATAAATAGAAATAACTAACCGATTTTATTGAAATTTAATATTTAAATTCCTCGTATTAAAACAATGAATATATAAATTTTTTGGAAAGATCAGGGCTCGAAAACTGATCTGCTGGCCGATTTTACATTTTTCACCATATCTACTTAACGAATTGATGGAATTTCTTGAAATTTAGTATTTGAGTTCTGGTTGTTACAGAAATTAACTGGCGAGCATTTCAGTGGATACGGGCAGCACAAACCGAAATTCTATTAAGAGTCAAATTTACATTTTTGTAAGTTTGTTAACTATAAGCTTAATAATGTCCTAAAAATTGGAAAGAAGTATTTAACAGAAATTTATATAATATTTGCTTAACTAGGTAATACACATTGCGGTCGGTTATTAGTTGACAACATCAGATTTTTTTTGTTTTTAATTGTGTCAAAAAAATAATGTTTTCCCGTCACTGAAATGAATTGAAATAAGAAAAAATGAAAAAAATATATGGAATATTAAAGTTTATAACTTATAGCACTTTTCGAAAATTTTGAAAAAAAGTGAAAATCCTTAAAGATAGAAAGCTGAAATATGAAATGTACATAGATCTTTACTAGAAACATATTTTAGCTTAAGAAAATTTTTACTTTTCTCTCTCTCTCTCTATAAGTTATACTCTCTATCAAAATTCAAAATCATGGAAATGTCATATATTGACATTTCATTTTAGCGAAATTATAAGCATTTTTCAAATTTCGCAAATGCAGAAAAGTAATGACTATCTTCTTCTGCGGCGTATTTAAACTTTAAAGAAAAACCAAACGACCGATAAAATTTTCCGTTATCTTAAGACCGTTTTTACCAAATTTTTTACATTGTTTTTCTCCTTGACCGTAGGTTGCGAGAGTGTGCTTTATTATCACCTTTTATACACTAATAAATTGTTTATTTCGTTAGAAGAAAATTTTTTTTCAACTCCGTCCCGTCTCAAGTTATCGCCCCACCAAATTTTAAAAAAATTGAATTTTTGGCATCATATATTATGGAAACTTGAAGCTTTTCTAAATTTCTATAAATGCAGAAAGTTACAAGCATTTAAATCCCATCAAAAACTCACGCAATATACCCTCAAATTCCAGCATTATGTAACGCCTCCTTCATTTCTTCCTTGTCATACTAAATGTATGCAATCTGTGAAGTTTTTTCGTATGTGAAAGAAGGTAAATTTAAAAATGTATATTAACATTACTTTAATAGCTAGATTGAAAGCAGTATTTGTTGAAGAGAAAAACGCTACTTTACATTAAAAATGCCCTGACGAGCCTATCGTAGTTTTATATTAAATATTTAAAAGCTTATTGATATTTACTATTTTATTTTGCTGGTATTTTAATATTGGATATTATTGATATATGACAATGATATATTATTGATAATGTATATAAAGCTATATAATATTGAATTAGTAACCTAACTGGACTTTGAACCCGAGACCCTTTTGTTTGATTTTGTATCTCTTAGTGCATTAAAATTATTGTCACGATAAGTGATCTAATCTGTAATAAAAACAACTAATATGCACTAAAAAAAAACTTTTTTTCCTTTCCAGTTTTTGGTTTTGAAACTAAAAACGTAAGTTTAACAAATTTTGTACTATTACCTTTTAACTTTTGCCAGTTACTAGTCCCTTCAGAAATTGTTCATTTCAAGCCTTTGTTTTTTTCGGAAGGGAAATTATAAGCAAAAAAGTTTGGGCAAGTAAAAATTTCGTAAAAAATTGTTAAAATCGCTGTATTTCGGAAACTGTTGAGTTTTGATTACAAGCTCCAGACAAAAATTTTATCATTTTTGATACCCTAAACAATGATATATAATATTGAACTTTTTACTGAATCACCCTGTATAAAATATCCGTTTCTTTTTCTTCGATAGAGATTTTATGTATCTTTCCAATACTTATCTCTGTAATTATTCCATTATTTTTATGCTCTGCTATGACACAACGCAATTTCTTTTATATTCACCGTTTTTGGTATTTTAAATTTGCTTATCAGTATACGGTGAGACTCAACGTGTTATTTAATGAAAATTTATTTAATGAGTGAAGGAAAATTAAAAACCAAGATATCGATGATCCATCAATGAGTAGTCAACCAATGAGTAATTTGAAATGAATATGAACTTAAAGTTCCCTGATCAATGCCCTGTTGTTTTGATATAGCACCAGTACAATGTGTATGAACTCGCTACCAGCAAGGCAAAACATCTTAAGTCGACTTAGGATGTTTTGGCTTGTCAGACGCTTTTGAAATTTTGGATACCAGATCTATATTTTGCGTTGAATCCGGTGTCTCTAGTCCTCTCCGTTTCCGTTTAATGGACCTGGTAAAACCATCTTATTTTTCGATTCTGCACAAGGCAAAACATCATAAGTCATGCTTAAGATGTTATGCCTTTTCTATTTTTGGATATTTTTTTGATTATATTAAAAAGGCAAATAATCTTAAGTCGACATAAGATGTTATGCCTTTTGAAAAACCGTGAAATTTTACTTTCTTAAGTAGGCTTAAGATGAAATTTGCTTGTAAAAACTTTTAAAATACACCATTTGTCCAAAAGGCAGATCATCTTAACTCTACTTAAGATGTTTTACCTTGTTACGTTTTAAATATTCAGTTCCCTTAAGTCGATGATGTTTTGCCTTGTGCAGTTATTGGAATTTCATTGAATTTATTAGTGACTTAAGATATTATTACCATGTTATCGTTCATATCTTATGGGAACTTGGAATCATATTAGTGATATTAAAGTGATTTATTTAGACTAATTGTTATAGCATTGATTAAAAATGTGTAATATTTTTTTTAAGTTTTTTATAGGAAACTCAGATTTATTTGTAAAAAGTAACGATTCGTAAAAATTATTCAAACATAAAAGTACAATTAGTTTACTGTACCCATAGATGCAATCAAAAAGTGCTATGTGTAAAAAATATTGTTGAAAACTGGAAATTTCTTAACTGTTTAAATAAAATTTTAGATTTGATCGGTTTAAATTTCTTCAAAGCATTCTTTTAAATTTTTAATTTTTTATTATATTTAAATTATAATAAAAATTTCTGTGTCATTTCCTGTCTAAGAAAGAGGTAAGTTCGTTATTCTCTTAAGGCGACTTCAAATTAAAACCAAATAAACAACAAAACCAGGATCACAAATGTTAAAAACCACTGTGACTTCAATAATGCGCTCACGACGTAATTTTACAAGTATCAATTTCAAAAAGTTAGTAAAAACTCTTGTCATTGTACACTTTACCTTAATTCGTTTTATACGTAGTGGAGACGTTCAAAGTTATGCAAATGTAGATATTCTTATCCTTACAAAAGTTTGGATATTTGAAAACGAAATAAACACCTATAATATCCAAAGTTTTTCCGCTATTTATAATTGTAGAAATGAAAGAAGGGGTACCGCTATCTTGGTAAATAAGAAATTGAATTACAACGAAGTTGAAAAAATGGAGAACATAATTTTACTGTAATTGAAATTTTAAACACACAACCTAAAATTAAGATTGGTACTTTTTACAAAGCCCCTAGTGAAAACAATACTTTATTTATTGGATATCTGGAGACAAAAATTGATAATTTTTCACAATGTATATTTACATACAACAAGGCAAACGGTATCTACCAACACATGAATCGATCATATTATGTCAAATATAAATGAGCAGCATCAAATTACATATAAGATTGAAGATAATGACATATTCGAAAATAAAACAGCTCTTGTAAGTTTAGAATTGAAAAAACAGGAACTAGAGCCTTACAAAAAGCTCTCATATATTAGAACGGACTATGCTAAAATGTGTGAAATAGTGAGTAATGAGCTGGCAGCTTAAAGTATCATGGAAGTTGAAGTTTTAATTGATATTATACAAAAGGCGAAAGAAAATAGTGCTACAACACATATAATGAGATCTAGAAGCAATACATGGATTACTCCAACAATCATCAAGTAGTTAAAGACTAAACACTCTTTATACACAGAACATAAAAAACACTCTAGCAATTCAATAAAAAAGAATAAGTATGTGAAAATGAAGAAGAAAGTGAATAACTCATTGTTGAAGCAAAGAAAAATCATATAAACAATTGCATTGAAAAAGCTGGGAATGACAGCAGAAAACTATGGAAGGTTATAAATTACAAAATAAAAAATAACGATGATGAAAAAAGCGACAGCATTTGTAAGCCAAACTAAGCCAAATGGTGATGTAGCTAATTCCGACATAGAAACTGCAACCCTTTTAAACAAATATTTTAATGTAATTGGCGAAATGATTAGAAATAATAATACCACTAATGATGCTCCAGATACTGTACGTAATACAATAAATCAAAAGTCTGTATTTTTAGTACCAGTAATATAAAATGAAATTGTTAAAATTGTTACAAATTTAAATAGTCATCCTTCACCAGCGTCGGATAGAATAAAGGTTAATGATATCCAGCAACTAATACATATTATTAAGAAACCACTTTGCAATATGATAAATTCATGTCTCACTAATGGAACTCACTAATCCTAAATGTTTGACTATAATTGTACCGATACACAAAGTTGGACAAAAGTCGGAGTGTGGAAATTATAGATCAATATCATTACTAAATGCAATAAGTAAAGTATATGAAAAAGCAATCAATATACGAATCCGAAATTTAGCAGAAACGACAATTGGCTTTGACGAAAATCAATATGGTTTCATAGAAGGAAGTGGTGCAGCAGAATCTCGGTATTAGATCATGTTTACGATGCTTTAGATGAAGGTAGTTATGTGGCAGGAGTTTTTATTGACTTAAGTAAAGCTTTTGATGTGGTTAATTACAGTTATTTGCTAGACTTTCTTGATGATTTAGGAATTCGAGGTACAGCAGATAATTTATTTAGGAGATATTTATCGAATAGAAGGCATTGTGTGCGAATAAAAAATACGACAAGTGCTGAACTACTCATAAATTCTGGCGTACCACAAGGATCTCAACTGGGGCCACTTCTGTACTTACTATATGTTATGAATCTTTCTAACTGTAATTTAGAATCAAAGTACACTATATATGCTGATGATACAAACCTCATTGCAAAAGTGTCATTGTACCAAATTCCATGTCAGTCAAATGGGTACCGTTATGAACAAAACCTTAAAAATATTATATAATTTTAACCCGAGGCTGAATACTAAGGAATTATACATGAGAACAAATGAGCTAGATATAAATCAACCCATAGACCTAGAAAAGTGCAAATATGTATACAAGATCATGAACAAGCAAATGAAATCAACATTATCAATCCCAACCAGAGGCACCGTATATGACTATAATACCAGAAATAAAGGGCATCTAATAGTTCCTAAGGCGACGTCAACTATGAAATTAAGTGGATTGAAATGCAGTGCAATAAGGATGTACAACACCTTGCCGATGAAATAAAAAATTGTAAAAAATTAAATAAATTTAAAAATAAGCTTAAAAAGCATTTAAAAAATTTTAGAAATTAATGTACATATGTATATCTAACAATATGTAATAATAGAATATAAAAATATAATGTAATAAATTTAACTCTATGTATGTTAAATTAAAAAAGATTTGGGAGTATAGTATAAAAAATTAGCTGTAAGATTAGTTTGTAGTTTTTAATTTCTTATACACAATTTTTATAAATTGTCTGAAATTAATTGATAAATAAATAACTAAAATAAATAAATAAATAAAATAAAAAAAAAAATAAAAGTAAATAGGGTATCGAAAAATTCGAGCACGCTTTTCTTATACTTTGTCATATAAATGTTGCCACAAATAACCGATAAAATAAACTAGCGTATATTTTTCAGCAATAAAGTTCTAGTTATCAATTTTTTTTTCCTAAAACGCAGCATATAAATTCTATGTTTTTAATGATGTGGTAACGTTTATAAAAATGAACATTTGAACAGAATTTTAAATTGAAATTTTCAAATAAACGTCAAAGTTGTATTGATATATAAAAATTGTATTCCAAAATGTACGAAAAGCTTTAGTAGTTTTTTACCGACCGTATTGTGTATACAATAGGTAGGTTATGTAATGGCAACAAATTTTGCATATCGAGCTTTTAGTGTGAATGCACTTCTCCATAATAGGGAAGTGTAAATAAACTATTTTTAGCAACCTGTCGGTCTGTCGGTCTGCGTGTGCACGCGTGTATCTCAAGTTCTGCTGAACCGATTTTGATGAAATTTGATACGTAAGTCTATTTCCACCATGGCACGGATTGATCAACTTTTGGGATATATCAGGTCTCGGAAACTGCTCTTTTTAGCGGGCCTGATTTACATTTTTGACCATTTTGAGGAAAATGTTCAACCGATTTACTTGTAATTTCATATATAAGCTCAGCCCGACCGTCCGCGAGATCTCCTAACTTTTGGAAGAAATCAGGTGTCAGCAACTGGAAGTTTACTAGGGGCCCAATACACATTTTTGCGTAAATAAAGAGAAATAATCGACCGCTTTCATTGAAATTTAATATTTAAATCCCTCGTATTAAAACAATGAACATATAAATTTTTTGGAAAGATCAGGGCTTGAAAACTGATCTGCGGGCCGATTTTACATTTTTCACAATATCTACGGAACGAATGGATGGAATTTGTTGAAATTTGATATTTGAGTTTTGGTTGTTACCCAAACTAACTGGCGAGCATTTCCGGAAATTCGGGTAGCATAAAGCGAAACTCTACTAAGAACCAAATTTAGATTTTTCTAGGTATGTTAACTATAAGCTTACTAATGTCCTAAAAATTGGAAAGAAGTATTTAACAGACAGTTTTATAATATTCTGTAACACTTTCACTTAACTAGACAATACACATTGCGGTCGGTTACGTGCTGACCACATCAGATTGTTTTACAATGTAAAGGTATTGAAAGCTGTGACACGGTACTACAACCGTATTAATACCATACTTAAATCTTTTTTAAAGCATTATTGAAGTCACGGCGACAGAATTATGTAAACAAAGTACCTGTTGCTCCAGTATTTAGAATACAAACAGTTACTCAAAGATTAGTAAATTATTGAATGAAATAAAAACTAAGCTACATGTATCTGGTTTATAACATTTATGATCCTGATTTTGTTGTTTATTTGGTTTTAATTTGAAGTCACTGAGAGAATAACGAACTTACCTCTTTCTTAAACAGGACATGACACAGAAATTTTTAATTACGAATTTAGATATAATAAAAAATTAAAAATTTAAAAAAATGCTTTAAAGAAATTCAAACCGATCAAATCTAAAATTTTGTTTGTTAAGTTTTCAACAATATTTTTTACACATAGCACTTTTTGATTGCATCTATGGGTACAGTAAACTAATTGTACTTTTATGTTTGAATAATTTTTGAGAATCGTTACTTTTTACAAATAAATCTGAGTTTCCTATAAAAAACTTTAAAACAAGTAAAAACGTTTCAGTCGGTATAAACCGATTGAATTATACCCTGCACCTTTCGTTATTGTGTAGCAATTACTCGAACCTGTGAAGTCATTCTATAGAAACTTCACGGATATGTCTGACCTATAATCGGACACACAACTGCCAACTTTCATGAGTCTGACTTTATTATTTTTCCAAAAATTTAGAATAACCTTTTAGACTTGTATGGGACCTACTCGAACCTGTAAAGCAATTCCACCAAAACTTCAGAAATATATCTGACCTATAACTCGACATACAACTGCCAAGTTTCATGAATCTGACTTTATTATTTTTCCAAATATTTAAAATAAGCTTTTGGAGTTGTTTGGCAACTCCCCGAACCTGTCAAGCAATTCCACTAAAACTTCACAAATATATCTGATCTATAATCGGACACACAACTGCCAAGTTTCATGGATCTGACTTTATTATTTTTCCAAATATTAAGAATAAGCTTTAAGACTTGTATGGGAGCTACTCGAACCTGTCAGGCAATTCCACTAAAACTTCAGAAATATATCTGACCTATAACTCGACACACAACTGTAAAGTTTCATGAATCTGACTTTATTATTTTTCAAAATATTTAAAATTAGCTTCTGGAGTTGTATGGCAGCTACCCGAACCCGTGGTCCGAATTAGTCCAATAACAATAGAGGTCGTCCTTGGCACAAAAGAAAAAACTTGTGAAAGTTTGGTGTCGATTGCATTATTCGTTTTTGAGTTATCGTGCGGACGGACGGACTGACGGACGGACGGACGGACGGACGGACGGACAGAGGGACATGTCTAAATCGACGCAGAATTTTACGCTGAGCAAGAATATATATATATATGTCCATACCGCAGATGACTCCTTCAAGTAGTTACAAACTCCATACCAAAGTTAATATACCCTTCACAAAGTGCAGGGTATAAAAAATATTACACATTTTTAATCAATGCTATTGCAATTAGTCTAAATAAATCACTTTAATATCAATATGTTCACATAAGTTATGAACAATAACATGGTAATAATATCTTAAGTCACTAATAAATTCAATGAAACTCCAAAAACTGCACAAAGCAAAACATTTTAAGTCGGCTTAAGGGAACTGAATATTTAAAACGTAACAAGGTAAAACATCTTAAGTAGACTTAAGATGATTTACGTTTTGGACAAATGGTGTATTTTAAAAGTTTTTAAAAGTTTACTTAAGAAAGTAAAATTTCACGGTTTTTCAAAAGGCATAACATCTTATGTCGACTTAAGATTATTTGCCTTTTTAATATAATCAAAAAAATATCCAAAAATAAAAAAGGCATAAAATCTTAAGTCCGACTTAAGTCCGACATCGGCATGACATCAACAACTTTTTTAAAATTTTTTTTATTTCGATTTTGTTTTCACATCAAGTCATTACTTTTCGATTTTAATCTACATTTATATTTAACATAATAATTTGCTACCAGAAAGGCAAAACATTGAAATTTTTAAAAGTCTACTAAAAAAGTATAAGAAACTTGCACTATTTAAGGAAAATAAACTTCATGTACATTACTTTTTATTAAAAATATTAAACATTTTAAAAAGTATGAGACAAAATTTGTAATATAAGTTTGAAAATATCAAAAATGTAAAGTAAAAACATCTCAAATAGACTTAAGAGTGCAAAAAATAATAAAACAAAAAATTAAAGAACGTCTTAAGTTAAAAGAAAAATTTCAAAAGCAATTTTGCCATCTTCAATTGAACAAGAACCAATAAATCTAAGGAAATGGCTTATTAACCCAAAAAAGCGGTCGTCCATTTACTTTCTTTACGTGTATTCAGAACTTCCCTAACCCTGATAGAATTTACGCAGATTTAAATTGAACCTTATCTTCATCATGCTGAAAAATGGGTAAAAATGACTTAGGATGTTTTGCCTTTCTGGTAGCAAGTTATTATGTTAAATATAAATGTAGATTATAATCGAAAAGTAATCAAAATTGTGACTTGATGTGAAAACAAAATCGAAATAAACAAAATTTTAAAAAAGTTGTTGGTGTCATGCCGATGTGATGTGTTTACCTTTTTGATACAAAATTATTTTGACATTTTTGGACACTTATTGAATCATATGTTTTTGGCATTGATTTTGAAAAGCTTAAAAAAAATTAATTTGGATTTAGTTTTGGAAGTTTTAATACGCTTAAGCGTTCAAAAGTATTAATACGGTCCAAAATAATCAAGTCCGCGAACGTGTTAACCAAACGTCTACACCTTTAAAAAAACTTTATGATAGAAAGCTGAAACTTCATCTGATCATAAATTTTTACTAGAAACTTATTTCCGTAGAACGTTCTAATATTATTTTAATTTTTATTGGTTTGGTTTTCCAGAATTCAATTTTTTCTTTTTAAATGTCAAAAATGTCATTAAGAAACATGTACGAAAGCATTTTCAAGTACTACTTTCACATTGTTAACAACAAGCATAGAATTCAGCCCAATACTATGTTTAGAATAGTGTCCTTAATTAATTAATGTCCCGATACTCATATCTATAAGAAAAATAAATTTTACTATTACGAAATTACTAATAACTACTACTAAATACTCGAAATAGAGCAGCGTTGAATATTTTTTTGAAACTGAATACTACTTTCAGAAAAGAGAGCTTTTGAAATTATACATGTATAACTTATACAGAATAAATTTTTTTTTTAGCTGAAAAAAATTCCTGTATTAATTCCTACTAGAACATTCTCATACGATTCCATAACTTTCTAAAATTTAAGAATTCCTACTCAACTATAAGGCTATAATTCTTGTAATCCAAAAATAATTCACCATACTAGAACACACCAAACAATAAGACTTTTTAATCTTTCCTTTATGATTGGTAATGCGTCATATTTACAAGACCATTGAATTTTGTTGCAGAAAATAAGTAATCGAGCTGACAAACTCTACCATATGACGACGGATCGCTTCCACTCATTTCTCCTGGGGCATAAAGACCTTCAGATGAAGCACTCTGTGCCGCCACGAATGCTGAAAAATTTGTATATTCCTTCGTCTTCCTTGCTTTCCATATATTTTTATTCCAAGCTGTGACTGAGCATCTATACACTTCCTATTAACCAAGCGTTTTGTCTCTTTTGAAGAGCCTTCTGATGTACAGTCTGAGATTTGAGGACTCCTCATATCACAATGTGCATTTCCTTTTATTCAGTTTTACGATACAGCTCTTATGATAAGCAATGTTTACTGCTTCCTGACAGAAGCGGGCGTGAAACTTGCCCTATTCCTGTAGAAGTAAAACTGACCAGTGAATTTTATGTAATCCATCTGAAATTGGCATTAATTCACTTAGGTTCAATGTGTATGTCCCAAAGACAGACAGATAGAACTCCTCTTGGTGGCTCAAAGAGTAAACTCTTTTTATATTAAGAAATATATTTATATAAATTACTTTAGGTTTTTTTTTTCAAAAATGAGGAAAACCAGTTCTGTTTTAGTCGTATTTTAGTTATAGTTTAGTATGTATGTAAGTTATAAATATAAAAATAAAAATTTAATATTTTTTTTTTTTTTATAATTTTTTTTTATTACCGACCGTATTGTGTATACAATAGGTTGGTTATGTGATGGCAACAAATTTTGCATATCGAGTTTTCAATGGGAATGCACTTCTCCATAGTAGGGAAGTGTAAGTAAACTATTTTTAGTAACCTGTCGGTCCGTCGGTCTGTGTGTGCACGCGTGTATCTCAAGATCGGCTGAACCGATTTTGTTATTTCGACCGTGGCACGGATTGATCAAGTTTTGGGATATATCAGGCCTCGGGAACTGTACTTTTTATCGGGCCTGTTTTACATTTTTGACTATTTTAAAAAATATATTCAACCGATTTGCTTGAAATTTCATATATAAGTTTCGCTCAACCGTCCGCAAAACTTCCTAACTTTTGGAAGAAATCAGGTGTCAGCAACTGGACGTTTACAACGGGACGAATATACACTTTTACGCGTATATAAAGAGAAATAATCAACCGATTTCATTGAAATTTTATATTTAAATTATTCGTATTGAAACAATGAACATACAAAATTTTTGGAAAGATCAGGGCTCGAAAACTGATCTGCGAGCCGATTTTACATTTTTCACCATATCTAGGGAACGATTTGATGGAATTTCTTGAAATTTGATATTTGAGTTCTGGTTGCTTTCTAAACTTACCGGCGAGCATTTCAGGGAATTCGGGTAGCACAATTTGAAATTCTAGTAAGAGCCAAATTTACATTTTTCTAGGTATGTTAACTATAAGCTTACCAATTCTTTAAAAATTGGAACGAAGTATTTATCAGTAATTTTTATAATATTATGTAACATTTTCACTTAACTAGAAAATACACATTGCGGTCAGTTATGTGGTGACCACATCAGATTTTTGGGCAGGTCAATCGTAACCATTTTATTTAGTGCTTGCGATTTTTTTCATACTGTGCGTGATTCATGTTGCAATACGCCGCAAAGAGAAAATTTTTTTTCTCGACCTTTACAGTGATCAACCACAAAAAACTGTTATATTCCTTAAATAGTAGCATAAATAAATTTCAAAAAGAAAAAAAAATAAAATTGGTTTACTGCACCTGAAAAGAAAATTGCGAAAAATATTTTTATTTTGTTACCTTGTAATTTCATCTCACATTGTAATTAAATTTCTAAACTGTAATTTAATTGTAATTTTTTTATGGCTTCCTTTGATATGAATGTTTTTAGGGAACACAACTTTTCATATTTTAAAAATCCATTTGTCATTGATAAAATTTTTTTCCTAGTTGCATCTAGAGGAGCGTGTTGAGTGCAAGATTTGATTTGACAATACTACAAAATGAACCTTCTTGTTTATCCAATTTTCTATTACCTAGAATACATTTTACGCAATTGTCAATACATTTTTCAACTTTTTTTTAATACAAAATATCCTTCTTCATGTTTCATCATTATTATTTTTTTTGTCCCGGTCGGTTGGGGAGTACCGCATATACCCTATATATCTAAATATGAAATACCCAATATGTTATTTAAAATCTAAGTGCGGACGAGTGTCGCCAGTGGAAAAAAGTGATCTTTTTGCGTAATTAATGAACACCTTTACCTAGAACTCAAGGGTTGCAAGCAGGGCTGTTTTTTGATTTTTTGGATGAGCAGCAAAAATATTCATAAAAGGGAGCCATTTTCAAAAAAGTGGAGCCAAATACCATATTTCATAAAAAAAAACAATTTATACAAAAAAAATTGGAAAATACGAATACAAAAAAATCGGAAAACAAAACAAACACTTGTTACAAAAATTATAAACAAATTGGAATTAAAAAATATCACAACAAAAACTTACTTTCAAAATAATATTTTTTAAGAAACTTTTTTTTTATCGAAGGAAGGAGGAAAACATGAATGCCACAAATATGCCATTCCCTGGCAACCCATAGTTAGTTATGTGCTTTACCACAAAAACCTCCTCCTCATATTCTGATACAATTCTGTGGCAATAAGCCAAAAGTGACTAACTCGAGTTATGACAAAAACGAGTTGACGTTATTTTTGAATTCTACGTATTAAAATCTCTATACTGACAAAATTTGGTGTAAATACCTCTACTTTTACACAGAAAATTTTGTCGTGACTAAAGTGCTTAACTTTTATTTTTCCCTGTCAGATTTTTCCAAAACGTACTATCTCAGTTATTTGCTTAATTTGCTTATTTCAATAACAGGAAGAATAACCAAAATTAAGTTAAGTTCTTTTTCCTGATTCCATTAAAAAACTTGAAAATAAAAACACATTGGAGTTCAAAAGTTACAATCTCGACTTTGGTCGTTTTTCCTTATTAATATTGTTGCATAAACAATTCTATTTCGACTTATGATGTTCTTCCTGAAAAATTTATGAAACGGGAGAAAATATAACTCAGTTATGCACTTCTGCCGTATTATCGGGCCTAAAATTCCAGTTATAAGTTTACTTAGTAAGTTATTCCAAAATCAATGTTCAGTCATTAAATGAACCTAAAACCAAATGTAAGTGTAATTTACATATACATATATAGTGAAAAATAAAATAAATATTTTAAGTGAGTGAATAACTGTTAAAATAGTTTAATAACAAAAAATTTTTTAAATAAAAGCAATAGTAATATAAAATCAATTTGACCGTTAATTCAAAAACTTTAAATATTGAGTTTTGTTGAAAAAATTAATTATGACTGCCCGTATATTGAAAATAATTCAATTAGCTCGGGAACAAAACCAATATAGGGATAAAAAAACTCCGGAATTGAAGAAAGGTAATTTAAATTTACAAATTAATCCATAGTTTATAAAAATTATATAGTTGAACTTTTTTAAGCTTCACAAGAAACTGCAGATTCCAATACATTATTTGAGCCAATAGTAAAAAATGAAACACGCTCAATATTAAACGGGTTTCCTTTTAATGTAAATACATTGATAAATCAGTTCAATAAGAAAAGTAGCAAACAAAATAATTCACCTAATATGACAACAAAATGCATTGTAAATGCTAATAGCGTTGTATACAGTGATCCAGATTTTGATTCCGACGACACTGTAAGAGATCCAGATTTTCACATTCATTCAGAACCGGAAAGTAGTTCAAGCTATGAACACTTTACAAAAGAAGAATTAGCAAAAGCAGGACTGCAAATTGAACAAAATTTGTTAATTGGTGAAATATCAGATTCTAACGATATCGACTCAAAAGCTATTTTAAATAGGAAGCGTAACTGTGGTGAAGCCTATGTAAGCAAGTCCGGACCTGTTGCTGCGCGACAGTGTAGTAAACTCTTGCCGAAAAGAGTGCAAAACCAAAATTTCTTTTACCATTCAAGAAAAAGTTTTCCATCAGTATTAGTTATTGAGTTCATATGATAAACGAATACTATATATGAGTGGACTTATAAATATTGAAGACAAAAAACACAGAGTTTATCTAAAACGAAACAAAGAAATTGGCAACATTCAGCAAAATATTATGTAGAATTTGAAAAGCAGCGTATCAATGTTTGTCAGAAATTTTTTTAAACAGTGCTTTGGGGAATCTTTAGGTTTCATTAAAAGTGTTCAGAGGAAAAAGTTAAATTTAGTTTTATCTGATCAAAGAGGACACCAAACACCATCAAATAAGTTAGCCGATTGCATAGTTCAATCTGCAAAAGATCATATACATAACTTTCCTGCATATGAAAGTCACTATTCTCGTCGGCATTCTTCCAAAAAATACTTATCGTCAGACTTAACTACAGCAAAAATGTATGAACTATATCTCCAAAAACTCGATGATAAGAAAATAAGTCTTCATTCTTATTCTAGAATATTTCAGAGTAAGTATTATTTTTTGTTTTTTAGATAGCAATAAAATTTTAAATGAATAATTAATATTAGGCACAGGCCTTAAATTCAAACCACCAAAGATCTATAGCGGCCATTATTGCGATGTCTTAAAAGCCAAATTGGAAGTCGCCAAAAATGATTATGCATCATTAGAATTAAATACACTTCAGGAACAGCTAAGTGATCATCATTTAAAAGCGAATTTGGCGTACAAATCCAAAGAAAATGACAAAATTTTATCAAGGGAAAATAAAACTATAAAAACATACAGCTTTGATCTGCAACAGTGTTTACTACACCCTACTAAGTTTATTTGGCGTAAAAAATCATCCAGCAATGAACCTTTTCGATGGACTGAAGTAAAGTGGTTAAGGTATGAGAAATCACACTTTGGCCAAGCATTCTATAAAAAGTCTTTAGATGCAAACGAAGATTTCAAAGTTTTAAATATATGTAAGAGAGGATGTACTTCGATGAATTTAAATGATTTACAAAATATAAGAGATGAAGTATTTATTTCCAGTACAAAAAAGAAAGACCTTATTGATTTGCTTCCATTGATAAGTACCTGCTATCATCAATTTTATAAAGATCTCAAAGCGGAAAATATGGAAATGGATGAGGATCCAGATTTGGAGAAAGAAAGTGAGTCTAAGGACTAGAAGATGGTTATTTAGGTATTATTTTTGTACTTCCACTTTTGATTTCGATTTTATTATTGAATTGTCCAATGTTTTCATTTATTTTTGTATCTGGCTTACTAAAATTTTTTTATATTAATAAAAAACTTAAAAATAAATATTGAATTAGAAAAATTAAAATTGTTATTATTTTCTGACAAAACTGACTAACTAGAGATAATATTATTTATACAAATTTTACAAGCAGGAAAAAATACCTAGCTCAAATATGATTTTTGCAAAGTAAAATAGCATTTTTGCAAAACGTCATAAGTTGCAAAAATTATCACTACTTAATTATTCATGAATATTTTTTTGATTTGTATAAATTGAATAAATTATTGATATTTATGCTGCATCCTATCTTTGATTTATTTTCTAGAACTTTATGGTTTGTCTCAAAAATAAAATCAAACTTTAAAATTTAAATTACTCAAAACTTGTTTTTTCAAGTTAGGCAGTTTTGGCTTATTGCCACAGAATTCATAGATGATTCTTAGACTCAAATTTTTTTTAATATAGATTGAAAGCAAAGTCCAGTCCACGTCTACAAGAATTGCTGCACAAATTTGCTTTTCCTCTAAGACTTGTTCAATAATATTTGTTATTCTACGAATTGGATCAGTAGTTGAATGTCTGCTCTAAAACCAAATTTGTGGTTCGGAATTAATGACCTCTGCTCAATTATAGGTCCCATTCTTTTCAGTAATAACTTCTCAAAAAGTTTCGACAAAATTGGTAGCAAAGAAATTGGTCTATAAAACTTGGTGTCACTTAAAGGTTTACAAGTTTTTGGTACCATTATAACTTCTAGCACCATCTAAGCATTAGGCACATATTTTAACCTTAATGCAGAATTCATTAAAAAAGTCAACATTGTTATACCCTTTTTCTACCTAATTAAATCATATATTACCTATGTTGTATCTACCTAATTAGATCATGTTATACCTAATTAAATCATAACCTGGTGCTTTCCTTGACTTTAAACTTTTTATTTCCTCCACTATTTCTCTTTGTGCAAATGGAGCAATAACGTTTTCTGCTCTCACGTTTCCTATTGCAGTATTTATGTTTGAGTGTATGTCATTCGGCCTAAAAATTTATTCAAGTTGATCTGCAAATATTTCAGCCTTATTTTTATTTTCTATTTCCCATTTGCCATCCGTTCCCCTAATAGGGAGGACATAAGGAATAATTACTTTGTTGTTCGGCTAACAAATTTTTAATGTCATTATCAAATGAATCTTATTTGATTTTTCTTATTTTTCTTTTTAGATTCTGAGTGAGTCGATTGAGTGCAGTTTTATTTACCGGATCTCGTGAGTTTTGCCATCTGCGTCTAGCTCTTCTCTTTTTGCTTATCATATTCAGTATTTCTCTTGGGCAAATCATATCCATGGATTCATATTCATACTGTTTTGTATTATCGCAGGCAGCGCTTTGTATGATTTTATTAAAATTCTCTACCTCAGAATCCAAATCATCTTGGGTTCGTATTTAAATTCTTAAGTTTATTTTTCTTCTTTAAAACTAGTCCAGTCAGTGGATTAATTAATCAATATGGGCTTACTTTGTTTCTTCGTAACTGTCGCAGCTAAGTTTAATATAACTGCAGGATGATCGGAATCCAAATTATAGGTAGCTTCTAAACTAATGAAATTTGGCGAAATTTTCTTCACAAAAAAGAAGTCTAGCAGATCTGGTATCTTATTTCTATCACTTGGCCAATATGCTGGTCTATCAGTGGATTGGCACTAACAACCAATTTCTTTAATAGCTTTTCTTAGCTCTCTTCCTCTTGTTGAGGTCTATCTAGAACCCCAATTAATATATTTGACATTATAATCACCTCCCAGAATAAACCTTTCTTAAGGAGATTCAGGAGATCTTTGAATGAACCACTTTATAACCCGTTCCTGAGGACAGTAAAGTACACTAACATCAATATTTTGCTTATAAGACTCTATTCGTACAGCAACAAATTGGCTGTCCTCTCTTTCTACTTTACTTATTTCATTACGTTTTATATTATTCCATTATTAGGATGCGCCGCTTTATATTCCATGTAGCCATTTATTTTTATATTTGTTTGCTGTTTTAAATGTGTCTCCGTTACTAAACATATAATAATTTTTTGGGTCCATAGGAATATTCCTAATATACGCTTTCTATTAAAAACGCCATTTGCATTCCACGTCACAATTCTTATTATATCTTCGTCCATTATTTTTTTATTCTTTTTGGTGTACATACATAAACATTACCGTGCTTGTCTTCTATTCTATTCAATCTCAATGAGATTTCGTTTATAGTTTTTATCATATTTTGCATCATTTGCATTATATTTATATTTCTTTCAGCAGGGTTTTGAAGTGATGAATGTCTTTGTTCTTTGGTATGGTTATATGTTTCACCTCTCGCCACTTGGGAAAATTGTATTCCCTGCACACCTTTACCCAATGTAATTGTTTTCGGGATTTTTGGAATTTTAGGAGTATTTTTTCGTATAATTTTTATTTGTTTCTGTTTTGTAAGTTTATTTTTTTTTGTAATTCCTTTGCGACTATACAACCCCTGTGATTCGCAGGATGTGCCTCAGAGCAATTTGCACACTTTGGAGCTTCGATTTTTTGTTTAGTACAATTTATCGCCAAATAGGGACTGGCACACTTGACACACTGAGCCAGACGCTGGCAAATCCTTTATGTGTGGCCATATCTCTGACACCTTCTGCACTGAGGAAGAAAATTATTTCTCCTTAGTGATTCCGTTTTAATCTTCATGTGCTGAGGTACATCAATTTTGTAAATTTTATTTATGTCCTGCGAATTTTCAAAGATTAACATGAAGAGAGGAAGTCGGACCATAGTCATCTTGTTCTCTCTATTCTGCGTTCTAATTTTATTAACGACTTCAATAACCTTAAAGCCTATTTCTTTTAGCTTATTTTTAATATCTTCGGTTTGGCACGAAGGAACTTATTTCAGGTGACATATCTGGGGTATAAAATCCTTTTATTTTGTTCATTGCATTGATTTAGTTTTATTTCGAAGTTTACTTCTCCCAACCTTTGGTAATAAGGAGCTCGTGCTAGGCAGCACGCCCAATTTCTGCCGTTCCTCAGGGATCAGTCGCATACCAGACAGCCGTCTATTCTGGATTAGACGCTTCTGGATTTGTACTGGATTTTAGTGGACTCTTACCCCAAACTGAACTGGGCAGAACTCGATTTCCCCAGCCTGTGCAGGTGATACCTAACGATACCTGCAGTCGAAATTGTATCGTGGCAGACAGGAATCCGCCGCTGTTATTCTGTGAGTCCTGTGGGCCAATTTTCGCCCGCCTCACCCTCGCCAGAGAGAAATCGGAAGGTTATTAGCCTAGCTTTCGTCACTATATGGAGATTCAGTGGTGGCAACAGAACCATTACCCCCAGTGCAGCAGTCAGAGCCGTCCGCATTGCCCCGATTATGAACCGCCCGTCTGATGAAGGTAACCAAAGTCCTTTTGCTGGGATTTATATTCAACCCATCAGGCCGTTCCGTCAGACCCAGCTCGCCAGCATACTTTTTGGAAAGCACTCTGAGGAGACGTGCACTGCTAGGGAGCTCATATATACCCTTGCAGAACGTCCTTTATGAGCTTCTTTTCGCTTTCCTTATTTCTCTATTGCATATCGGATTGAGCTTTTGTACTCTCCCCCCTAACCCGACGCCGTGTGCTTATTGAAGTGGTTTCTGGTCCTTTGCCTAAGCCTTAAAAGCTCCTCATTCCACCACGGGCACCTCCAATTGCCCCGCCTCGGCTTGGCGGGGCAGCTGTCGTGATCCCAAGTAACAACTTCCAAGAGTAATACCCTAAAAAATCGACCAAAAATATAATAAAACTTTCATACCACACTCGAATAATATCATAATTTTTTTTGTTTTTTTTTTGTTTTTATGCAACTCTCGTAAGGTTGTTCCAATAAAGACTTAGCACTTGTAGTGTTAAAAATTGTGTTTTTCTCATGGCAGAACTACTTTCAGCGAAATCAGTTCGATTTTATAAAATGGTGGCTTAAGCTAGAGCTAAAAGCATCATCAAATTTTAAAAAACCAGATGTAAATATTATAAAAGGTACTAATTGTTGTCAACCAGACATAATCATGCCTGACGATTCTACAAATTTACAGCAAAATAATAACCTTTTAGAGTCGAGAATTGTCGGTGCCAACTACATTTTATGTGTTACAAACGGAAACGAATAATGATATATCTGTAAACATTACTCGTTTAGGTATCCATTATTCTCATAAGAGGAATTTAATTCTCATAAGTGTAGTTGTTAGGCACGGCCATTTTAGTAGTGTCATATTTTCTTATCTAAATTTTAAACCTAATGAGACTAAGAATTCTTTTTTCGGAAAGATGTCTGAAAAATATTTATGGTACAGAAATTATTAAATTTAAATTAATGAAATGCAAAATTATAGTTTTATTTCAATATAATAAAGCTTTAGTGAAATTTATGCACATTAGTATATTTATTTTTTACTTAACAATACTTAAATTTTAAAATTTATGTAAAAAGAAAGAAAAAAGATATTAAAGGGTTAAAAAATATGTGTAAAAATTTTTTTAAATTTTAATTATTTTTAGTTGGCATTGCTCTTTTTGGAAGTACAATACCAACTTTTATGAATAAAATTTTAATGCCAGCAACTTTTTGATTTATAAAAAAATTTTCGTGGCAAAACAATTATTTTAATTTCCCATATAATTTTATAATATTAAATTTTTGAATGCAAATATTTATTGATGACATATCATACATATCATACATACGTAAACTGCTGTGTAACAACAATTATTCTGAATTCTAAATTTCTAATTATTATTTTTCTATTTGTCAAACTTAATAATAACGCACATGGGTTTGCAAACATTATATTTAGTTAATGTAAATATTTTCCCATACATAACTTTCTCACAATATTTTAGTAGGAGTCAAATTACATATAATATGTTTGTTCATTTTATTTAAGTAAATTTGAAACCTACATGATACGTATGTTAAGTTAACATGGGAAAATTATGAATTTTATAAATGCATAAAATTGCTTACTAGTGTATTTCTGTGGGAAATAATTAAATTAAAGTACTCGTAGCATAATTTTTGTGTAAATAGGTCAGATTTTTGATAAATAAATTAATTTACCTCAAACCAAGCAACAAGAAGTTTTTCCAATCAAGCTCTCTAATATTTCGGGGGCTCAACCGGAATAGCTAGCCGCTAGGCTTGTCAAACTCAACAAACATTTTGGGGGCTTCTACGGAATATCTAGCCGCAAGGCTAGATAAACCCAACAAACTATGGAAACAATTTAATATGTTTTATAAAAGAGTTTTGGAGCGCGAACACTGATCACGCATATTTCAAAACTGAATACAAGACCGAATCACAAGTACGGTACCAGCTCAACGCGCAAGACAACCGAAAGGCTTCAAAGCTGAAAAGCAAAAAGCAAGCTGACGCAGACAATGAAACGGACGCCGATTTTGAAGAGCACAATAATGACGAAGCTGAGTTAATCCTAATGACATACAGCAACAGCAACGTTACAAAAAGCAGCACAATAAAATAAAAATGTTTTATCGGGGTATCAATAAGGTAGACGAATGCATGCAACAAAAGGACTCTGTCGCGTGTGTGCAGTATCTTGAAACATTGACCACATATTGGAAAAATGTCATTAGAACAAATGATGACATCATTTCCCATGCCGAAAATGAACAAGAATCAGAATACCTAAAAAATGAGCATTTCGAAAAAGTTGAAGAGAAACATCAGGAAATTGTCATAAGAATAAGGGAGCATACGCTGAAGCAAATTCAATCTGGTGAATCTACAACAGCACAAGAAAACCAAGTAAAATGATCGCAAATTAACATACCAACGTTCAATGGCCAGTATAACTCATGAACCAGCTTTTCAACCTATTCAATTAGCTTATGCATTCAAATAGCCAATTGGATAACGTTCAAAAATTTCATTACCTCAAAAGTCTACTGTAGTCAGAGCCAATGAACTTAATAAAACATCTCCTAGTAACTAGTGAAAACTATGTTACTGCATGGAAATTAATAACAGCCAGGTACAACACAAGGTAAAATAATGTCCAATTTGTAAATAGCAGTATAAAATTAGCTCATGTCGAAAATTCAAAGACACTAGTCTTACTCAAAAATGGGCAGCTGGAAGAAGGCACAACTTCTGCTCAAACTGTCGCAGCAGCAATCATTTGAGAAACAAATGCATTTCAAAGAGTACTTGCATGAAATGCAACTAAAATCATCGCAGCCGGTTACATGATGAAAGTAGAATAAAAACACATAATGCACAGAAGAATGCGGGAGACCAAGGCAGTCGTCGTTTATAACAAAGGAAGTTGCAAGTCAATTACAACTCAAAAGAACAAAAATTGATGCCATAATAACTGGTACCGGTGCAAAAGAAATAAGCTCTGTAAAGAATAGTGTGAGCATACCAATTACATCAAAGCAATGTAATGAATTTTTTGGGCGCCACCACGACTTACGTTCTGGAAAACCTGACAATAATCGTGCCACAAGAACAAGTACATAAGGACAAATGGGAGCACCTTAGGAACATAAAGTTAGCCGATCCTGAATTTGAAAAACCACCAAAGGTTGATCTTATATTAGGAAGATATCATTGGTGAAATTTTGCTTAGTGGAATAATAAAAATAAATCATACCATCCAACATCTTTGGATTAATTGTAAACAGTCTTTGAATTGATTGTAGTGGGTCCTGGAGCAATGAAAACCCTTAAAAACCGCTTAATATGTCATATTACACCTGATGACATTGATGCGCAAGTGAAACAATTCTGGGCCGTCGAAGAAATACCGAAGAATGAAATGATGAAAGAAGATGAAGAGTGTGAAACATTTTATGAAGCAACTACTCAGCGCAATAACGAAGGGAGATATATTGCTCGAATCCGCTTCAGAGAAGACTATAAAGCAGCATTGCTTAATAACGACCGTTAAAAAAAGAACCTAGGCCATATGAAAAGATGTGATATAGGCAACCAAGATGAATCATACTTTTTACCACATCATGCAGTTATAAAAGAAAAAAGCGCAACCACGAAACTTCATGTTGTATTTGATGGATCCAGTAAGTCGCAAAACAACATAAGTATCAATGATGTCATAAGGACAAGGCCAAAACTTCAACAAGATTTAACTTCTGTTATAACCCGATAGAGAAAACACAAATATGTTTACACGGCAGACATTGAAAAAATGTGTCGCCAGATTTTAATTAATGACGAAGTCAAGAATATGCAAAAAATTGTCTGGAGATATTGACCAAATGATCTGATTCAAGAGTATACGTTAAACACAGTTACGGAATAGCTGCATCTTAATATTTAGCAATGAAACAGATGAACAAAATGCGTTTCCAGTAGGGGAAAAAATCTTACGAATCGATATGTATGTAGATGATGTAATGTGAAAGCGCTGCCTTTAGACTTCACAAATGGGCAGGTAACAACCCACAACTCGTATATTATACGGTGTTGACAAAATGCGTTGAAATGGGAAATATACAAATTGAGTCACGTAAAATATTAGGAATACGATGGTACCCAAAAGAAGACGAATTTAGAATAATAATCGACCTGTCGAATAAACCAAAATATATCACAAAAAGGATTGTACTTCTCAAAATCCTAAGAATTTTCGACCCACTTGGGTGAGTAGCACTAGTTGCATTAACCGCAAAAATGATTCTACAAGAAATATGGAACAAAAATATTGATTAAGATGAGCTGTTACCGTCACGCCTTCATGATAAATATATCAATTTTCGCAACCAACTGTAATTTATAGATTATATAAAAGTTCAAAAGTGGTTTTTCTACACTTCAAAAAAACCACTTGAATTCGTGGGTTCTGTGACGCTTCAGGTAGAACATATACCGGAGTAGTATACTCACAACTGCACCAAAACGGTTATAAATCACAGAACCCATTAAATAATATTAATCAGCGCGAAAACAAAAGTAGCATCGACTTCGCAAAAACTTTCAATATCGAGACTAGAACTAAAAGAAGCAGAATTACTATTGAAACTGCTTAATAAGGTCGCAGATAATTTAGAAATATCAAACATATTACTATATGCATGGACCGATTCCTAATTAGTACTTTCCTGCCTCCAGAAAATCCCAAGTAAGTGTAAAATCCCAAGCGTTAAAATCATTCAACAATCACCAAGGAACTCACTCTTATACTAGCACTGTTATGAGAGTTTTATGTTTTAAAAACTCTTTTAATGGGGGCTTAACTCTCATTACAAGAATTAGAAACCTAGTGAGAACTATATAAGAACAAAAGAGTACAATTACTAGAGTTATTGATTCTTGTAATGAGTGCTAAGTTCCCTTACTGAAAGTAGTTCTGCTATGAGAGTAGCAGAATTTTTAACACTATAAGTGCTATGTCTTTGTTGTAAGAACCTTACAAGAGTTGCATAAAAACAAAGAAAAGAAAAAAAAATGTGATGTGGTCAGCACATAACCGACCGCAATGTGTATTGTCTAGTTAAGTGAAAGTATTACAGAATATTATAAAAATCTCTGTTAAATACTTCTTTCCAATTTTTAGGACATTAGTAAGCTTATAGTTAACATACCTAGAAAAATATAAATTTGGCTCGCTTTGTGCTACCCGAATTCCCTAAAATGCTCACCAGTTAGTTTCGGTAACAACCAGAACTCAAATATCAAAATTCGAGAAATTCCATCAATTCGGTCCGTAAATATGGTGAAAAATGTAAAATCGGCCCGCAGATCAATTTTCGAGCCCTGATCTTTCCAAAAAATTTATATGTTCATTGTTTCAATACGAAGAATTTAAATATTAAATTTCAATGCAATCTGTTGATTATTTCTCTTTATATACGCAAAAATATATATGTGGATCGTAGTAAACGCCCAGTTGCTGATGCCTGATTTCTTCCAAAAGTTAGGAATTTTCGCGTACGTTCGAGCAAAGCTTATCTATGAAATTTCAAGTAAATCAGTTGAATATTTTCTTCGAAATGGTGAAAAATGTGAAATCGGCCCGCAAATTAGTTTTGAGGTCCTGATCTTTCCAAAAAATTTATATGTTCATTGTTTCTATACGAGGAATTTAAATATTAAATTTCAATGAAATCGGTTGATTATTTCTCTTTATATACACAAAAATGTATATTTGGCCCGGAGTAAACGTTCAGTAGCTGATGCCTGATTTCTTCCAAAAGTTAGGATTTTTTGCGTACGGTCGAGCAAAGCTTATATATAGAACTTCAAGAAAACCGGTTGAATATTTTCTTCAAAATGTTCAAAAATGTAAAATAGGCCCGCTAAAAAGTACAGTTTCCGAGGCCTGATATATCCTGAAAGTTGATCAATCCGTGCCATGGTCGAAGTAAACTTACATATAAAATTTCATCAAAATCGGTTCAGCCCAACTTGAGATACACGCGTGCAGACACAGACCGACAGACCGACAGGTTGCCAAAAATAGTTTTTTTATACTTCCCTACTATGGAGGAGTGCATTCCAACCGAAAACTCGATATGCAAAATTTGTTGCCATCACACAACGTACCTATTTTATACGCAATACGGTTGGTAAAAATTATGAGAGTTGTTACTTGGGCAGTAGTTCCAAGCCTCGCAAGCTCGTTTGCCTTGCAGTTCCCCGGTACTCTCTGTGTCCGGGGACTCAGACCAAGTTTATTTCGAACTGCCCCGCCGTCTCGTTAAGAGACGAGCTGCAGTCCCGGACCGTTCTAGACGTGAAAACCTCAGAGCCCAGTGTCCTTATCGCGGCCTGGCTTTCAGTGAAAATACTGACGCCACCGGCCGAAGCGACATTGCCACCAAGCCAGCGCGAAGTTTCCCCAATTGCGACCACCTCAGCCTGAAATACACTACAGTGATCCGGCAGAGGAAAGAGAGCTCGACTTCTAATTGCTTAGATCAAACTCCCCCACCCGTGTAAAAATGCACCGAACCTTCGGCAGCAACTGTCTCGTTCAGCCAGACTTATCTAAACGGAATCTAATTTTGCTTGTCAGTCTGAAGTTCTAGCTGTGTGGAGCGCTGGTCGCCAAACCAGAACGCCGTGCAACAGGGTCGGCCTCACCACTGTGGTGTATACTCAATAAACCACGTTTGGTTTCAGGCCCCACCTCTTCCCGAAAGGCAGGGAGTGCCCTGCCAACAGAGCGCTCAATGCATGATCCCCCAAAGCTAGCCCTGATGGTTTTGCCTGACAGCATGTTGCCTATCAGAGCAATCAGAGGGCCATGAATCGTGAGCCCCGACAGCGACTAAGCTCGCGACTCGATATTGTTGAATGTGCCCTCAATATCCACGAAAGCAACCGTTGTTTATTCTCTGCAGTCCAGAGATTTTTCAATGTAGTGTATCAAAGAGTAGAGGGCCAATATAAATCTTGATAACCGATGATATAAACCTTGAAGTAAGGTTACTTCTTATGTATACGTCCATTCAATATCTTTAATAGAAAATTTCCAATATCATTAATAGAAATATTTCAAATATCTTTAATAGAAAACTCGTTACACTGATAGGTCTAAGATCCTTTGGGCAGCTGTAAATTCTTCTCCCAGCCTTAAGAATGAGAACCACCTTAGCAACATTCCACGTTTTTGGAAAGTAGGTTATATCTATACAGCACTCATAGATTATCTTAAGCCAAGGATGGACAACCTACGCAGCGTATTGTTGTTCTGCTAGCGCTATGTCGTCAGGACCAGCTGACTTAACGTTATCAAAGCCGCGAATGGCCCAGTGTATTCCCCTCTCAGTGATCATAAATAGGGTTTAACATAATGCTCGATTGTAAGGGTTAATTGAGTGAGTAAAGAAAAATAATTATAGTTTTTAATGTCATGGAATCTATAGTTAGCTTTTTGTGTTTATAGAAATTTTAAAAAGCTTGAGGTTCCAGAAATATAAGGTGTTAAAAATTCAAATTTTACAAATTTCAAGAGGCGACAACTTGAGAGGAGGTAAATTGTTAATGTCTAACAGTTGTTAATGTCTGATAGTTCTACAGGCTGGGGTTTAGAAGAAAAACGAAATAAAAAATTTGGAAAAAAAGGACTTTAGGTAACGGTAAATTTGAACGGCTACTTTGCTTTTTTAAAGTTGAACTATACCGCGCTAGGGGAAGCAAGCCACTGCCTTTCTGCGTTTGCAAAATTTCAAAAATGCTTATGGTTTCATTGCAACAAATAGTTAAAAAAGGCCATTTTTAGGGTTTTGGTGGGGGTATAACTTCTAGAGGAGGGAGATAGGTAAAAATTTTGTTCTACGGAAATAAGTTTTTAGTACAGATCTATTATATATACGTATTAAATTTCAGCTTTCTATCTTCAATGGTGTAAAAGTTTTGTAAACAAAAAAAGTGTCCACAGACGGACGGACGGACAGAGTGAAACTAATAAGCACTTTTTTTCAAAAAATTTTTGGAAAAGTTGTAAAAAGAAAAAAAATGATTTTATTACTATTTAAAATAAGCCTTGTTGGACAATTTTATTGCAAATTCAGCGCAGAAAGTTTTAAAATTGCAAATTTAGAAAGCTTTGAAAATGAATATGCGGTTAATCTTAATTCTTAAAATGAAATTAAAAAATATAATTCCTCAAGAATTAAATTTTATTCAACAAAACTAAAATGCTTCTGAAAATATGTGCCGAATACGATAACCGAATACAACACACGGAATATTGATTTTTGCAAAGACTGAATTTTTTTATGACAAAAAAACTTCTTTAGCAGAAACCGGTTTTAACGTAATACAACTCAAAACTACAAAACACAAAAAAAATGCTGTCGTTATATGTATTTTAATCAGCAATTCAGATTTTCGGGTAATGATGTTTTTTCTTTTTAATAATTATTATAATTCCGCATGTTTCGAATGAAAGATGCTCTTCATTTTCTTTCTCGTACTATTATAAGAGATTTCTGCATTGAAATTTTTTAGGAAAATTAGCTTACTACCGCTTTTTTTATGGTTTCTCCATAATTTTTCTGGTACTGAGATTCGATGTTTCCCCTTTTATTAATTTAGATGTTCATTTCGTCATTATGTGATTGGCAAAGCTTCTTCAACTATATCAATCTGCAATTGATTAAGAATGCTATATTCTCCTACTATTCCTAATAATTTGTTTCCAAGATCAAGACTTATTACTTTTATTGATTCTGAACTGTTATTGAATATTTCGTTATTCATTTTAATTTTAATGTGGTTGTTCCGTCCATTTTTAGCACTTTTCCAAAAAAATTTTTGAAAAAAGTGCTTATTAGTTTCACTCAGTCCGTCCGTCCGTCCGTCCGTCCGTCCGTCCGTGGACACTTTTTTTGTTTACAAAACTTCTACACCCTTGAAGATAGAAAGCTGAAATTTCATACGTACATAGACCTTCACTAGAAACTTATTTCCGTAGAACAAAATTTTTACCTATCTCCCCCCGTTTAGAAGTTATACCCCCCCAAAACCCTAAAAATGGCCTTTTTTAAATATTTGTTGCAATCAAACCATAAGTATTTTTGAAATTTTGCAAACGCAGAAAGGCAGTTGCTTGCTTCCCCTTGGGCGGTATACTGTAGATAAACTTAAAAAGAACAAAATGGCCATTCAAATTTACCGTTATCTAAAGTCCTTTTTTTCCAAATTTTTGATGTCGTTTTTCTTCTAGACCCCAGCCTGTAGAAGCTTGAAATTTTAGAGACTTTTATACATTAACAAATAGTTCATTTCGTTAGAAGAAAATTTTTTTTCCATCTCCACCCCCTCTCAAGTTATCGCCTCTTGAAATTTTATAAAATTTGAATTTTTGACACCTTATATTTCCGAAACCGCAAGCTTTTTCTATAAACGCAAAAAGCTAACGGTAAATTCCATGAAATTAAAAAAATATAATTATTTTTCTTAACTCACGCAATTAACCCTTAAAATCGAGCATTATGTTAACCCCTTTTTATATTAATTTTTGATTTATTTCAAAGACTGCATATACTCGTATGCGTCATCCTATATATAGGCAATCCTAGAAATAGTTAAATATGAATGAAAATAGTTTTAATAGTGTGGTAGGTACACATAGACTGTATTTAAAAGCAGAATTTTTACTTGTTGAAGGGAAAAGTGCTACAATACAAACCATTGGTTTGACCCAACTTTATTATAATTAACAAATAATTGTAGCTTCTCACACATTATTGTTGGTGTTGCAAACTTTATTATTTCAATTGCATTTGCTTAGAATATAGTTTTAATATAATTGATGAACTTAATTTGTATTTAGTAGACAAGCGTTTACAATTTCTTCTTTAGCTGTTTGAATTTTTCAAGCCATCAACCGGGATTAATTTTTTCTTAAGATCTAAAACTTTGACGAGTTTTGAGAATTTATCGATAACGGTAATAAATTTCTCGTTTTTCATTTTTATTTAGTCCATGTGAATTATGTCACTAGAATAAATTAAGATTATTATTTTCTTCTGCACTGTGGACTGTGAACAAAATCTGTAAATTTTTTTTTGCGACGCATAGATTAGCCAAAGTCTAAGCGATGGTCTGCATCTCATTTTTATTTGCGGCATAGTTCTCTTCTCTTTGGTAAAGGGCCTGAATGTAAACGTTATAGGGTTACCCTTATATATTTCGCCACGTTTGTTTCAAAAATGGAGGGTTTATCAGAGTCTGAAAAAGCTAAAACTTCACATCTACTTCTGACGTAATTTTGATTTTCTTTAATTAAAATGCTTTGATTCTTGCACTTTCTCCACGAGTTAAATTAATTAGCGGCTTTTGTTAACATTATTCCTTGATAAATTTTCTGTGGAAACATATTAAGTCTTAAGGTTTAATTTTTTAAATAATGGACACTTTTTATGGAATAATATGGTCGTCTGAGTGGATGTATAGATTAAATTTCCATACAAATGTTTTAACAAAATTTTTCTATGCTAAAATTATCCATCCCCTCAAAAGATATTTTTTTTTGTGTAACAATGGCTATTGTTCATTGCCAATATTGGTTACTTAAAAACGCAATGAACGTAATTAAAAAATTCAATTTTTCTTTTCACGTTTAACGTTTTTTATCAGCTATACGTTTAAATTATTTCTACCAAACGCATTGTATACAATCAGATGTGATGACACTAAATTTTGGATGTCGAGCTTTCGATGGGAAGGCACTTCTCCATAGTAGGAAAGCCTAAAAAAATTAAAAGACATTAAATTTAAAATTGACCTGCAAAAAAGAGCAGTTCCCAAGGCCTGATAGCCGAACTTGAGATACACGCTTACATACACAGACAGACAAATAGACCGATAGACCGAAATTTCTCTAAAAGTAGTTTATTTACGGTTCCCCGTAAATAAACTACTTTTAGAGAAGTTTCTACTATGGAGAAGCGATTTCCCACCGAAAACTCGATATAGTGATATATGATTACCTAATTTTAACCAGGGATTTTGAAGGCAGCTGAAATTTTCTTGGGCACCATTATGGATATTTATGGTCTGAAGCATCCTTGATCTTCAAATCTAACGTAGAATTTTATGCCGCCACATCACATCCAAAATATTTTTTATAATTTAGATTTTAGGTTATATCAAAATTATAAATTTTAAATGACTGTGCTTACATGTCTAATAAATAATTATAGCAAAGTTGATAAACAAAATAAATTTTGGCAATCAATATAATGCAAGAAGGATTTGGAATTTTATTTCTTATAAAAGAAATATTTCCATATAATGAATATACATTAACAGAAAGTATTATATTTCAGTTGAACGTACCATCGTACGAATGTACTTATGAAAACAACACATTTGGTACAATGGTGTCAAATTTTCCATCAGAGCTCCATATCAAATTTAATATAGCTTTCACTAAAATATAATCTATAAGAATCATTTTTCAAATTCTTTCAATCCAAATGTGTTAATATTTCACATTTAGCATTATTTTTTAGCACTTTTCCAAAAATTTTTTGAAAAAAATGCTTATTAGTTTATAGTCTGTCCGTTGTGGACACTTTTTTTGTTTACAAATCTTCTACACCCTTGAAGATAAAAAGCTGAAATTTAATACGTACATTGTAGATTGTAGATTGTAGATTCTAAGGGAACTGAGTGGGGACAGGAGCATCCCCCCAAGCCACCGCAGCCATTTTTGACTTATTGTAGCCACCCCACTCTCCCGTCTATAATATCCCCGTCCCAATCACAAAGCCGGAGATATCCCTAAGGGAGTTGGACAATAGTTCCCGAACACTTAGGGACCCATGTCCAAGACAATTGCGGCGCCGAACAGCCAGTGCCGGACAGTCGCAGAGAATGTGCACGGCGGTCTCATCGCCACCCCCACAAAATCTGCACAGGGGGGAGCCCGACTTCCCCAGCCTGTGCAGGTGGTATTTCACCGGGCAGTGCCCCGTGAAGAAATTCGCAATAGTGCGAACCCGGCTCCTGCTCATCCCCAGCAACTCCGCAGCGAATCCGCCGGAGCACGCCGGAACAAACACCTTCGCATGACGGCACCCTTTCGTGTCCCGCCAGTGACGACTGCATTCCGCCGCGAGTAGGCAGGCAAGCCTGGCCCCCACGGCGGAAGAAGGCAGACCACAGAAAGGCAGCGGCTGCACAAAGGCAGCCCCAGATCCCCTCCGCGCCAACTCATCGGCAACTTCGTTGCCCGCATGGCCACTATGGCCCGGCACCCAAATGAGCATCACTCTGTTTTCCGATGCCAATTCCATAAGTGCAGCAAGGCAGCTCCAGACCAGCTTGGATGTAACCTGAGCTGAACGGAGCGCCAGCAGTGCAGCCCTGCTGTCTGAGAACACATAGATGGTGCGGTTTCTATACCCCCTTTCCAAATTGATTCTCAGACAGATCTCTATTGCATGTATTTCGGCCTGGAACACTGTGCAATACGGGTCAAGGGTTGCATATACACGCGTGTCCGGGCGGACACCGTATACGCCCGAGCCCACACCCGACTCCGTTTTGGATCCGTCCGCATACCACACGCTCGAACCCGACCCAAGTACCGGACCACCCCGATCCCACGTCCATCGATCAGGAAACAGAACCCTGTACTTGTGGTCGAAGTTGTACCGCGGCAGACAGGTATCTGACATGGTTATTCTTAGAATCGGATCGCCCTCAATGAAGTCTCTGTGAGTTCTGTGGGCCAACTTTAGCCCTGCCCCGTCCTCGCCAGAGAGAAGTCGGTAAGTCACCAGCCGAGCTTCCTTCAATATATGGAGGTGCAGTGGCGGCAATCCGATCATCACCTCCAATGCAGCGGTGGGAGCCGTCCGCATCGCCCCGGTCACTCCCAGGCAGGCCAGCCTCTGTAGCTTTTCCAGCTTGGCCCGCACACCCGCCTGCTGAGCTTTACGGCACCATACAATCGACGCATAGGTGACGATGGGCCTAGCAAGGGCCGTATATAGCCACAGTGCTATTCTGGGACTAATTCCCCAGGTCCCCCCGATGAAGCTCCTACACGTCCACAAGGCCGCCGTAGCTCTCCCGATAACTCTATCGATATGGGTATTCCAAGAGAGACGATCATCCAGGGTTACCCCCAGATACTTCACCTCCCTCGAGTAACTGATACGTTCACCAAACAGAATTGGGCTCGTTAATCTGTCCCTGCTTCTGCGTCTGGTGAAGGCGACCAAAGTGCTCTTGCTTGGATTTATATTTAACTCAACGCCTTTGCACCACCTTTCCACAACACGTAAATTTTGCTGTAGAAGATCAGAAATAGTGCTCTCAAATTTTCCCCGCACGACGAAGGCCACATCGTCAGCGTATCCCCAGACACGCGCCCCGGAGCCCCTGAGAGCAGCTATTAGATCATCCACTACAATGGACCACAGGAGGGGCGAAAGAACCCCGCCCTGCGGACATCCTTTTGCAGCGGAGATGAAGAGTATATCGTCAGCTATGGTGGACTTAATAATCCTATCCTGTAGCATCCGATTGACCCATCTGCTAGTCGTCGCATCAATCCCTCGTTTGTGCAACGACTCACAGATGACATGATATGGGGTGTTGTCAAAAGCTCCCTCTATATCAAGGAAGCAGCCAACTGCTACCTCCCGCACTTCCAGTGAGTTTTCAAGGACCCCACCAGACTCTGCAGAGCGAGTACAGTAGACCTTCCCGACTGATAGGCGTATTGAGATTCATGCAAGGGATTGCTTCCCAGTGCACCGTCCCGTATAAATCTATCAATCACTTTTTCCATTGCTTTCAATAGAAAAGAAGTAAGGCTGATTGGACGGAAAGACCTTGGGTGGTTGCTTGGTCGCTTACCCACCTTCGGAATATACGTCACTTTAGCCACCCTCCATGCCTGAGGGATGTAACCCCACGCATAGCTGGCGCGAAAAATTCCCAACAGTGCTCTAGCGATATGTTGGAAACCCCTCTGCAAAAATGCAGGATATATCCCGTCATCACCTGGAGATTTGAAGGGCCTGAAAGAGAAAACAGCCCATCTAATCCTGCCCATCGTGAAGACTAGACATTATATAAATGAAAATAATTTTAGTAGTGTGATAAGTATACATAGACTGTATTTAAAAGCAAAATTTTCACTTGTTGAAGGGAAAAGTGCTACAATAAAAAACCATTGGTTTTTACTGTAGCAACCCAACTTTATTAAATTTAAACTTCTTCTTTTAACGGCACAAGTGTATGTACAATCATTTTCATTGTACAAGTGTATGAAAAATAAGTAAAAATGTTAATGCATTATACCCTGCACCTTCGTTGTTGTATAGCAATTACTCAAACCTGTGAAACCATTCTACAGAAACTTCACGCATATGACTTATAACTGGATACACAACTACTAACTTTCATGAATCTGACTTTATTATTTTTCCAAATATTTAAAATCAGCTTTTGGACTTGTATGGGAGATACTCGAACCTGTCAATCAATTCAACTAAAACTTCAGAAATACTTCAACTAAAACTGGACACACAACTGCCAAGTTTCATTAATCTGAGCTTATTATTTTTCTGAATATAAAAAAATTTGCTTTTGGAGTTGTATGGCAGCCATCCGAACCGGTGCAGCTATCCCATTAAAATTTTTAGAGTATGTGTAAAATATAATTGGACACATGTACACAAAATTTTATATTGATACTTTTTTTAGTTTTTGAAATATTTAAAATAAACTCTTTGAGTTGTATGGCAGCTACCCGAACCCGTTGTCCGAATTAGTCCAATTACAATAGGATTCGTGCTTGGCACAAAAGAAAAAACTTGTGAAAGTTTGGTATGGGTTGCACTATTCGTTTTCGAGCTATCGTGCGATCGGACGGACGGACGGACGGACATGTCTAAATCGACTCAGAATTTGACGCTGAGCAAGAATAGATACATATGTTCATACCGAAGACGACTCCTTCAAGTAGTTACAAACTCCATACCAAAGTTAATATACCCTTCACGAAGCGCAGGGTATAAAAAATGCAACATAAACATTTTTAAGTGGATCGTTCGTTCACACTATGTTTTAATGTTTTAATTTAACATAGGTCAGTTTAGTTAAGTTAAAATTGTAATTGATTTTAGTTCTCTTAAAATATGAAAGTACAAAAAAAAATTTACGATAAAAAAGAATTTATGAAAATAAAAGAGAAAAATTAAAAAATAAAAGTGTCGTTTGTTTTGATTAATTTGTATTGAAATAATATTTTAGTTGATTATTTCAAGAGGATAATCTTTCAGAATATTATCATCATTTGATGTAGATGATATAACTCCTTCCTCCTTATGATTCGACTCCTGGCGATCACATTTTAATATCACTTTTGATTTGAGGGGTTTTGATTTTATTTTATAATGAAAATAACACAACATGAACAACCCAATAAAAACAAGAATAAATATCAGTGAATTAACAGTCAGATTTGTATACCATTTCTGAGTATTTTCATATTTCACTTCTTCTATGTGTTTAGTATCATTGAAATGGTTGTAACACAAATCTGTTAAATAAATTTTATCAACGACATTTAAAACACTAATATTGCGTTCAAAAAGGTGTACTATTTCATTATATTCTTCTTCAAAATTTTCTTGACGAAATTTATTTATTAAAGTTTTACAGTTGGAAAATTTGATTATGTTGTTGCTTTTAATTTTAATTGGATGTGAATTTTTTCCACAATTATTAAACAGTAGAGTTTCATTTAGATTTTTTGTTTAAAACGACAGAATCAGATAATGGTTTTATTTCTGTTGAGAGGTTTTTTATGAAAATTGCATTGCATGTAGTTATTGCTTAATAAATTAGATATACAATTATCATCAAAAGATATTAAGTCCTTTTTAGCACTTTTCGAAAAATTTTTTGATAAAAAGTGCTTATTAGTTTCACTTTGTCCGTCCGTCCGTCCTTCCGTCCGTCTACACCCTTGAAGATAGAAAGCTGAAATTTAATACGCCCATATGTAGATCTTTACTAGAAACTTATTTTCGTAGAACAAAATTCTCCTATCTCCCCCACTCTAGAAGTTATTCCCCCCCCCCCCCTCCCCAAATCCATAAGAATGGAATTTTTTAACTATTTGTTGCAATCAAACCATAAGTATTTTTGAAATTTTGCAAACGCAGAAAGGCAGCGGCTTGCTTCCACTAGCGCGGTATACTATAGTTAAACTTTAGAAAAACAAAATGGCCGTTCAAACTTACCGTTATCTAAAGTCCTTTTTTTCCAAATTTTTCATGTCGTTTTTCTTCTAGACCCCAGCCTGTAGAAGCTTAAAATTTTAGGAGCTTTTAGGCACTAGCAAATACTTCATTTCGTTAGAAGAAAATTTTTTTCCATCTTCACCCCCTCTCAAGTTATCGCCTCTTGAATTTTTGACACCTTATATTTCTGAAACCGCAAGCTTTTTCAAATTTCTATAAACACAAAAAGCTAACGGTAAATTGCATGACATTAAGAAATATAATTATTTTTCTTAACTCACACAATTAAACCTTAAAATCAAGCATTATGTTAGCCCCACTTTATATTAATTATTGCTTTATTTCAAAGACTGCATATATGCATCATCCTAATATTTGTAATCCTAAATGAAAATAATTTTAATAGTGTGGTAGGTATACATAGGCTGTATTTAAAAGCAGAATTTTCACTTGTTGAAGGGAAAAGTGCTACAATACAAGCCATTGGTTTGACCCAACTTTATTTAAAATATCTTTTTTATCTACATACTTATAAATGTTTTCTTTACAAGTTATAATTTTATTAACATTAGTACCAAGTTCTAAAAATTGATCTTTATTCGGTATTTTTTTTAAAATAGTTTTAAAACATTTTTCTTTAGTAAAAATTGGTACATATATTACAAAAACAATAGTATTTTTAAATAAAACACAATTTTTTATATATGGAAACATTTTAATGGTTATATTATATTTAGTTGTTTCCTCATCTGTTAGGATATTTCTTGACAATATTTCTAATTTACTAGATAGAATTATGTCCTTTATATGATATATTTGGCTTTGTAGCAAATTAATATTTTCGTTTAGCTCAAATTTTACATTAAATAGATTAATTCCTTCATTTATTTGGTGAATATTATTTTGAAATTTTGTTTATTACATTGGTTATATTTTCTTGTGCTACATTAATATGAGATGTTATCTTTTCAATCTGCTCTGAAATTTGTTTATTTATTGTTACCTGATCATTGAGATTTTCAATTATTTTTCCGTTGTTTTTTTCTATTACCGCGAGATGATTTTCTATTTCTTACCTACCTTCATCCTTATCCATAGTGCTAGTTAGAAATTTTAATGCATTGCTAGCTATATTAATTAAGCCTCGTTTGCTTATACGATGGGGGACTATGCTGTTAAACTCTGATTTTAGTTTTGTTAATTTATGATTTAAGAGGTTAAAAGTGTTAGTATTTTCATGCAGTTAAATTATGTTAGTTGCTAATTTAGTGATAGTTTCTTCATATTTTGAGAGATCAATTATGTGCAATATTCTTTTATAACTATGTATGTATTACTTTTATTTCTGTATCATGAAGTAATTTCTGTATGTAGCCATTGCCTTTAGATACCTCGTTGAGATATGTTGAGGACTAAGCAAGAGCATGCGCTGTTAATATAAAAAGTAAAAAGATTTTAATTATTCCCGGAAAAAAATTACAGTTATTAGACTGAGAAGGTAATCACTTTTATATTTAAATCTCTTTTTAAATTGGCTTTTATACCTGGGCAAGGTTTCTTTACTACTTTTAACATGAGTTTCGTCGGATTCAACAATATCAACTTTTTTGTGATATGGTTGAAATTTTGTAACTTTGTTTAATTTTTTGGATTATTAATTTTTCTTGATATTAAAGAAAAATGTTCTGGCTTTATTAAACCATTAACAAAATCTATGGGTCTTTTTCGCGTAGATGAATGAATAGTTTCGTTATAAGTTTTAACTATTTGAATTATTGGGTCGACATCGTTGGGAATACCTTGTTCTTTTTCTATAACTTCAAGAACCCTTAGGTGTTCGTTTAAGGTGTTATGAAAACGTTCGATGTCGGCATTACTACTTTTATTGTTTGGAGTAGTAAAATGAATTTGTATACCCTCATTATCTAAAAAGTTTTTAAAATTTAAACTGGTAAAACCTTTTTCTCTATCAGTAACAATTTTTTCCGGTTTACCACAAGAGGAGATATAGTGCATTAAAGCAGTTTTTAAATCATTCCAATTTCGTGAGCATAAGGGGATAATATGCACATGTTTTGTAAATTTGTCAATTAGAGTGAGATATGGTTTACCTTTTTTATGGAACCAAATATCCATGTGTACAATTTGTAGAGGTCTTTCAGTTGTTTCAGTAATTTTAAAAGGTAGTTTTAAACGGATGTCGTTCATATTTCGCGATATTACAAATATGACAGTTATTAATTATTTTTTGTATTTCGATTTTTAATTTAGGATAATAAATTTCACTTCTAAGATATAAATACACATCATTAATACCTCTATGGTTTGTTTTAATGTGTTGGTTCAGTATTCTTTCATGTAGTTCACTTCTATTTGACACATCTTTTAATAGTGACGAACATTTGTTTAATTTTAAATTTTTATTTTTTGAAAAATACTTTAAATAAGTGTTTTGAAAAGCATTATAAACTACAATATCGTCGATCATTACTCCCACGATTCCTTTAGTTGGAATGTGTTTCTTAAATACGTCCACAAAAAAGTTTTCGTCCGGATTTGTAGAAACAATTGTTTTTCTTGTTCTACCATTATTTTTTTTACGTGCGACGAATTAGAGTTACCGGCACTAATAATAATTAGTGTTTTAAAAAAGTTTAGTGGAGAAAATGAAATTGGGATGTATTCAGAATTATCTTCATCAGCAGAATGTATAGTGGTATCAGTTGATCGTATTTCACTATGGTTTGAAATAGGAGAGTCATTGTCATTTGAATTCGAATTGTGTAGTGTACTTTCATTTAAAAGAATTTTTGCACGTGAAAGTGCGTATATTAATTTTTAAATAAAACAAATTAGATGCTTATTCTAAGACTGGTTTATTATTACTGGTTTTAATATATAATATAAAAATATATGCATATGATCTATGTACAGTACAATTGAATATAAAGTACAGCAATACTATTTAATATAAGGTTTGGTTCACACTGTGGAACATTAGGTGTGTTGTACATATAATTCATTAACATAATACATCTCCCCTTTTTATACCCTGTACTTCGTGAAGGGTATATTAACTTTGGTATGGAGTTTGTAACTACTTGAAGGAGTCATCTGCGGTATGGACAAATATATATATATTCTTGCTCAACGTAAAATTCTGCGTCGATTTAGACATGTCCATCTGTCCGTCCGTCCGTCCGTCCGTCCGTCCGTCCGTCCGTCTGTCCGTCCGTCCGTCCGTTATTGGACTAATTCGGACAACGGGTTCGGGTAGCTGCCATTCAACTCAAAGAGTTTATTTTAAATTTTTCAAAAACTAATAAAGCTATAAATATAAAATTTTGGTTCGGCTGGCTGCCATACAACTCCAACAACAAATTTTTTATATTCGGAAAAATAATAAAGTCAGATTCATGAAACTTAGCAGTCATGTGTCCAATTATAGGTCAAATATATTCCTGAAGTTTTAGAGGAATTGCTTGACAGGTTCGGGTACCTGCCATACAACTCCAGAAGCTAATTTTAAATACTTGGAAACATAATAAAATCAGATTCATGAGCTTTGGCAGTCGTGTGTCCAATTATAGGTCAGACAAATTTCTGAAGTTTTGATGGAATTGCTTGACAGGTTCGGGTACTTGCCATACAACTTCAAAAGCTTATTTTAAATATTTGGAAAAAAGGTAGAGTCAGATTCATGAAACTTGGCAGTCGGATGTCCAATTATAGATCAGACATGTCCGTGAAGTTTCTATAGAATGATTTCAGAGGTTCGAGTAATTGCTACACAATAACGAAAGGTGCAGGGTATAATTCAATTGGTTTATACCAACTGAAACGTTTTTACTTGTTTAAATTTAAATTTATATTTAAAAATACTAAATTTTATTTTAAAATAAATTTCAATTTCAAAACTATGTATATTTATAATAAATTTCAATTTCAAAACTATACATAATAAATTTCAATTTCAAAACTATACATAATAAATTTTAATTTATTGATTATATCTTTTACTCCAATTTATTTATTATAAAAAATTATCAAAAATGTTTAACTAAGTTGGTATTCAAATTTTAATTTAAATTTCAGTTTCTGTAACTTTTCATTAAAGATTATTTTGGGATAGAAATTCATTAGATATAAAAATATTTATTCATCGTAATAACTTACATTATACATATATACATAGATACATATATGTATTTTATTTAATTTATCAAAATTGAATGTGATTCAAGTTTATACATTTTAATTGTTACGTTTTCTTAAAAAATTCGAATTTCTTCTAAAAATTTTATCATTAAATTGAATACAATATGAACGTGGTGATTTATCTTTGCTTTTTATTGTAGCAGGTACCCATTCATTATTATTTCTAATATATACTTCTTGCCCTTCAAAAAAATTATTTTTATATTTTACATTCTTATCGTAATACATTTTATTTCTTTTATTATTATTATCGATTGTTTTAATAACTTTATTATTTTTATTATTATATTTCTTAAAAAAAATTTGTTTACCAGTTAGCAAAGTTCTGGTTTTTCTAACCATTAAAATTTCAACTGGCGACAAACAAGAGCCCTTAATAGGTGTATTCCGATATTCGAGTAATGAAAGCCATATATCATTGTTTGATTCCTTCGTTTTTTTTTAAAAGTTTTATAGAAATTCGTACCATTTGTTTAGCAAATCCATTCGATTTTGGGTACAATGGACTGCTCGTGATAATTTTAAAATCATACTTCTTTGCAAAATGCTTAAACAAGTATGAATTGAAAGGCGTATTATCTGCTATTACAATATTGGGAATACCGTGATATGAAAACACTACTTTTAGTTTCTCAATAATAGTTCTAGCTGTTTTATTATACAATGGTATAATATCCAAGTATTTTGAATAGTAGTCTCCTATAGTTAAAAACGACTTAGCATTTAATTCCATAATATCTAATCCTATTTTACTAAATGGCATTTCAGGTATATCATGATTGATTAAAGGTTCCCTGGGTTCCGAATATTTATATTTTTCACAAATGTTGCTCTTATGAATCAACTCCTCAATTTCTAAATTCATGGTTGGAAAATATACAATAGATCTAGCTCTACTTTTAGTTTTTTCAACACCCAGATGTGGTAAATGTAATTGATATAATACGTCATCTCTTAAAGATTTGGGTACAAAAATACGGTCGTTCAAAAATATCAATCCATCAACTACAAAAAGATCATTTCTATTTTTCCAAAAGGGTTTCAGCTTTTACATAATAATTCTTTTCTTACAGGCCAACCATCATTAATTGTTTCAAATAAATCCTTTAAAATTTCATCATTTAAAGTCTCATCCTGAAAATTTTTTTTCTTTTCATGACTTACATTTATTGTGTGTATCATATCAGACAGACCATTCATTTCTTCACATTCTTGCTTTTCCATTTTAAAATTTCTCGATAAAAAATCGGCTATAAACATATATTTGCCTGGGCAGTATCTAAAATTTAAATTGTATTTTTCTAATTTAAGTTTGAGCCTTTGCAATCTAGGGGAAGGTATGCTATAATATTTTTTCGCCATAATTCCTAATAAGGATTTATGGTCCGTAATGATTTCAATTTTTCTACCATAAATATAATTGTGAAACTTTTTACATGCATAAACTACAGCCAGAAATTCCTTATCGATTTGGGGATAATTAATTTCAGTTTCAGTCATGCTTCTGGATGCAAAACAAACTGGTCTTCCTTTTTGCATTAGACATGCACCCAGTCCACTCCTCGATGCATCAGTCTGAATAGAAACAGGTTCAGTAAAATCAAAATGCTTCAAAGTGGGCGAATCTTTAATTAATAATTTTATTCTATTTAAACATTCAATTTCAGTTTTATCCCATCTAAATAAAACACCATCTCTTTAAAAGAGCTCTAAGGGGTGCTGATATTTCAGCCAAGTTAGATATAAAACTACCCATATAATTAATAAACGCCATTAATTTCTGTAAGTCCTTTTTATTTTTTGGACTTTCTAAATTTTCAATTGCTTGCATCCTATTCATATCACATGCTACCCCACATTCATTTATTTTATGGCCAAGAAAGTAAATTTCATTTTTTCTTTTTTAACTTATCTTTGTTAAATTTAACATTAAGTCCTCTAGCTCTGTCCATTACTAATTTAACAGTTTCATCATGTTCCCTTTCATTACTTGCAGCTATACAAAGGTCATTAATATAAACGATTACATTTGCAATGTCGCCAAAATTCTGTTCATTCAATTTTTGGAATGCCTCAGGTGAAATTTTCAATCCAAAAGGCAGTCTAGTAAACCTATAAAGCCCAAATGGCGTACTAAAAGTACATAATGACTTAGAATATTCATTTAATTCAATTTGGTAAAACCTTCCCTGCAATCAAATACCGAAAATAATTTTTTATTACAAAATTTCAATTTAATATCTTCAAATGAAGGAATTTCATAATACCTTTCCTTAATATTTTTATTAAGATCCTGAAGATCCAAACATAATCTAATTTTACCATTAGGTTTTTCAATTATAACGAGATTTGAAACCCAATCAGATGAAATTTCAACCTTCTCTATCGCTTTTTTATTACATAACCGCTCTAACTCATCTTTTAAGGGTTTTCTTAACATTTGTGGTATACGTCTAGCTGGTCTAGCCACAGGTATAGCACCACTTTTTAAATCAATTGAGAAATTTTTCATAAAACATCCACAACCCTCAAAAACATCATTATATTTCGCAACTATCACTATCAACAATATAAAATTTCAATATTGTGCTAATATTTTTATGTACAACATTTAAATAAGTTATACCTAACTTCTCAATATTTGAACCATTATAAGTTTCTAATTTTATATAATTTTTTTGAATTTTTATGTTTTTTAAACAATTTAAAAATGTTTTAGGAATTACATTGGTATCTGCACCAGTATCTAATTTGAATTTAAATATATTGGATTCAATTTTCACTTTTTCATACCAAGAGTCATCACTATTTAAATTAATAACATTAAAAATGCACAGCCTGAATCAGAATCATAATTATGAGCTTTTATTTGATTTACACCAGTTTTCATTGTACTTTTATTTTTGAATCTACAAACAGTGGCAAAATGATGTAGATTATTACAAATTTTACATTGCTTTCTAAAAGCTGGGCAAGCATTTCTACTTTTGATATGCAAATTATCACAAAATCTACATTTAATTTTTTCAAAATGCGCATTTTTATTACTTCTATAATTTTGAACATTTTTATTAAAATTCTTATTTAAATTATTTCTGTTAAACTTACGTGAATTCATATTACTATCAGACTTAGTATGTCTTGCAATTTGATCAACAGTTTTTACATTACCTCGCATTTATTTTACTTGATGTTTTGATGCCTCATACTGTTTATAAAATTCAATTGCCTTATCAGCGGTTAACGATTGCGTTTTCAAAAGTTCTCTTTGCAAGTCCTTATTTTCTATGCCTATTACAATGAGATCCCTCAGTATTCCGTCTACATCTTTAAAATTGCAGCTTTTCACTAATTTCTTTATATCAACCAGAAAAGTCTCAAACGGTTCATCAAGTTTTTGATTACTCGTGTGAAATAAAAATGATTCAAAAACTTCATTCTTTTTCGGAATACAATGATTTTTAAAAGCATCTTTTACAGCATTTAAATATTTTTTTTCTGTCTCATTTAAATTAAGTGTTTTAAATAATTTTAAAGCAGCTTTACCTGCCGTGTTTAAAAATATTGCTACTTGCACTTCAGGTGACTTTGTTTTTAACTCTGCAGCTACTTCAAAAACTTCAAAATTTTCTATAAATGTATTCCAATTGTCAACTACATTACCCTCTATGTCCTGCTCATCAATTTTTTTTAAAAGTCCATTTTGTTTATAATAAATATAAGTTACACTTTTTGATGGTCTTCCACGTTTTCGTTTACTTGTGACTTGATACATGCAGGTTGACTTACTTTCAACCTTTACCATTCCCATGCACGTGGTAAAATTTTATACGCATACCATGTACATATAATAAACTGCTTTTATTATACAATATTTCTTTTTTTTTTTTAAATTTAAAAATTCTTAATTTTCTGTCGTAATATTGTAAATATTTTATTAATTTACATATAACTAAACTTTAATATTGAACTTTTTTATATAATTTAATCAATAATTGCATTGTAATACAAGTGGCTCGGCTGGGCCATATGTATTAGTTTTTAAATAAAACAAATTAGATGCTTATTCTAAGACTGATTTATTTTTACTGGTTTTAATAATTAATATAAAAATAAATGCATATGTTCTATATACAGCACAATTGAATATAAAGTACTACAATGCTATTTAATATAAGGTGTGGTTCACACTATTAAACATTAGGTGTGTTTTACATATAATTCATTAACATAATACAGTGCGTCTGCCACTTTGTTTTCGTTACCACTCAGATTCGATGTCAAAATTAAATTCTTCCAATTTAATTTTCCACCCTTTAAGCTTCGAGTTTGGTTCTTTTAAATTATGAAGCCACTGAAGTGGTTTATGATCCTTATGGTAAATTTACGACCAAACAGATATGGGCGGAAGTATTTCGTTGCCTAAATTATTGCCAACAATTCTTTTTCAATTGTAGAGTATTTACATTCACGCTCATTTAGTGTGCGTGAAGCATAGCATACAGGGTAATTACCCTGAGATAATACAGCACCTATAGCGAAATCACTGGCATCTGTTGTTAAGACGAATGTTTTGGAAAAATCAGGGTATATGAGGACAGGATCAGTTGTAATTAGGAATTTTAACTTGTTAAAAGCTTCTTTATGATCGTAATTATTGACGTCAATGCGTTTTCCTTTCTTTAAACAGATTGTGAGTGGTTTGGCAATTTTGGCGAAATCTTTAATGAATTTTCTATAATACCCACCTAGACCTAAAAAGCTCTTAATTTGTTTTGGAGTTCTGGGTATTGGAAACCTATTAATGGCATCAATTTTATTTGGATTTGGTTTGATACCATTAGTAGTAATAATATGGCCAAGAAACTCAGTCTCTGGTTTGAAAAATTCACTTTTATCGAGCTGTATTTTAAGATTAGCTTCTAAAAGTTTTTGTAAAATTTTTTGCAAAACGAGTAGATGTTCTTCCAAACTTGTACTAAAGATAATAATGTCATCAACATAAACAAAACAACATTTTCCAATGAATTCGTTTAGAATAGAATTCATGAGACGCTGAAGGGTTGCTGGAGCATTTTTAAGACCGAATGGCATCCGCAAAAACTAGTAGTGACCACTTCTGGTACTAAAAGCAGTCTTTTGTGTATCTTCTTTTGCTATCTCAATTTGATGGAAACCCTTTGCTAAATCGAGAGTAGTGAAATACATTGAACGCCCAAGTTTTTCGACAATATCATCCATATTTGGGATTGGATACTTGTCATCTATGTTAATATTATTAAGTTTTCTATAGTCAATGACGATTCTCCATTTTTGTTTCCCGGATGTATCCATCTTTTTGGGGACAACAGACAAAGGAGCCGAATAAGGTGACTCACTATGTTTTATTGTGCCTTGATTTAGCATTTCTTCAATTTGTTCATTTACTTCTTTTCTATGAATTTCGGGGGTACCTATGAATAGATGGGAATTTCGTTGACGGTATTGGTTTTATGATTAATGTGATGAGATAATGCCTTATCGAACTTTCTTAAAATTGTTAAAAGTTCTTTTTTTGTAATAGGATACAAAAGATCACATCTGAAATTAGTTTTGCCTGAGAACATTTCATTTTTGAAAACGCTTAATTTGTTAACTGGGACCGGAATATGGTATTCATTTTCTTCATTTTAATTGAAATGCAAAGGAAGTACAATACCTGTATTCAATTCTAAACTATTGTTTGTGTAATTAATTATGGCCCCTAATGGTTTTAGGATATTATTGCCTAATAAACCATCAAATTTATCCTGAAAATTTATTTCAAGGAAATTAAGTTTACTATCAGAATCAAACTCAATAAAAGCATCTATTGTTGCTTTAGTATCGCAGATAAAAGTATTACATAAAGTTTTTATATTAAGTGGTTTAATTTTTGATTTATACATGGGGTTGCAAATTCCAGTATTAATGATGCTCATAGTAGCACAATAATCCACAATAAATTTTAGTGGCCTTCCTTTGGATTGCAATTTTATATAAGGAAGTTCTCCCTCCGAGGCAGTCAACTGAAAATTTTCAACTGGATTTATAGGCTCGTTTGAGTCTTGAAAATGTGTTCCAGAGATTTTTTGTTTTTCTATGGTGTTTATTCTATGATTTGAGGTAGACGAACCAACATCCATGGGCTCAGATCGAGAATTTTGAAAATTAGTAGTTGAGTAATTTTGACTGTTCAGACCACGATGATGTCTGAATTCAGAATAGTTATCGCAACGATTATAATTACTACCACTATAATTATTATTGCGATTAATTTTGTTAGTATAATTATTACTACGGTTAAAATTTCTATTATTACTACTGGGATCATTATGCATAGAGTTATGCAGGTGCATTAGGTAGGTCCTTTACTTTATTATTCAACCGGCGTAAAATGAGCTTAATGTGGTTGTATATGTCAACAGGTGTACTAGTAAATTTTACACATTGCAATTCCTTATAGATTTGCAATGTCGTTTTCTTTTCACCAAAATTATTAATTAAAATTGTTTTTATTTCAGACCAGATTAAAACGTGGTTATTTATTTCCACTATTTCCCTCGCTTTACCTACTAGCTTAGATTTAATTTTATTTAAAAGTATTATTTGACCATTTTCGTCATATTTACTAATTATTGGGATTATTTTTTCAATTAAATATATAAAATTAAATGATTCGTGCGACTTACCACTAAACTCCGGAAGTTCTGAAATGTATTTCATCGGGTCCAGGGAAAGCGACAGTGTTGGGGGTTGTGCAGCAAGTTAAGTAGCTGATGAGGATTGACCGGCTGATGTATTTGATTATGCCATTGTGCTCTAACTCATCTTTTAAGGGTTTTCTTAACATTTGTGGTATACGTCTAGCTGGTCTAGCCACAGGTATAGCACCACTTTTTAAATCAATTGAGAAATTTTTCATAAAACATCCACAACCCTCAAAAACATCATTATATTTCGCAACTATCACTATCAACAATATAAAATTTCAATATTGTGCTAATATTTTTATGTACAACATTTAAATAAGTTATACCTAACTTCTCAATATTTGAACCATTATAAGTTTCTAATTTTATATAATTTTTTTGAATTTTTATGTTTTTTAAACAATTTAAAAATGTTTTAGGAATTACATTGGTATCTGCACCAGTATCTAATTTGAATTTAAATATGTTGGATTCAATTTTCACTTTTTCATACCAAGAGTCATCACTATTTAAATTAATAACATTAAAAATGCACAGCCTGAATCAGAATCATAATTATGAGCTTTTATTTGATTTACACCAGTTTTCATTGTACTTTTATTTTTGAATCTACAAACAGTGGCAAAATGATGTAGATTATTACAAATTTTACATTGCTTTCTAAAAGCTGGGCAAGCATTTCTACTTTTGATATGCAAATTATCACAAAATCTACATTTAATTTTTTCAAAATGCGCATTTTTATTGCTTCTATAATTTTGAACATTTTTATTAAAATTCTTATTTAAATTATTTCTGTTAAACTTACGTGAATTCATATTACTATCAGACTTAGTATGTCTTGCAATTTGATCAACAGTTTTTATATTACCTCGCATTTATTTTACTTGATGTTTTGATGCCTCATACTGTTTATAAAATTCAATTGCCTTATCAGCGGTTAACGATTGCGTTTTCAAAAGTTCTCTTTGCAAGTCCTTATTTTCTATGCCTATTACAATGAGATCCCTCAGTATTCCGTCTACATCTTTAAAATTGCAGCTTTTCACTAATTTCTTTATATCAACCAGAAAAGTCTCAAACGGTTCATCAAGTTTTTGATTACTCGTGTGAAATAAAAATGATTCAAAAACTTCATTCTTTTTCGGAATACAATGATTTTTAAAAGCATCTTTTACAGCATTTAAATCTTTTTTTTCTGTCTCATTTAAATTAAGTGTTTTAAATAATTTTAAAGCAGCTTTACCTGCCGTGTTTAAAAATATTGCTACTTGCACTTCAGGTGACTTTGTTTTTAACTCTGCAGCTACTTCAAAAACTTCAAAATTTTCTATAAATGTATTCCAATTGTCAACTACATTACCCTCTATGTCCTGCTCATCAATTTTTTTTTAAAAGTCCATTTTGTTTATAATAAATATAAGTTACACTTTTTGATGGTCTTCCACGTTTTCGTTTACTTGTGACTTGATACATGCAGGTTGACTTACTTTCAACCTTTACCATTCCCATGCACGTCGTAAAATTTTATACGCATACCATGTACATATAATAAACTGCTTTTATTATACAATATTTCTTTTTTCTTTTTAAATTTAAAAATTCTTAATTTTCAGTCGTAATATTGTAAATATTTTATTAATTTACATATAACTAAACTTTAATATTGAACTTTTTTATATAATTTAATCAATAATTGCATTGTAATACAAGTGGCTCGGCTGGGCCATATGTATTAGTTTTTAAATAAAACAAATTAGATGCTTATTCTAAGACTGATTTATTTTTACTGGTTTTAATAATTAATATAAAAATAAATGCATATGTTCTATATACAGCACAATTGAATATAAAGTACTACAATGCTATTTAATATAAGGTGTGGTTCACACTATTAAACATTAGGTGTGTTTTACATATAATTCATTAACATAATACAGTGCGTCTGCCACTTTGTTTTCGTTACCACTCAGATTCGATGTCAAAATTAAATTCTTCCAATTTAATTTTCCACCCTTTAAGCTTCGAGTTTGGTTCTTTTAAATTATGAAGCCACTGAAGTGGTTTATGATCCTTATGGTAAATTTACGACCAAACAGATATGGGCGGAAGTATTTCGTTGCCTAAATTATTGCCAACAATTCTTTTTCAATTGTAGAGTATTTACATTCACGCTCATTTAGTGTGCGTGAAGCATAGCATACAGGGTGATTACCCTGAGATAATACAGCACCTATAGCGAAATCACTGGCATCTGTTGTTAAGACGAATGTTTTGGAAAAATCAGGGTATATGAGGACAGGATCAGTTGTAATTAGGAATTTTAACTTGTTAAAAGCTTCTTTATGATCGTAATTATTGACGTCAATGCGTTTTCCTTTCTTTAAACAGATTGTGAGTGGTTTGGCAATTTTGGCGAAATCTTTAATGAATTTTCTATAATACCCACCTAGACCTAAAAAGCTCTTAATTTGTTTTGGAGTTCTGGGTATTGGAAACCTATTAATGGCATCAATTTTATTTGGATTTGGTTTGATACCATTAGTAGTAATAATATGGCCAAGAAACTCAGTCTCTGGTTTGAAAAATTCACTTTTATCGAGCTGTATTTTAAGATTAGCTTCTAAAAGTTTTTGTAAAATTTTTTGCAAAACGAGTAGATGTTCTTCCAAACTTGTACTAAAGATAATAATGTCATCAACATAAACAAAACAACATTTTCCAATGAATTCGTTTAGAATAGAATTCATGAGACGCTGAAGGGTTGCTGGAGCATTCTTAAGACCGAATGGCATCCGCAAAAACTAGTAGTGACCACTTCTGGTACTAAAAGCAGTCTTTTGTGTATCTTCTTTTGCTATCTCAATTTGATGGAAACCCTTTGCTAAATCGAGAGTAGTGAAATACATTGAACGCCCAAGTTTTTCGACAATATCATCCATATTTGGGATTGGATACTTGTCATCTATGTTAATATTATTAAGTTTTCTATAGTCAATGACGATTCTCCATTTTTGTTTCCCGGATGTATCCATCTTTTTGGGGACAACCCACAAAGGAGCCGAATAAGGTGACTCACTATGTTTTATTGTGCCTTGATTTAGCATTTCTTCAATTTGTTCATTTACTTCTTTTCTATGAATTTCGGGGTACCTATGAATAGATGGGAATTTCGTTGACGGTATTGGTTTTATGATTAATGTGATGAGATAATGCCTTATCGAACTTTCTTAAAATTGTTAAAAGTTCTTTTTTTGTAATAGGATACAAAAGATCACATCTGAAATTAGTTTTGCCTGAGAACATTTCATTTTTGAAAACGCTTAATTTGTTAACTGGGACCGGAATATGGTATTCATTTTCTTCATTTTAATTGAAATGCAAAGGAAGTACAATACCTGTATTCAATTCTAAACTATTGTTTGTGTAATTAATTATGGCCCCTAATGGTTTTAGGATATTATTGCCTAATAAACCATCAAATTTATCCTGAAAATTTATTTCAAGGAAATTAAGTTTACTATCAGAATCAAACTCAATAAAAGCATCTATTGTTGCTTTAGTATCGCAGATAAAAGTATTACATAAAGTTTTTATATTAAGTGGTTTAATTTTTGATTTATACATGGGGTTGCAAATTCCAGTATTAATGATGCTCATAGTAGCACAATAATCCACAATAAATTTTAGTGGCCTTCCTTTGGATTGCAATTTTATATAAGGAAGTTCTCCCTCCGAGGCAGTCAACTGAAAATTTTCAACTGGATTTATAGGCTCGTTTGAGTCTTGAAAATGTGTTCCAGAGATTTTTTGTTTTTCTATGGTGTTTATTCTATGATTTGAGGTAGACGAACCAACATCCATGGGCTCAGATCGAGAATTTTGAAAATTAGTAGTTGAGTAATTTTGACTGTTCAGACCACGATGATGTCTGAATTCAGAATAGTTATTGCAACGATTATAATTACTACCACTATAATTATTATTGCGATTAATTTTGTTAGTATAATTATTACTACGGTTAAAATATCTATTATTACTACTGGGATCATTATGCATAGAGTTATGCAGGTGCATTAGGTAGGTCCTTTACTTTATTATTCAACCGGCGTAAAATGAGCTTAATGTGGTTGTATATGTCAACAGGTGTACTAGTAAATTTTACACATTGCAATTCCTTATAGATTTGCAATGTCGTTTTCTTTTCATCAAAATTATTAATTAAAATTGTTTTTATTTCAGACCAGATTAAAACGTGGTTATTTATTTCCACTATTTCCCTCGCTTTACCTACTAGCTTAGATTTAATTTTATTTAAAAGTATTATTTGACCATTTTCGTCATATTTACTAATTATTGGGATTATTTTTTCAATTAAACTTATAAAATTAAATGATTCGTGCGACTTACCACTAAACTCCGGAAGTTCTGAAATGTATTTCATCGGGTCCAGGGAAAGCGACAGTGTTGGGGGTTGTGCAGCAAGTTAAGTAGCTGATGAGGATTGACCGGCTGATGTATTTGATTATGCCATTGTGGTTTTCCTTTTTATTTCAAGATATTTTTTTCGCAGCAAATAAAAAATACTCTATTGCTTTTTATTTATTATAGCAAAATTATTTATAGTTAGTAAATAATACTATATTATAATATTTCAATGATTAAATTTTTTGTTAAAATTTTATTGCATTAATTTCAGTTTTTAATGTTCACAAAAAAGTTTTTTTTTTCTTTCTTTATTTTTTACTTTTTAGTTATTATAATATTGTTAATATTAAATTATTCAAATTACTTTTTAATTTATATTTAATTTAAATTTAATCGGAATATTATTGTTTGTTTTTTGTTTTTTTCAAATTAATTTTACAGATAACACATAAAATTAATTTTTCCTTTTGAGTTCACTTTTATTCACTAGGTGTTTCAACTTTACTTTTTTTCACCCTTTTTATTTTTAAAATCCTACTAGAACTACGCCACTTATACGTTCAAGGGCGACTTTGATCATAAAATTGAATTAAACACCTTTTTTGAATTTTTTATTCGACTTGACCGATCACTTTATTGGTAACAATAATGATTTTTATTAATTTTACAAAATACAAAAAATGTTCTTAAAATTACAAAAATAATATTAAAAAAAAAATCTTTTTCTCTAATTTGGGACACATTACAAAATTATCATTAAATTTGCTTATCTTATAATTACTTACCATATTGACGTTATAATAATACGTTAAACGAAAATAAATTAATAATGCAACATAAGAACAAGTAAACACGTTTCAGTCTGTTTAAACCGATTGAATTATACCCTGCACCTTTCGTTATAGCGTAGCAATTACTCGAATCTGTGAAATCATTCTATAGAAACTTCATGGACATGTCTGATCTATAATTGGACATCCCACTGCCAAGTTTTATGAATGCAGGTGGAGATATACGTAAGAATTGGAATTGTGTCAGAAAAATTATTAATAATAATATTAATGAAAAAAAAGACGATTTTTTTGGTGGAAAAATACTGGATACTTGTGAAAAACAGAATAAAATTGAAAAATTTAATGCTTTTTACAGTAAAATAGGTGAAGACATGGCAAGAATGTATAACTCGATTTATTTTCCTAAATCCAGAACCATTTCTCAATTTGTATTAAAATTTATAGATGTATATGAAACCAAAAAAATAATTAGCGGGCTTTCGAATTCAAACGCATGTGGAGCAGATGGCATTCAACCAAAAATTATAAAAGAATGTAAAAATGAAATAGCAAGTACCATCACAATGCTCATTAATGCATCTTTTGCGCAAGCTAAGATTCCTGACATCCTTAAGATAAATAGAGTTATACCGGTGTATAAAAAATTGGGATGTACAGATGACATCAATAATTTCCGACCGATTTCCATTTCATCAATTTTAAGTAAAATTTTGGAAACTTACGTTAGTAGTCAGCTTGTTAATTATTTAGAAAAAAATGGATTAGTAAACAATAGTCAATATGGGTTTAGGAAACAATCGAATACGCAAGCTGCTTTGTTTGATGCTGTGTCATTTATGCAGTCTGGCTTGGATTGTAAGAAGAAAGTCGCAGTGGTATTCTTCGATTTACAGAAAGCGTTCGATTCTGTCGATAGAAAGATACTCTTGAGAATTTTATACGAATGCGGAGTAAAGGGTAATGAATACAAATGGTTTAGTAATTATCTATCAAATCGGAAGCAGTATTCAGAATGTGATGGCGTAAGAAGTCGCGTGAAGGAAGTAACATATGGGGTAATGCAAGGAAGCTCCTTAGGTCCTACTTTGTTTTTGTGTTACATTAGTAGTCTCCTGAATTTGGGGCTTAGAGGTAAACCTTTTATGTTTGCAGATGACCTTGCAATAGTCTACGTTAAAGATAGCTTTAAAGATATTGAAACAGCCATTAATATTGACATGATACAATTACATGATTGGATGAGTCAACATAGGCTCACTGTTAACATAACTAAAACTAAATACATGCTAATAAAGGCCAATTTAATGGAAAAAATCGACATAAATTATGATAACCAATCTACTAGTAAGGTATATGTTTACAAATACTTAGGCGTGTTAGTTGATGCGAATTTAACTTGGACAATTGAAATAAACGAGCGAATAAAAAAAGGTCGCAGGTTGGCTGGGATATTTAGGACGATAAGTTCAAGAATACTACAGAAGATAAAACGACCCTTGTATTGTAGTTTGTTTCACAGCACAGTAACATATGGAATATTGGTTTGGGGTAATTCATATGAAAAAAACATGCGCATGTTGCAGGGAGTGCAAAATAAAGTAATAAAAAATCTCTTTCGGTTCGAGAATAGAACACCAACAAAAAGTATACATGAAAAATGTCGTATTCTCCCATTAGAAGTGTTGAAACAAAAGCTACAAGTTACCCATGTACATATGATGCTAACTAATAACATTAACACAAACACAAAACTATCTATTAATAACGAAACACACAATTCTAACACAAGAACAGCTAATGATTTACGAGTAACATCCTCTGCAGTCAGATTCTGTAGGCAAGATCCAGTATATAATTTGGCTATTAAGCACTACAATAAGCTCCCGCGGCATTTAAAATATTTAAATATAAATGATTTTAAAAATAAAATCTATAACTTTTACTTTGATATGTTGTAATTGTTTTATTATAATTCTAATTGCATTATCTATATATATTATATTAAATTCACTACTGATTTGGCTCAGATAGACATATTTAATTACGTAAAATTCAAAAATTCATGTATTTTTATTTGTAAATAATGTTTTTTTCATAAAGCCATTTTTATTTTGGGCTCTTATTTCCAGTACTTTCCTTAAATTTTTTATTTTTTATTTTTCATATTTATTTTAAAGTTGAATTTTAGTATTAAGTTATTTTGAAATGTAATAATTATGTATATATACTCTATACGAGCAAGTTGCTCTTATGAGAAATAAATGAATTGAAATTGAAATTGAAATTGAAAAATTGAATCTGACTTTCTAATTTTTGTAAATATTTAAAACTAGCTTTTGGAGTTGTATGGCAAGCACCTGAACCTGTCAAAACTTTACAAATATATCTGATCGGACACACAACTGCCATGTTTCATGGATTTGACTTTATTATTTTTCCAAATATTAAGAATAAGCTTTTAGACTTGAATGGGAGCTACTCGACCCTGTCAAGCAATTCCATCAAAACTTCAGAAATATATCTGACCTATAACTCGACACACAACTGCCAAGTTTCATGAATCTGACTTTGTTATTTTTCCAAATATTTAAAATTAGCTTCTAGAGTTGTATGGCCGAACCTGTCAAGCAATTCCTCTAAAACCTCAGAAATATATTTGACCTATAATTGGACAAATGAGTGCCGAATTTCATGAATCTGACTTTATTATTTTTCCAAATATTTAAAATTAGTTTCTGGAGTTGTATGGCCGGTACCCGAGCCTGTCAAGCAATTCTTCTAAAACTTCAGAAATAAACTTGACCTATAATTGGACACATGACTGCCAAGTTTCATGAATCTGACTTTATTATTTTGCCGAATATAAAAAATTTGCTGTTGGAGTTGTATGGCAGCCACCCGAACCGGCGCAGCTATCCCATTATAATTTTTGTAACATGTGTATAGTATGATTGGACGCATGTGCAGAAAATTTTATATTTATAGCTTTATTGGTTTTGGAAATATTTAAAATAAACTCTTGGAGTTTGGAGAACCCGTTTTCCGAATTAGTCCAGTAATAGTAGGGTTCGTCCTTGGTGCAAAAGAAAAAAACTTGTGAAAGTTTGGTGTCGATTGCATTATTCGTTTTTGAGTTATCGTGCGATCGGATGGACGGACGGACGGACGGACATGTCTAAATCAACGCAGAATTTTACGCTGAACAAGAATATATATATATGTCTATATCGCAGATGACTTCTTCAAGTAGTTACAAACTCCATATCAAAATTGATATACCCTTCACGAAGTGCAGGGTATAAAAAAATGAAATATAACCATTTTTAAGTGGGTCGTTCGTTCACACTATGTTTTAATAAAAACATAGGTCAGTTTAGTTAAGTTAAAATTGTAATTGATTTTAGTTCTCTTGAAATACTATTCGTGTGTGCTTGCATTGCAAGCCTTGCAAGAATTATGCCTGTAGTTTTGAAATTGTGTTCCATTCTGTAGCTGAGATATTTTAAGTTTACTTTATTTCTTCAAAAACACACCCGTAATATACATATAGATATGCTTTTTTCTAATAAATAATAAGATAAAACTTAAAATAAGAAAAGTTCTGAAAAATAATTACCCAAAAATATATAAAACTTTTTTTTATTGATAATTTTATTTTTTTTAAAATGAAATTAAAAAAGCTTCTCTCTTACAAATCAATATCAGCGAGTTTCCGTTCTAAATATTATTTTGAAAATACCCTATTTGCAAAAAGTTTAATGCAATACAATAACATTTTCTCATAAAATTTTGCCCTAAAAATATATTGTCAAGAAGTTTAATGTACACCTAAGTTTTGCTTATTAATACATTTTGCAACAGATCGCGAAAAGAATACAGGACTAAATGCGTACGTACATACTTATTATAAAACAATGTACATTTTATTAAAACGTTACAATTTTCTTAAGAAAGTGATCACACTTTGCTATACCGCCAAAGTAGTACCATTTAGTAAAAAACGATTACAAAGCATCATTGGAAGTGGTGAATTGGGAAGAGGTGAAGGGGGAGGGCGGGTGGAATTCTTGCTTTTTCTGGGACTGTAGCGGCAAAACAATATCTAATGTCTTTTGTCCCATGTCTCTAGCCCTTCTAGAAGTACCCGTACTTTTTGGTACCTGAGAAGTAGCTACATATATAATAATAATAATGTAAAATAGGATGGTTTTTGAAAAGTTATACGAAATATGAATAAAATATAGAATTATAAAGGGAAATCCAAGGTACTGCGTAGCCTAGTGGGTAAAGTGGTAGTCTGATAGCCAGAAGGTTATTGGATCAATGCTTGCCTGGATGGTGTCATATTTTTCTTTTTTTGGATTATTTTAAAAATTTTTTTTTTTTATTTTGTTTAAATTTTGTGTTTTATTTTTTTTTAATTTATAAAAGATAAATGTTATTATAAAAGTTTAAAGAAAATTTCCAAAAAAATATTGTTATAATAGTTAAGTACATAAATATGCATGTACGTCATTTTTTTTAAAGCTTCGTAAATAATTTTTTTTTAAGCTTTCTTTATGAATTGAATATTATTCAAAACTGTGGTTTGGCATATAGAAACACATAATTATTAAATCATAAATTTTTCAAATAAAGAAAAGGTTTAGGCATAAATAAAATAATATTTTTATTCAAATATATGTATGTACATGAATATATTAGAATTGAAATTTTAAAATTTTTTGCTCAAAAAATTAGAAAATTTTAATCACAAACATACGTAACTATATGAATGTATACCTATTTTTTTAAAACTGCGGGCGAACATATAGAAATCAATTTTTCAAATAAAGAAAATGTTTGGGCAAAAATAAAAAATAAAATAAACTGTGGTTTGGCATATAGAAACACATAATTATTAAATCATAAATTTTTCAAATAAAGAAAAGGTTTAGGCATAAATAAAATAATATTTTTATTCAAATATATGTATGTACATGAATATATTAGAATTGAAATTTTAAAATTTTTTGCTCAAAAAATTAGAAAATTTTAATCACAAACATACGTAACTATATGAATGTATACCTATTTTTTTAAAACTGCGGGCGAACATATAGAAATCAATTTTTCAAATAAAGAAAATGTTTGGGCAAAAATAAAATAATAAGTGTATTCAAATATATGTATGTACATATAAATGTAATTTTTAAAATAAAGAAAAGGTTTAGGCAAAAACAAAATAATAATTTTATTCAAATATATGTATGTACATATGAATGTATTAAAATTAAGCATTTTACAGTTTTTCGCTCGAACAATATAAATAAAATTTTAGGTAGATACAAACATATGTACATAAATTGTGCATGTATTTTTTTTTTTAAAGCTTGCTGAAGAAACATAATATTCAAAACAATAACAAATGTATATACTATTAATGTAATTTTTAAAATAAAGAAAAGGTTTAGGCAAAAACAAAATAATAATTTTATTCAAATATATGTATGTACATATGAATGTATTAAAATTTAGCATTTTACAGTTTTTCGCTCGAACAATATAAATAAAATTTTAGGTAGATACATACATTATACATAAATTGTGTATGTATTTTTTTTTTAAAGCTTGCTGAAGAAACATAATATTCAAAACAATAACAAATGAAGCATTAATATTCAGTTGCCACAAAACTGAATGATGTTTTTGTAAAACCTGACATTTATTTAAGTTTATTTCGATTATTCGAACTTATAATATATGTGAGATCATTATATTTTCGAATATTATTTATTTCTCGTTCTCGGTTTGTGTTTCTAATAACAAAAAGTATTATTTTATTTGTTAGTTTGCCCTTCTAGTAATATAAAGTAATAAAAGAAAAAGGCGCCTTTGTTATACAAAAATTTTTTCAGAAAATCTTAAAATAGGGCTATTTCGGGGCTAAAAAGTTCCAATATCAGATTTTTCTGGGACCCTGGAGGCAAAACTCTATCTAATGCCTTTTTTCCCATGTCTCTAGCCCTTCTAGAAGTACCCGTACTTTTTTCCACCTGAGAAGTAGCTATAGATATATATATAATGTAAAATAGGATGGTTTTTGAAGAGTTATACGAAATATGAATAAAATATAGAATTATAAAGGGAAATTCAAGGTACTGCGTAACCTGGTGGGTAGCGTGGTAGTCTCATAACCAGAAGGTTATTAGATCGATGCTTGCCTGGGATGTTGTTGTATTTTTCTTTTTTTGGATTATTTAAAAATTTTTTTTTTCTTTTTAAATTTTTTGTTTTATTTTTTTTTTTATTATATAACAGATAATTATTTTTATAAAGGTTTAAAGAAAATTTTCAAAAAAATATTGTTACAATAGTTAAGTACATAAATATGTATGTATACATTTTTTTAAAGCTTCCTAACTAATTTTTTTAAGCTTTCTTTATGAATTGAATAATATTTAAAACTGTGGTTTGGCATATAGAAACACATAATTATTATATCAAAAATTTTTCAAATAAAGAAAAGGTTTAGGCATAAATAAAATAATAAGATTATTCAAATATATGTATGTATATACCTATAAATGTTATTTTTAAAATAAAGAAAAGGTTTAGGCAAAAGCAAAATAATAATTTTATTCAAATATATGTATGTTCATATGAATGTATTAAAATTTAGCATTTTACAGTTTTTCGCTCGAACAATATAAATAAAATTTTAGGTAGATACATACATATGTACATAAATTGTGTATGTATATTTTTTTAAAGCTTGCTGACGAAACATAATATTCAAAACAATAACAAATGAAGCAATAACATTGAAGAATGATGTCTTTTATGAAACCTGACATTTAAGTTAATTTCGAATTTTCGAACTTATAATATATATGAGATCATTATATTTTCGAATATTATTTATTTCTCGTTCTCGGTTTGTGTTTCTTATAATAAAAACGATTATTTTATTTGTTGGTTTGCGTTTCTAGTAATATAAAGTATAAAAGAAAAAGGTGCTTTTGTTATACAAAAATTTTTTCAGAAAATCTTAAAATAGGGCTATTTCGGGGCTAAAAAGTTCCAATGTCAGATTTTTCTGGGACCCTGAACTCAAAACTCTATCTAATGCCTTTTGTCCCATGTCTCTAGCCCTTCCAGATGTACCCGTACTTTTTGGTACCTGAGAAGTAACTATATATATATAACTAGTCGTGTGTGCTTGCATTGCAAGCCTTGCAAGTATGATGCCTGTAGTTTTGAAATTGTGTTCCATTCTGTGGCTGAGATATTTTAAGTTTACTTTATTTCTTCAAAAACACACCCATAATATACATATAGATATGTTTTTTCCTGATAAATAATAAGATAAAACTTAAAACTTAAAATAAAAAAGTTCTGGGAAATAATTACCCAAAAATACATAATTAAACAAATAATTAGTTCCTTTGAAATCTAATACCTTTTGAGTAATTTTTTTTAAAACTTCACTTTGAGTTATGTCGCATAAAATCGTAAAATACCTTTTACAATAAACACTTTAAGCCATAAATTATTGTTAATTATAAACTATAATTCATGGACGTATGTATTTGAAGTTTATAATACATGCGAATAAAACGCGTGACTGTAGAATGAGTTAACACCAATACTAACGTATATAGGGTAATACGTATTGCATACGATTTCTATACGTATTTTTGACATTTTTGGGCACCAAACTTTGTTAAAACATTTTCATACAGGTCTTTTACATGATTGCATACCAATGCTGTATCGATTACTTTCCGATTGTACCTTAGTATAATTGATTATACTTTTGTAGCAAATCGCAAAAAGAATACATATGTATATAAGTAAATGTGTATGTAATCGTACATGCTATAAAACTATATGTAGATATTATTAATTTTTTGTTTTCTTGTTATAACTCACACTTATAGAATTTAACTTATATCAAATATATAATTTAATTTTTTTATTATATCAAATTTAATTTTTTTTGTTTTCAAAACTAAATTTTTTTTTATTGTTCAGTTAGGCGCTTGTCTTTTGTGTGTAATTGAAACAACAAAAATTTTTCAGTGTGATTAACTTTTTTATTTTTTTTATTTTTTATTTAACAACTTTAATATTATTAAAATTAAGCTCTTATTATTATTATTATTTCTTATAAGTGAGTTCCACTTATCAATGTTCTTTTTCTTTCTATTATTATTATTTTTATTATTATTTTTTATTGACAACTTTTAATTTAATTTTTTATTTAACCAACTTTATTGTAATGACTCCGAAATAAGACTAAAAACGTAAAACTTTAAAATATTCTAACATGTGCTTTATTTTTACTGTAACAATATCAGTTAAGTTACTCATGTTTATAATAAAACTTAGGTAATTATGCATTTTTGCATATTCGGCGTTTTTAGGTAAAAAAAAAGGGAAAAAAACTAGAATGTAACATTCTAGTAATGCTTGATATTTGTGAGAACAAATATTAAAAATTCTAGGAAAGGAAAAAAATTAGTTATAATAACTTATGGAATTTAAAAAGAATGTGGTGTGAGAAATAAAATTTACGAAAGCGGTACAGGGTGATTCAATATTGGTAGTTGAGATGAGGGTGACATAACTCCTCCCTCCTCAAGTATCGGGTCCGCACGATACTCTCTTACTTGCACCGATTGAAGTATATTCGTATTCGATTTCTTTTTCTTTATTGACAAGAAGAGGAAGAAACTTAAAATTATGATGATGATAATAATTATCACATCGGAGGTTATATTTGTGTGCCATCTCCACGTGCTACTATTTGTTATCATTTTAATACGTTCAGTATTATTTATGTTTTGAAGGAAAAGATGGTTTAAGTGAAAGTTATTTATTACTTCTTGAACTGTTATATTACGTTCGATATTTGGTAATATTTGATTATAATAAGTCTCTTGCCTATTCCAGAAGGAGTAATTTCCTACCAAAATCTTACAATTATTGAACTTAGTTATGTTATTGGCTCTTATTCTTATTATTTGCTGATGTCCGCAATTGTTAAAAAGTGTGGTTTCTCTTAAATTTTTTGTGACTATAATATCGGTTGAAATTAGTTTGATTTCTTCAGTAGTATTTTTGTGGTAATTGCAGTGCATTTTTCCTGCGTTAATTAAGTTGGAAATGCATGAGTCTTTAAATTGGATTAAGTCTTTTTTCATAATGTATTTCTTATCGGAATCTACAAAAACTTCTTGTTGTGAAATAATTATTTTATTAACATCTGTGTCGAGTTCTAAACTCCCATTTTTATTTGGAATTTTTTCTAAAAGAATTCTTTCAAATTTATTTTCAGTGAATTGAGGAATTGAAATCACGAAGACTATTAAATTTTACTTAAATAAAACACAACTCTTTATATATGGCAATACCTCTATTGTTACATTATTCTCTAATATTTCTTTCTCTGTTAGAATATTTTTTGACAAAATTTCTAGCTTGCTACTTAAAACTATCTCTTTAATGTTTGAAATTTCTTTAATTAAAATTTTCATATTTTCGTTTATTTCATACATAATATACAGAAATTTTAAGTCATTACTAACTTTAATAATATTACTTTCCAAATTTTTTATTTTTTCATTAATTTGATCTTGAATTAAATTGATATGGTCTGTTATATTTTTTACTTGGTCTGATATTTCTTGGTTAATCGAAACTTGTTTATTTAAATTTTCAATAATATTGTTTTCGTTTTGTTCTATTGTTACAAAGTGTTGCTGGATTTCTCTTCTATCAGAGTCATCCATAGTACCAGTTAAGAATTTTAAACCATGACCTACTATATTAAACAAACCTCTCTTACTTACGTGATGAGGAATTATGCTGTTGAATTCTTCCTTCAGTTTTCTTAAATTGTAACTGACAATCATGGGCACTTCTGTTCTATGTGAAATTTCTTCAATATTTAGTTCTATTTTTCTTATACATTCTTCATACTGAATTAGACTTACTATGTGGAAAATTCGTTTGTATTGTTCGATTACCTGTAATTGCTTTTCCCTGATTAAAGTATAACCATTACCAGTGTTTATTTCATCTATCTATATTAATTGTGTTGTTACGTAACCCAGTGATAATATTAGAAGAAGAAGTGTAATTCCTACGAGTAAAGTTAATTATATCTAATTACCTACTTTCGAATTTATATTGTTTTTTGAACTGACTGTTATATCGCGGTAAATTTTCATTAATAATTTTCAAATGGTCTTCGCCTACACTTTCAGCATTAACTTTTTTAAAATATGGTTGTAATTTTGTAAGTCGATTTAATTTTAAATATTTTGAAGGTTTGGTTGGTTTCCTTGTTCTATTACATCTGGTAATTATTTTACTTTTATAATGTTCCATTTTCTGTTTAATCATAGGATAAGTACTTGGGTCAATATTTCCATTAATAAAGTCAATAGGTCTTTTACCTGTTGCAGAGTGTATTGTCTCGTTATAAATCTTTAAACTTTTTAAAATTGGATCTTCGTCAGAAGGGGTAGCCCGTTCTTTTTCAACTACATTTAATATTCTCATATGCTCATTTAGCGTGCTGTGAAACCGTTCTATGTCGGCATTGCTACTATGATTATTGGGTGTAGTGAAGTGTATATCAATGTTTTCCTTTTTGAGGAAATTTATAAAGTTTACACTATTGAAACTCTTTTCACGATCTGTAATTATTAACTTAGGCTTACCAAAAGAGGCTATGAATTGCATAAAAGAATTTTTGATATCTAACCAGTTTCTAGACTTCAAGGGCAAAATTTGAGCATGTTTAGAAAATTTGTCGATAAAAGTTAAAAATGGGTTTCCCTTACTGGGGAACCATACGTCCATATGTACAATTTCTAGCGGTTTATCTGGTGTTTGAGTAATTTTTAAAGGTAATTTAGGAGGGTGTCTCTCGTACTTAGCCGAATTACATACATGACAATTATTTAAAATTTTCTGAATTTCTAACTTGAATTTGGGAAAATAGTATTTACTTTTGAGACTCCGATATACACCATTAATGCCTCCATGATTCGTTTTTATGTGGTGGTCAAGAATAATTTCGTGTATTTCATACCGGTCTATTATATCGTCCAGTACAAAGGTGCATTTATTTAATTTTAACAGTTTGTTTTTGGAGAAATGTTTTACGTAGGTATTTTGGAATATGTTATACACTTCAAGGTCATCAATCATTACTCCCACTATTCCCTTGGATGGAATATGATCCCTCAATAGTTTTACAAAGAATTGTTCGTTGGGATTAGGATGTGTAAAAGTTTTTCTAGTTCTATTATAAATTTTTTGTACCTTAATTTTTTCGTTTTTGTCTATTTTTATTATGATTTGTGTCTTAAATAAATTTAATGGAGATTCTGAAATTGGGATATAGTCAATACTATCATCATTAGCGGAGTGGATGGTTGCATCCGTTGACCTTATTTCTTCAACCTCCGCCCCATTTACATAAATTTCTACTCCTGACAGAGCATCAGCCACTTTATTCCCCTTACCTGCTACATACTCAACATCAAAATTATATTCTTCTAACTTGATCTTCCACCTCTGTAATTTTGAATTCGGTTCTTCCAAATTATGTAGCCATTGAAGGGGTTTGTGATCCGTTTTGACCGTAAACTTTCTACCGTACAGGTAAGGATGGAAATATTTTACTGCCCAGACTATCGCTAATAACTCTTTTTCTATGGTGGAATAATTGCACTCATGCTCGTTTAAGGTACGTGAGGCGAAACAAATAGGATGGGTATTTTGCGAGAGGACTGCGCCAATCGCAAAGTTGCTGGCATCAGTAGTTAAAACGAATTTTTTTGTAAAATCGGGATAGGCTAAGACAGGTTCTGTAGTAATTAATAATTTCAATTTGTTAAAAGATTCTCTGTACTCAGGGTTATTAATGTTAATAGTTTTTCCCTTTTTAAGGCAATTTGTCATAGGTTTAGCAATTTTTGCAAAGTCCCTAATAAATTTCCGATAGTACCCCACAAGACCTAAAAATGATTTTATCTGTTTTGCAGTTTGTGGAATTGGGAACTTATTTATGGCCTCCAACTTTTTGGGATCAGGTTTAATACCACCTGTCGTAATAACATGACCCAAGAAGTCAGTTTCCTGCTTCATAAATTCGTACTTGTCGAGTTGTATTTTTAAATTAGCTTCCCTTAATTTGCTTAATATTTTGGTTAACGCGTCGAAATGTTCTTCTTTACTTGTACTAAAAATTATAATGTCGTCCAAATAGACATAACAGTTTTTTCCGATATATTCCACCAGCACTGAGTTCATCAGCCGTTGGAAGGTGGCAGGAGCATTCTTTAACCCGAATGGCATCCTGACAAACTCATAGTGGCCATTATTTGTATTAAACGCTGTCTTTTTTATATCGTCCTCAGCTACCTCTATTTGATGGTAGCCTTTAGCTAAATCAATAGTCGTAAAATACATAGCCCTCCCCAATTTATCTAAAATACTGTCAATATTAGGGATAGGGTATTTATCATCGACGGTCATTGAATTCAATTTTCGGTAATCGATAACAATGCGCCATTTGGCATTACCAGACGCATCCGCTTTTTTGGGCACAACCCAAATGGGGGCCGAATAGGGTGACTCGCTTGGCCTAATTATTCCTTGCTTTAGCATATCATTAATTTGTTGGTCTACTTCTTGACGATAGATTTCAGGGTAACGATATTGTTTCGAGTAAATTGGTATCTCATTAATTGTATTTATTCTATGTTTAATTTGATGTGTGAAAGTCAAATTATCCCCCTCATGATAAAATGCATTGCTAAATTTTCTTATTATACTTAGTAGTTCGTTTTTTGTTATACTGTCTAAATGATCTAGTCGGAGTTGGTCTTCGCATAAAAATATTTCATTTTGAAAAATACCCAAATTTTGTAACGGTACGGGCACATAGTATTCGCGTTCTTCATTTTCGCTGAAGTACATAGGAATCTCATTTCCCGTGTTAATTTTTAGCATTTTTTCTTTATAATTTATGTCACATTCAAAGGGTATCAAAATATTATTACCAATAATACCATCGAATCCGTCATGGAAATCCACTTCAAGAAATTCCACCTTTTTGTTTGAGTCAAATTCTATAAAGGAGTCAATTTCTACTTTAAGATTACAGGATAAAGTATTTGTCAAAGTTTTTATATTTATTGGTGTTATTTGTTTATGAAATTTTGGGTTACAAATTCCAGTTCTTATTACACTCATTGCTGCATCCGAGTCAACAATGAATTTTAGTGGTCTACCCCTCGACTGGATTTTTATATAAGGTAAGAGTTGGTAAGGTTGTCCGAGGCTGTTGATTGAAAATTTGGTGTTACATTTTGTGTGTTAATAGTATTTAGTCTGGTGTTAGTACTCGGGTCAACTTCCATTGGTGTTACCATGTTACGATTATTGTCGTTATAACGATTATTATTACTATTATTGTTATTATTATTGTTATTATTATTATAGAAATTAGTTCTTAAATTTTGTGAAGGGTTACTACTATAAGAAGAAGAAAATCTTAGAAGTACTTCTAAGATTTTGATGTGAATTAGGATTTCTATTGTAATAGTTGTTGTTATTATGGAAACTTGCATTTGGAGTGTTGTTATAATTGTTATTAGAATTTCTAAAATTAGTATTGTTTCTGTTGTTACTAAAATTTCGATTACTACTATAATTATTACTATTATTATTTGGATTTCTAAAACTGTTACTATTGTGCCTCGATGATTGAAAGTTATCTTTAAAATTTTGTTTTTTAAAAGGATTATATTCCGCGTAATTCCCCTCATGTAAGATGTTAATAGCATTTTCTAAACTAGTTGGATTTCTACTAAAAAGAATTGATTTCATTGGTTCAGGAATTTTTTCCTTGAACACTCTCAATCCCGTTTGCGTGTTGGCTTGAATTAACGCGTGTGCGTTTGGTTCATCTTTAATTTTATTGCTGAGTCTCCTCAGAATACCTTTAATGTCATTGTAAAATTCTACACTGTTACTAGTGAATCTAACACCTCGCAACTCGTCAAAAATTTCTAATGCATTTTTTTTTTCCCGAAATAATTTACTAATGCTTCTTTAATACCCGACCAAGTATTTAAATGCGAATTTATCTCAATCATTTCCCTAGCTATACCAGTAAATCTAGATTTAATCCTACTTAATAATATGGTTTGACTACTTACGTCATACTGAAGAGTTAACGGGATCACGTTTTCTACCAGTTCAATAAATTTATATAGGTCCTCACCTTTTCCATTGTACTCTGGAATTCCATCGATGTACTTTAGTGGGTTTATCTGCAGCACTAAGGGTGTATTTGAAGCACTTCCGGTGTCTTGTTTTGAGATAGAAACTTGCTCGTTACTTGTCATTATTATACTATGCCTTCCTTGTTGTCTCTTTTTGTTTAAAATGTTTTGGTATCTTTTTTCTATGTTCACCAAGTCTTTAAAGTTATCCACTTTTATTATTAAGCGCTTTACTTTTTACAGTCGAATCCTAACCGGATCTGCGCCAATTTTTTTATTATATCAAATTTAATTTTTTTTGTTTTCAAAACTAAATTTTTTTTTATTGTTCAGTTAGGCGCTTGTCTTTTGTGTGTAATTGAAACAACAAAAATTTTTCAGTGTGATTAACTTTTTTATTTTTTTTATTTTTTATTTAACAACTTTAATATTATTAAAATTAAGCTCTTATTATTATTATTATTTCTTATAAGTGAGTTCCACTTATCAATGTTCTTTTTCTTTCTATTATTATTATTTTTATTATTATTTTTTATTGACAACTTTTAATTTAATTTTTTATTTAACCAACTTTATTGTAATGACTCCGAAATAAGACTAAAAAAGTAAAACTTTAAAATATTCTAACATGTGCTTTGTTTTTACTGTAACAATATCAGTTAAGTTACTCATGTTTATAATAAAACTTAGGTAATTATGCATTTTTGCATATTCGGCGTTTTTAGGTAAAAAAAATAAAAGGAAAAAAACTAGAATGTAACATTCTAGTAATGCTTGATATTTGTGAGAACAAATATTAAAAATTCTAGGAAAGGAAAAAAATTAGTTATAATAACTTATGGAATTTAAAAAGAATGTGGTGTGAGAAATAAAATTTACGAAAGCGGTACAGGGTGATTCAATATTGGTAGTTGAGATGAGGGTGACATAACTATATATGACATCAAAATTGTATAAACATTACCCCCATAAGATGTAATACCATTTTGTAAAAAAATGGACCAAAACATCTTTGGAGGGGGTGAAGGGGGGAGGGCCGACGGGTGGAATTCTTGCTTTTTCTGGGACCCTAGAGGCAAAACTCTATCTAATGCCCTTTGTCCCATGTCTCTAGCCCTTCTAGAAGTACCCGTACTTTTTACCACCTGAGAAGTAGCTATATATATATAATGTAAAATAAAATGGTTTTTGAGGAGTTATACGAAATATGAATAAAATATAGAATTATTAAGGCAAATTCAAGGTACTGCGTAGCATAGTGGTTAGCGTGGTAGTCTCATAGCCAGAAGGTTATTGGATCAATGCTTGCTTGGATCTCGTCGTATTTTTATTTTTTTGCATTATTTTAAAATTTTTTTTATTTTATTTAAATTTTGTGTTTTATTTTTTTTTAATATATAACAGATAAATGTTATATAAAAGTTTAAAGAAAATTTCCAAAAAAATATTCTTATAATAGTTTGGAAAAATTCGCAAAAATTTTAAGTACATAAATATGTATGTATGTATATTTTTTTTAAAGCTTCCTGAGTAATTTTTTTAAGCTTTCTATATGAATTTAATAATATTCAAAACTGTAGAATATATAGAAATAAATTTTAAACACATAATTATTATATCATGGGGGTAAACTTACAAAAATTAATTTCTCAAATAAAGAAAAGGTTTAGTCAAAAACAAAATAATAATTTTATTCATATATATGTATGTATGTATGTATGAATATATATATATGTATGCATATATGAATGGATTAGAATTGAAGATTTCAAAATTTTTCGTTCCAACATATGAACGTATGTACATATGAATGTATTAGAATCGAAAATTTTGAAATTTTGCTGTTGGAAAAATTATAAATAAAATTATAAATGCAAACATACATAATTATGAATGTACACCTAGTTTTTTTAAAACTGCGGGTGAACATATAGAAATAAATTTCTCAAATAAAGAAAAGGTTTAGGTTAAAATAAAATAATAATTGTATTCAAATATATATATGTACATATGAATGTAATTTTTTTAAATAAAGAAAAGGTTTAGGCAAAAACAAAATAATAATTTTATTCAAATATATGTATGTATATATAAATGTATTAAAATTTAGCATTTTACAGTTTTCCGTTTGGAACAATAAAAATAAAATTCTAACTACATACGTACATACATATATTCTGTATGTACATATATTTTTTTAAAGCTTGCTGACGAAACATAATATTCAAAACAATAACAAATGAAATATTAATATTCAGATGTCACAAAACATCTGATGTCTGATAAAAGCTGACATTTATTTACGTTAAGATTAATTCGTTTATCCGCAACAAAAATATGTGAGATCATTATATTTTCAAATATTATTTATTTCTCGGTTTGTGTTTCTAATAATAAAAATAACGTAAAACGTATCATTTATTTCTTAGTTTGTGTTTCTAATTATAAAAAGTATAAAAGAAAAACGTGCTTTTGTTATATAAAAATTTTTTCAGAAAATCTTAAAATAGAGCTATTTCGGGCCTAAAAAGTTCCAATGTCAGATTTTTCTGGGACCCTGGAGGCAAAACTCTATCTAATGTCTTTTGTCCCATGTCTCTAGTCCTTCTAGAAGTACCCGTACTTTTTGCCTACTGAGAAGTAGCTATATATATATAACTAGTCGTGTGTGCTTGCATTGCAAGCCTTGCAAGTATGATGCCTGTAGTTTTGAAATTGTGTTCCATTCTGTGGCTGAGATATTTTAAGTTTACTTTATTTCTTCAAAAACACACCCATAATATACATATAGATATGTTTTTACCTGATAAATAATAAGATAAAACTTAAAACTTAAAATAAAAAAGTTCTGAGAAATAATTACCCAAAAATACATAATTAAACAAATAATTAGTTCCTTTGAAATCTAATACCTTTTGAGTAATTTATTTTAAAACTTCACTTTGAGTTATGTCGCATAAAATCGTAAAATACCTTTCACAATAAATACTTTAAGCCATAAATTATTGTTAATTATAAACAACAATTCATGGACGTATGTATTTGAAGTTTATAAAACATGCGAATAAAACGCGTGACTGTAGAATGAGTTAACACCAATTCTAACGTATATAGGGTAATACGTATTGCATACGATTTCTATGCGTATTTTTGACATTTTTGGGCACCAAACTTTGTTAATACATTTTCATACAGGTCTTTTACATGATTGCATATCAATGCTGTATCGATTACTTTCCGATTGTACCTTAGTATAATTGATTATACCTTTGTAGCAAATCGCAAAAAGAATACATATGTATATAAGTAAATGTGTATGTAATCGTACATGCTATAAAACTATATGTAGATATTATTAATTTTTTGTTTTCTTGTTATAACTCACACTTATAGAATTTAACTTATTACGAATATATATGCCATCAAAATTATACAAACATTACCCCCGTAAGGATGTAGTACCATTTTGTAAAAAAATGGACCAAAGTATCTTTGGAGGGGTTGAAGGGGGAGGGGGAGGGCGGGTGGAATTCTTGCTTTTTCTGGTACCCTAGAGGCAAAACTCTACCTAATGCCTTTTGTCCCATGTCTCTAGCCCTTCTAGAAGTGCCCGTACTTTTTACCACCTGAGAAGTAGCTATATATATATAATGTAAACTAGGATGGTTTTTGAAGAGTTATACGAAATATGAATAAAATATAGAATTAATAAGAGAAATTCAATGTACTGCGTAGCCTAGTGGTAAGCGTGGTAGTCTCATAGCCAGAAGGTTATTGGATCAATGCTTGCCTGGATGTTGTATTTTTCTTTTTTTGGATTATTTTAAAAATTTTTTTTTTTATTTTGTTTAAATTTTGTATTTTATTTTTTTTTAATATATAACAGATAAATGTTATTATAAAAGTTTAAAGAAAATTTCCAAAAAAATATTCTTATAATAGTTTGGAAAAATTCGCAAAAATTTTAAGCACATAAATATGTATGTATGTATATTTTTTTTTAAAGCTTCCTGAGTAATTTTTTTTAAGCTTTCTATATGAATTTAATAATATTCAAAACTGTAGAATATATAGAAATAAATTATAAACGCATAATTATTAAATCATGGGAGTAAACATACAAAAATTAATTTTTCAAATAAAGAAAAGGTTTAGTCAAAAACAAAATAATAATTTTATTCGAATATGTATAAATGTATATATGAATATATGTGTGTATGTATATATGAATGGATTAGAATTGAAGATTTTAAAGTTTTTTGTTCCAACGTATGAACGTATATACATATGAATGTATTAGAATCGAAAATTTAGAAATTTTGCTGTTGGAACAATTAGAAATAAAATTATAAATGCAAACATACATAATTATGAATAGATACCTGTTTTTTTAAAACTGTGGGTGAACATATAGGATTGAATTTTCCAAATAAAGAAAAGGTTTAGTCAAAAACAAAATTATAATTTTGTTAAAATATATGTACGAATGTATATATGAATACATGTGTATGTATATATGAATGGATTAGAATTGAAGATTTTAAAATTTTTCGTTCCAACATATGAACGTATGTACATATGAATGTATTAGAATCGAAAATTTTGAAATTTTGCTGTTGGAAAAATTAGAAATAAAATTATTAACACAAACACACGTTATTATGAATGTATACCTAGTTTTTTTAAAACTGCGGGTGAACATATAGAAATAAATTTCTCAAATAAAGAAAAGGTTTAGGTTAAAATAAAATAATAATTGTATTCAAATATATATATGTACATATGAATGTAATTTTTTTAAATAAAGAAAAGGTTTAGGCAAAAACAAAATAATAATTTTATTCAAATATATGTATGTATATATAAATGCATTAAAATTTAGCATTTTACAGTTTTCCGTTTGGAACAATAAAAATAAAATTCTAACTACATACGTACATACATATATTCTGTATGTACATATATTTTTTTAAAGCTTGCTGACGAAACGTAATGTTCAAAACAATAACAAATGAAATATTAATATTCAGATGTCACAAAACATCTGATGTCTGATAAAAGCTGACATTTATTTACGTTAAGATTAATTCGTTTATCCGCAACAAAAATATGTGAGATCATTATATTTTCAAATATTATTTATTTCTCGGTTTGTGTTTCTAATAATAAAAATAACGTAAAACGTATCATTTATTTCTTGGTTTGTGTTTCTAATTATAAAAAGTATAAAAGAAAAACGTGCTTTTGTTATACAAAAATATTTTCAGAAAATCTTAAAATAGAGCTATTTCTGGGCTAAAAAGTTCCAATGTCAGATTTTTCTGGTACCCTAGAGGCAAAACTCTATCTAATGTCTTTTGTCCCATGTCTCTAGTGATTCTAGAAGTACCCGTACTTTTTGCCTACTGAGAAGTAGCTATATATATATAACTAGTCGTGTGTGCTTGCATTGCAAGCCTTGCAAGTATGATGCCTGTAGTTTTGAAATTGTGTTCCATTCTGTGGCTGAGATATTTTAAGTTTACTTTATTTCTTCAAAAACACACCCATAATATACATATAGATATGTTTTTACCTGATAAATAATAAGATAAAACTTAAAACTTAAAATAAAAAAGTTCTGAGAAATAATTACCCAAAAATACATAATTAAACAAATAATTAGTTCCTTTGAAATCTAATACCTTTTGAGTAATTTATTTTAAAACTTCACTTTGAGTTATGTCGCATAAAATCGTAAAATACCTTTCACAATAAACACTTTAAGCCATAAATTATTGTTAATTATAAACTACAATTCATGGACGTATGTATTTGAAGTTTATAAAACATGCGAATAAAACGCGTGACTGTAGAATGAGTTAACACCAATTCTGACGTATATAGGGTAATACGTATTGCATACGATTTCTATGCGTATTTTTGACATTTTTGGGCACCAAACTTTGTTAATACATTTTCATACAGGTCTTTTACATAATTGCATATCAATGCTGTATCGATTACTTTCCGATTGTACCTTAGTATAATTGATTATACCTTTGTAGCAAATCGCAAAAAGAATACATATGTATATAAGTAAATGTGTATGTAATCGTACATGCTATAAAACTATATGTAGATATTATTAATTTTTTGTTTTCTTGTTATAACTCACACTTATAGAATTTAACTTATTACGAATATATATGCCATCAAAATTATACAAACATTACCCCCGTAAGGATGTAGTACCATTTTGTAAAAAAATGGACCAAAGTATCTTTGGAGGGGTTGAAGGGGGAGGGGGAGGGCGGGTGGAATTCTTGCTTTTTCTGATACCCTAGAGGCAAAACTCTACCTAATGCCTTTTGTCCCATGTCTCTAGCCCTTCTAGAAGTGCCCGTACTTTTTACCACCTGAGAAGTAGCTATATATATATAATGTAAACTAGGATGGTTTTTGAAGAGTTATACGAAATATGAATAAAATATAGAATTAATAAGAGAAATTCAATGTACTGCGTAGCCTAGTGGTAAGCGTGGTAGTCTCATAGCCAGAAGGTTATTGGATCAATGCTTGCCTGGATGTTGTATTTTTCTTTTTTTGGATTATTTTAAAAATTTTTTTTTTTTATTTTGTTTAAATTTTGTATTTTATTTTTTTTTAATATATAACAGATAAATCTTATTATAAAAGTTTAAAGAAAATTTCCAAAAAAATATTCTTATAATAGTTTGGAAAAATTCGCAAAAATTTTAAGCACATAAATATGTATGTATGTATATTTTTTTTTAAAGCTTCCTGAGTAATTTTTTTTAAGCTTTCTATATGAATTTAATAATATTCAAAACTGTAGAATATATAGAAATAAATTTTAAACGCATAATTATTAAATCATGGGAGTAAACATACAAAAATTAATTTTTCAAATAAAGAAAAGGTTTAGTCAAAAACAAAATAATAATTTTATTCGAATATGTATAAATGTATATATGAATATATGTGTGTATGTATATATGAATGGATTAGAATTGAAGATTTTAAAGTTTTTTGTTCCAACGTATGAACGTATATACATATGAATGTATTAGAATCGAAAATTTAGAAATTTTGCTGTTGGAACAATTAGAAATAAAATTATAAATGCAAACATACATAATTATGAATGGATACCTGTTTTTTTAAAACTGTGGGTGAACATATAGGATTGAATTTTCCAAATAAAGAAAAGGTTTAGTCAAAAACAAAATTATAATTTTGTTAAAATATATGTATGAATGTATATATGAATACATGTGTATGTATATATGAATGGATTAGAATTGAAGATTTTAAAATTTTTCGTTCCAACATATGAACGTATGTACATATGAATGAATTAGAATCGAAAATTTTGAAATTTTGCTGTTGGAAAAATTAGAAATAAAATTATTAACACAAACACACGTTATTATGAATGTATACCTAGTTTTTTTAAAACTGCGGGTGAACATATAGAAATAAATTTCTCAAATAAAGAAAAGGTTTAGGTTAAAATAAAATAATAATTGTATTCAAATATATATATGTACATATGAATGTAATTTTTTTAAATAAAGAAAAGGTTTAGGCAAAAACAAAATAATAATTTTATTCAAATATATGTATGTATATATAAATGCATTAAAATTTAGCATTTTACAGTTTTCCGTTTGGAACAATAAAAATAAAATTCTAACTACATACGTACATACATATATTCTGTATGTACATATATTTTTTTAAAGCTTGCTGACGAAACGTAATGTTCAAAACAATAACAAATGAAATATTAATATTCAGATGTCACAAAACATCTGATGTCTGATAAAAGCTGACATTTATTTACGTTAAGATTAATTCGTTTATCCGCAACAAAAATATGTGAGATCATTATATTTTCAAATATTATTTATAGTAATAATAAATATAATTTCTCGGTTTGTGTTTCTAATAATAAAAATAACGTAAAACGTATCATTTATTTCTTGGTTTGTGTTTCTAATTATAAAAAGTATAAAAGAAAAACGTGCTTTTGTTATACAAAAATTTTTTCAGAAAATCTTAAAATAGAGCTATTTCTGGGCTAAAAAGTTCCAATGTCAGATTTTTCTGGTACCCTAGAGGCAAAACTCTACCTAATGCCTTTTGTCCCATGTCTCTAGCCCTTCTAGAAGTACCCGTACTTTTTATCACCTGAGAAGTAGCTATATATATATAATGATAAGTACAAAAAAAAATTTACGATAAAAAAGAATTTATGAAAATAAAAAGTAAAAATTAAAAAATAAAAGTGTCGTTTGTTTTGATTAATTTATTGTATTGAAATAATATTTAAGTTGATTATTTCAAGAGCATAATCTTTCAGAATATTATCATCATTTGATGTTGATGATATAACTTTATATATGTCCATACCGAAGATGACTCCTTGAAGTAGTTACAAACTCCATTCGAAAGTTAATATACCCTTCACGATATGCAACAATAATTTTTTTTTAGATTTGTGCATTTTTGACCTATGTATATCCATAAAATTTTGACTCAGGTAATACTCGTACATGTTCAAAGTGAACATCTGATGTGGTCAGCACATTACTGACCGCAATGTGTATTGTCTAGTTAAGTGAAAATGTTACAGAAGATAATAAAAATGCCTTGTAAATACTTTCCCAATTTTTAGGGCGTTAGGAAGCTTATAGTTAACATACTTAGAAAAATGTAAGCTAAGCTCTTTTGAGTTTCGTTTGTGCAATCTGAATTCCCTAAAATGCTCTTTTATTTTCGATAGCAATCAGAGTTCAAGTATAAAATTTCGCGAAATTCCATCAATCCGTTCCGTTAATATGGTGAAAAATGTAAAATCGGCCAGAGTTTCTGATCCCCGATCGTTCCAAAAAATTTATTCGCTCATTGTTTTAACACTCCAAACTTAAATATTAAATTTCTAGGAAATTGGTTGATTATTTCTCTTTATATGTGCAAAAATCTAAAATTGTCATGTTAAAAAGTGCAGTTTCCAAAACTTCATCAATTCGTAATTTAGCTAAAACAAAATCACGCACAAAATTTCATGAAATTCGGTTCAGCCAAACTTGAGATACACGCGTGCACACGCAGACAGACAGACCGACAGACCCACATCTTTATAAAACTAGGTTATTTACGCTCCTCTACTATGGAGAAGTGCGTTCCCACCAAAAACTCGATATGCGGAATTTGCTGCCATCACTTAACCTTCCTTATAGAATGCAATGCGGTCGGTAAAAAACGTGAATATGTGCCAAAATCGCACTGGATAGCATGAAACATGACTCTCTCGCAGCATAAAACTCTCGAACCCTGCGCCGAGGTTTAACGAAGCTTTCTACTCGAAACCTCTAGACCATAAGAAACTTCTGACAAAAACTCAAAAACGTCATAACACAGATCAAAAAAATATGTCTATGGATCAAAATTGAATTCAGCCAACGATGCCCTAGAACTTTTCCATTTTGTCCACATTTCCTTTTTAATTCGCCATTCTTTATTAATTGAATATACTTTCGACATTTTTCAATTGTTCTTTTAAAATTTTTCCGAAAGTTATCACACCATCGATGTGTTGTCAACGCATTTTTCTAATGTATGTTTTGTAAATATTATGAATCTTTCGCTGAAAAATTGTTTGCGCGCTTTTCAGGCGAAAATGGTGGCGTAAAAATTCATATTTACCATTAAGCATTGAAAATACAGTTTTTCTGCCTCTTTCTGATGTGCCATCACTAATGTGCCTCTTATATATGAAATTGGACATATGTCGATTGTTGAGATGTTATTATTGTCTAAATTTTTTATTTTTTTCTTTTTTTCACTCCTAGTGAGGACCATAGGACTAGTACATGATATTATACCTAAGATTCATTGCGTCATAGAGTTTTAACTAGGTAGGTGACTAGCCTGCGGCAGTTTTTTCTTTTCGTATTAAATCTTAAAATTTATTAATATTTACTGTTTATTTTTCTTAGTTTTTAATATCGACTTTTATGAAAATATGAAAATTACTTGAATAATATTTATAAGAATTGTGTATTAAGTTATAATATTGAACATCATTTTTATAAATGACCTGACCGGGCTTTCAACCCGAAACCCTTCGGTTAAAGGATCGGTGCCATAACCGCTGCACCAATGGTCAGATTTTGTTGTCTAAATGCTAACTTCTAATGAGAATTACTTTTTTTGCATGGTGACTTTTTCGTTCAGTATAATTTTATTATTATATAAAGGTTTTTAGTTCTGGGACCAGAAAAAAGTCTATGACATTATTATTCCCAATATTTTGAAAAAATATTTCCAATATTTATACTGTAATCCATTTGATTACTAAGTATTGTTTACATTGAGATGCTACATACAATTTACTATTTGAAACACACAATCACAAGAACATACATATATATAAATAGTTATTGTACCTATTTCACCAATACATTGAATTACTAATACAACGTGTAGTTGTTTAATTAATAAGTAATGTGCCTATTACACTAATAATATTACCTTAAAGCAAATTTCTTATTATTAGTGTAATAGACTTATTAATTAAACAACTACACGTTGTATATCTGTTCTCATGGTTCATGTAAACAGTTCACAAATGTTTATTCTTCACAACTCGTTTGTCCGCAGCGTCATAATAATACGATACCATACAAAGGTTGAAATCTATACAATAATATAGTCCACATGATTCAAAAAAGAGATAATTCAACTATTTTGATTCTAAAGAGAATAGTACACTTTAATCGAAATAGTTGAATTATCTACAAAGTACAATACCTAAAATAAGGTAATTTAAAATTTTTTTTCATTTCATTTTACGTTTCTAATTATTGAATTATAATTATTGAATGTTTTCACATTATTCTAATTATACAGGGTTATTCAGCAAAAAGTTAGTAGCTAAATACCATTGGGTAGGCGATTGGAAGTATATTATAATATAATTTATTATAATATAATTATTTATGAATACAATATCTTCCCCTTTTTAATTTAATTTTTGTTTTTTTCATACATAATAATATATAATTGTAATTGCAATGTTTATTATGAAAGGGACCTACTTCTAAAATTGAAATCTGTCCGTTTGCTTTAAAGTTCTACCAAACCAAGAAATCAAGCCATGCTGTTGAGTTCCGTCTGATTCCAGTGCACTAGAACTACTTTCAAATTCGTTTGCGGTTCCACTTTTAGACTAAAGGAAGAGCTTCACGTGGTGAACCCAACAGACTATCGTTTAGATCCATTTGAGAGCGATTATTATCGTATTCATCAAATACCATATAATAAAATCTTAAAATGCCTAGTTTGGCACCTATGTTGCGTAACCATTCGGAATTAGAATTCTTTTTGAAATAAACCTTTTCTCCCCGCTTTAAGAACGTTGTTTTTTCTAGCTTTTATTATAATGTATTATAGTACACTGCTGATAATTTTCCAAATTTTCAATTGTGAGTTTCATAATTAACAACTTTAGGCATAAAATTTTGTTTTATTTTCGAAATTCTCGTTCGCAAATTTCTTGACACGAGTAATTGTGATGGAGAATTGAGATTACCCTTAGGAGTAGTTCGATAATGCAACAAGGCTATGTATGGATCCGTATTATATTCAGCACACTTAGTAAATTTTCAATTGTACTCACAGATTTTTCTGTCAAGCCTTTAAATTGATTAAAGGATGATAAGAACATGCAATGACGTTATGAATATTCCATTCATTACAGAATCTTTCAAATTAGTTTGAATTAAATGGCGGTTCATTATCAGAAATTATTTGTTCTGAAATAATGTGTCGAGCGAATATAGATTTTATTTTGTAATAATGTTATAACTATTATAATTAGCAGTAATCACTACAGGCAGTTAAACTTGTTTATTGAATTCGAAAAGATCCACCTCAACTTTGTACCACGGAATATTAGAAACGTCTTGCAACATTTAAGGTTGCTTTGGATTATTAGGTTTCTTTTTCATACAGCTTTCGCAATTTGACGCAATATTATAAACATCATTATTGATTCTAAACCAATAGACTATTCCTCTAGCCAAATTTTTGCCCCTTTCTATTCCCAAATAACTTTCATGAATTAAATTTAAAATATCCTTACGCATACAAGTAGGAATAACAATACTAGATCCTTCTAAAAGGAGGTTGTCATAAAACAGAAGCTCATCTTTTATTTAATAATAAGGACAATCTACCAAAGACAGTTCTAAATTTGAAATTAATAAATTAACATGCAAACTAATATCTTTACCGATATCCATGAGACCGAGTTCTGGAAGTGTGGATCTAGAAAGAGTGCCTGGAATGTGCATAAATTTTCAGGGACATATGAAACGGTGAGATCATAATCCTGCAAACGAAGCATAATTTTTGGCAACAAGTCAGAATGCTATATGAAGGTTTATTGAAAATTGAAGTAAGTGGCTTATTTCCACTTTTACTTTTTGGTCAAAAATATGTATCTGTGAAATTTTTTACATTCAAAAAGATTTGCCAATAGTTCCATTTCTATTTGAGCACACTAAAACATTTTCGGCTCGTTAAAGTAGCCGAAGCAAAGCAATAGGATTTCTTTCGTGAAAAATTACAACACTCAGTGCATTTTTAGACGCATCGACAGACAATATGAGTTGTTTATTAGGATAAACATACGTAAGAATTAGTGCAATAACTAATAATTGCTTCAATTTATTGAATTCATGAGAATGTTTATGGTTGCAAGACCAAACAACATCCTTTTTAAGTAATTAACTTAAATTTCCTGTATGAATAGCTAGATTAGGAATATAGGAAGCCAAATAGTTGACCATTTCTAAAAATCTTTGTAAATCAGGTGCGGAAGAAGGGATCTCCAATTTACAAATTGCTTCAACTTTCAAATTCAGTTCCGCTGGAACTGAATTCCGTGTTCTGCTTTTGTGATGCGGAAAACTAAAAAATCATCTATGTAAATTGTTAGACCTGGAATATTAATAAAGAGTTTTATCATTTCGGCATAAAAAATTTCTGAAGTCGCATTAATTCGGAATAGAAGTATCTATAACGACCAAAAGGTGTTATATGTCACAATTTTTATGAATAGTCATTAAGAGGAATGGTCCAAAAACCCCAATTAGCATCAAGAGTTGAAAAATATTGTGCGTTATATATTTGACTTTTTTGCATCAGATTTTTTAACCATTGCAATTAAATTGATCCATTCCGTTGCTTCTTCAATAAGTTTTATGACACCAAGAGCAACCATTCTGTCTATTGCATTCTCTAAAGGCTTTAATAATTGAACAGAATCCTTGTGGAATACATTCTCATTGCTATTTTCTGCACATTATCATTATTATTTTTAACAGAGCAAATTTTTTTTTAAAAGATAAAAAATTGATGACACAAAATTAAATAAAACAATAAAAACTCAATAAAATAACAATAAAAAATTGACAATAAAAATTCAATTTTGTATTTTAAACAATTATTTATGCACACAATTTGGCATTGGCCAAAAATATTTAAACTTCCATGACTAAACGTAAGAATGTTAATGTAAGACTTAACTTGTCTTCTTTTTAATTTTAATTCTTCACGACATAAAGTAGAGTTGACCTTGTCAACTCTACGATACCCGTACGAATTTGTTATCCTGTGTGCGAATAAATGTGCAATAACTGACCATGGAACAGACTATGGACGTCAAGTTGCCTTATTACCATGTTAATTTACACAAAATTTCAGTACTGTGTTTTTCAAAATACTGTGTGTGCCAAACTACTATTTAAGTTCTACCAGAAGTTAGTACTACCAGAAGGAGCCAAGTAATTTCAACGACTTTTATGAAACACACTGGCCCTACTAATATATTCGTTTGTGCAAAATTTCAATACCACAGCTTTTATAGTTTCTGAGACATGGATAAATAAATTTAAAGTTGTATGGCAGCTACCTGAACCAGTACCTCGATTTAAATAGGATTCTAGCACTTACTTCAATAAATCATTTGTGAAAATTTGGTGAACTCAGCTCAATTAGTTTTTTAGGTATCGCTGGGACGGACGGACGGACAGACAAAGCTAAATCGACTCAGAATTCGACGCTGATCAAAAACATACACTTGAGTATGTTACAAACGGTAAGTCAAATTTAGTGTACCCTTCGAACATACGTTCGTACGGGTATAAAAGGTTCTCATTGATATAATATTGGTTTGCGCACCTGTATCCAATTGTACATTACAATTTATTTTATTTACTGATACGTGAATTTGCCAAAAATTTTTACCGATCGTAAAATTAATTTACAATAGGTAGGTAATGTGATGGCAACAAATTTTACATACTGAGTTTTCGGTGGGAATGCACTTCTCCATAGTAGGGAAATGTAAATAAACTATTTTTAGCAAATATACATTTTTGCGTATATAAAGAAAAATTATCAACCAATTTCATTGAAATTTAATATTTAAATTCTTCGTATTAAAAAAATGAACATATAAATTTTTTGGAAAGATCAGGGCTTGAAAACTGATCTGCGGGTCAATTTTACATTTTTCATAATATCTACGAAACGATTTGATGGAATTTCTTGAAATTTTGTTATTGAGTTCTGGTTCTTACCGAAACTAGGGCAGCACAAAGCGAAACCCTACTATGAGCCAAATATACATTTTTCTAGGTATGTTAACTATAAGCTTTCTAATGTCCTAAAAATTGGAAAGAAGTATTTAACAGACATTTTTATAATATTCTGTACCACTTTTACTTAACTAGACAATACACATTACGGTGGGTTATGTGCTGATTACATCAGGCTTTTGTTTTAGCATTAATTACTCCAATAATTAAATTATGACTGACTAGACTGTTATTTACTTGTGGTAATCCACTTTTTTTCGATTTACACACACTAATGAATTATAATTTTGGAGCGCACTAACAAAAGTCTCGTCATGTAATAATTTTTCATTAGTGAATTTGAAATTGTCTGTCAAACTCCAGATGAAAACATCTCTAATTAAATTTTCTTGTAAAGTATCAACATTTTTAAAAAGCGACTGGAAGATTACAACTCTTAAAATTTAGCGGCTCCATCATGAACCATAAATTGCGCGATAAGCTATTATGATATTTTTTTATGATGTTTTCTTCATTTTTCCGAAATTTTTATAGTAAAATAATATGAATGGCACATATGGCAAATTATCGAACACGTGTTTGGTTTTAAATAAAAACAAATTATTTTTTATTTTAAATTTTTATTCCTCGGTATAATTATTGTCTTTGTATATTTATTTTATTCTATGTTTTCAAATAAGACTATAAAAGTAATAAAAACAATAGCACTCAAATTTAATATTGCATATACATAGCTACTTCTGAGGTGTCAAAAAGTACTGGTACTTCTAGAAGGGCTAGAGACATGGGACAAAAACCATTACATAGAATTTTATGTGTAGGGTCCCTGAAAAATCTGACATTGGGTCCCTTCTCTGATCTGACGATCTGACGAAATAGCCCTATTTTAAGATTTTTCAAAAAAGTTTTTGTATAACAAAAGCACGTTTTTCTTTTATACTTTATATTATTTGAAACACAAACCAAGAAATAAATAATATTCAAATATATAATGATCTCACATATTTTTAGTTCGAAAAATTGGAATAAGTTTAAAAAAATGTCAGCTTTTATCAAATACATCAGATGTTGTGGCATCTGAATATTAGTGCTTTATTTGTTATTGTTTTGAATATTATGCTTTTAAAAAATTTATTTACACAGTTTATGTACATAATATGTACTTAAAATTTCATTCCTTAGTGTTCGAGCGAAAAACTCGGAAATACTAAATTCTAATATAATATATGTAAGTATATAAATGGACTTATATTTGAATAAAAATATTATTTTGTTTTTGCCAAAACCTTTTCTGTATTTGAAAAATATAATTCTATATGTTTACTCACAGTTTCGAATACTATGTTTCGTTAGAAACCTAATCATACATTCATTAAAAGATATATATACATAATTATTAAAAAATAAATATACATTCATAATTATGTATGTACGTACTTAAGATTTTATTGCTTATTGTTCGAGGGAAAAATTTTAAAATGTTCAGTTCTAATACATACGCATGAACATACATATTTGAATAAAATTAATATTTTTTATGCCAAGGTTTAGGTATATTTCTTTATTTGAAAAATTTATTTCTGTGTGTTTACACCCAAGATTCAATAATAGAGATAGGCTATACAGACATGGGGGAAAAAGGCATTAGATAAGGTTTTGCGTATAGAGTTTCAGAAAAAGCAATAATTCCACCCGCCTTTCCCTTTAATCTCTCCCTCCCTTTTCGCCCCCTCCCAAAATGCCTTGTGACCACTTTTCACAAAATGGTACTTCATCTTATGGGGGTAATTTTTATTTACTCTTGGTAATATAAATATTGTATATAAATTAGTTTTTGGAGGTGTGAGTTACAAAATGTTATTTTATTGCATTACACTTTTACAAATAGGGTATTTTCAAAACAACGTTTAGCGGCGGAAACTTTCCGGTATTGAATTGTAACGGTAAAACTTTTTTAATTTCAATTTAAATAAGAACAAAGAAAGATTAAAATTATCAATAAAAAAAAGTTCATTTGACATTTTGCATTTTTCAGAGTTCGAACCTGGGGCTTTTGCGTAGAAACCGTATGCTATACGATCTTTAATCGCACGCATTATAGAATCTAAAAACATATTACATGGATTGTAATTAGTAGCAAATTATTTTTTATTTTATTTTATTTTAATTTATTTTATTTTATGTGCTTAGCGCAAACATATTACAATATAATATACATATCAATTTACATATTTTGTCTTACAGAAAACCAAAATTTATATTAAATCCAAAATAGAAAATACACAGACGAGGAGGATCTGGCTTGGGAAACCATTGGATTCTTAAGAGAAAAATCAAAAAGCGAAGAGCAGATATGTTACCTGAAATGAGTCCTGAGGACAAAGTGAACAAAATAGAAAAACTTGTGCAGATAAATGCTGTACAAGAAAGATCAAACCCCTCCTGTTATCACAAGCAATGTGAAGGAATATTCAAAAATAAAGAAGATGATAAAAGAAGCAAAATAAACTTTACGGTCAACATGATGAATAATAATCAACTTAAAATCAATGTTGATCAAGAACAAGAATACAGAGAATTAACGAAAAAAATAAATGAATCTAAAGTAGAAAGGCATACCTACGAAAATAAAATTACAAGACCTATCAAGCTGATGGCTATAGGCTTGCATTCTTCTTGCCAAAATGAAGTAAAAATAAGGTAAATGAAAAGGGCTTCAAAGTTATTGAAGTCGTTAATAAAGAAAACAAGATCACTATGATCCGACTTCCTCTCTTCATGTTAATCTTTGAAAATTCGGAGGACATAAACAAAATTTACAAAATTGATGCACTTCAGCACCTTAAGATTAAAATTAAATCACTAAGGAGAAATAATTTAGTTCCTCAGTGCAGAAGACGTCAGTGATATGTGCATACACGGAGGTTTTGCCAACGTCTGGCTCAATGTGTCTAGTGTGCTTGTTCTCATTTAACGATAAATTGTATTAAGCAAAAAATCGAAGCTCCAAAGTGTGCAAATTGCTCTGAGATACATACTGCGAATTATAGGAGTTGTATAGTAGCAAAGAAATTACAAAAAAGGAAAAATAACCTTACAAAATAGAAACAAATAAAAATAATACCAAAAAATACTACAAAAACTCCAAAAATCCCGAAAACAACTACATTGAGTAAAAGAGTGCAGGGAATACAATGTGCCCAAGTAGCGAGAGATGAAACATATAACCATTCTAAACAACAAAGAGATTTACCACCTCAAAAACTTGCTGAAAGCAATATAAATAGAATGAAAATGATGCAAAATATGATAAAAACTATAAACGAAATCTCGTTGAGATTGAACGGACTAGAAGACAAGCATGATAATGTTCGTATGTATGTACGCCAAAAAGAATACAAAATAATAGACGAAGATAAAATAAGAGTTGCGACGTGGAACGCAAATGGCGTTCTTAATAAAAAGCGTATATTAGATATATTCCTAAGGACCAAAATATTGATACATGTTTAGTAACAGAGACACATTTAAAACAGCAAACAGATACAAAAATAAATGGTTACATAAAATATGAAGCGGCGCATCCTAATAATTAATCAAAAGATGGTGCTATTTTTATAAGGAATAATATAAAACATAATGAAATAAGTAAAGTAGAAAGAGACGATAGCCAATTTGTTGCTGTACGAATAGAGTCTTACAAACAAAATTTTGATGTTGGTGTACCTTACTGTCCTCCGGAACTGGTTATAAAGAGTGGTTAATTCAAAGATCTCCTGAATCTCCATAAAGAAGGGTTTATTCTGGGAGGGGATTATAATGCCAAACATATTGATTGGGGTTCTAGATTGACCTCAACAAAAGGTAGAAAGCTAAGAAAAGCTATTAAAGAAATTGGTCACTACCAATCCACTGGTAGACCAACATATTGGACAAGTGATAGAAATAAGACACCAGATTTGTCTTTATTGTCAGGAAAATCTGGCCAAATTTCATTAGTTTAGAAGATAACTATGATTTGGATTCGGATCATTCTGCAGTTATATTAAAGTTAACTGAGACAGTTACCAAGAAACAAGATAAGCCCGTGTTGATCAATGAATCTACTGCCTGGATTAGTTTTAAAGAAGAGATAGAAAATAAAATAAGCTTAAGAATTAAAATACGAAGATGATTTCAATTCTGAGATGAAGAATTTTAATAAAATCATACAAAGCGTTGCCTCGAATAATACAAAACAAAGTGAGTATAAATCCGTGGGTATGACTTACACAAGAAAAATACTGAATATGATAAGCGAAAAGAGAAGAGCTAGGCTCAGATGGCAAAACTTACGAGATTCGGGGGATAAAACTACACTCAAGTGACCCACTCAGAATCCAAAGAGAAAAATGAAAAAAATCAAAGAAATTTCATTTGATAATTACATTAAAAATGTTTCATTCGAACAAAAAAGTAATTATTCCTTATGGAAGGCTTCAAAAAATAATAAAAGGTCAATTTTACATGTCCATCTAATAAGGGAACGGATGGTAATAGAAAATAAAGATAAGACCATTTTGAACAAATTTTTAGAGCGAATGACATACACTCAAACATAAATATTGCAATTGGAAATGTGAGACCAGAAAACGATATCACTCCATTTGCAAAAAGAGAGAAAGAGAATTTGCAAAGGGAGAAATAAAAAGTTTAAAGTCAAAGGAAGCACCGGGTTATGATTTAATTACCTGAATGAAATACTGAAGAAATTACCGAAAAAGGGTATAACAATGTTGAATTTTTTAATGAATTCTGCATTAAGATTAAAATATGTGCCTAATGCTTGAAAGGTGGCAGAAGTTATAATGATACCAAAACCTGTTAAACTTTTAAGTTTATAGTCTTATTTGACCAAGTCTTATAGACCAATTTCTCTGCTACCAATTTCGTCAAAACTTTTTGAGAGTTATTACTAAAAAGAATGGTACCTATAATTTAGGAGAGGTCATTAATTCCGAACCATCAATTTGATTTTAGAGCAGTACATTCAACTACTGATCAAATTCTTAGAATTACAAATATTATTGAGAAAGCCCTAGAGGAAAAGCAGGTTTGTGCAACATTATTTACCAAGGTATTACCAAAGCTATATGTAGATATTCCCTCTTCATTTTTAACCGACAGATTATTTAGAGTCAAACAGAAGGGGGACTATTCCACACTTAGAGAAATAAGAGCAGGTGTGTCTCAGGGCAGTAATTTGACGACGCTACAAGAAATTTGCAGCAGGCAAGCAATAGTTTTGATGCTTGGACCACGAAATGAAAAATGAAAGTAAATGAAACTAATTCTGCACAAGTAAATTTTACAAATAAGGTTCTTGTAAACCCCCTCGTGTTAATTTAAATGGGGTAAATGTTGAACAGGAAAATGCGGTAAAATATCTAGGAATGACACTGGATGTTAAGTTAAAATCGAAGGAACATGTTAAGAAGAGAAAGGCAGAATTAGAATTAAAAAATATCAAGAAATATATTGGCTCAACAACTCCTAATTTCATCTACAACCAAGAGAACCTTTAAGTCCCTGTGGATAATAAGAAATTTACACTAATAATAAGAAATTTGCTTTAAGGTAATATTATTAGTGTAATAGGCACATTACTTATTAATTAAACAACTACACGTTGTATTAGAAATTCAATATATTGGTGAAATAGGTACAATACCTATTTATATATATGTTCTTGTTATTGTGTGTTTCAATAGTAGATTGTATGTAGCAGTCAATGTAAACAAATACTTAGTAATCATGTGGATTACAGTATAAAGCAATGTAGAGAACATTTCGTCGGCAATTTCTTCATGCCTCTGTAACTCAGTTGGTAGAGCGTCCGCCTAGAAAGCGGTAGGTCACTGGTTCGAGTCCAGTTCAAGGAGAAAAATTTTTTTAATTTTTCTGCCTTTAACTCGTTTCGTTTATTACGTCATCCATCTGTTCTGCAGTTGCATGAAGAAATTTCCATTAAGTTAAAATAGAATTCAAAATTAACCAAGACAATAAAATATCATGGAACAATCTAGTCGACAATGAGCTAGAAAAAGCGAATGAAATTGCTGAGTTATTTAAAATTGTTGGAAAACGTATACCAGATATACACAAAAGGATGGTATATTACTCCATGTATCACAGTACAGTTAACTTCTTCTTTTACTGCAATCCACTGCTGGATGTAAGCGTGAAGCAATGTTTCTTTTTAATAGCCGTTTGTTTGTTATATCTAACTGATGTTTTTGATTATATCTGCATATTGATTTCTGTTTGCTGCTGCGTGAACCAATTCTCCAATGTTTCTTATACCTGTCCAATTTCGAATGTTTCGTAGCCATGACATCTGTTTTCTTCCGACGCCACGCCTGCCTTCAATTTTTCCTTGTACAATTAATTGGAGCAATTCATACTTATTCCCACGCATAATATGACCAAAATAAATTGACTTTTGTCGTTTTATCTTAAGAAGCAGTTCACGTTTTCCCTGAATTCTGTTTAGAACTTCTTCATTCGAAATGTGCTGTGTCCAGGATATTTTTAAGATTCTTCTATAAATCCACATTTCAAATGCCTCTAATTTATTCATATGTTTCGTTTTTAGCGACCATACTTCTGCGCCATATAATAATATAGACCATACATAGCACCTAACAAAACGCAGACGCAAATTTAGTCGTATATCCCTGTTGGTGAATAACTTTTTATATTTGACGAATGCTGCCCTAGCCATCTCGATTCGACATTTTATTTCCATATCTGCGTCCCAGTTTTGGTGTAACCAACATCCTAGATATTTAAAACTGGACACCCTTTCTATGGCTAAATCATCTATTAGTATCGTCGCACCATCATAGGGTAGGTTATTTCGACTTACTACCATGAATTTAGTTTTTTCAGCATTCATTTTCAGGCCATACGTTTTGCTATGTGCGTTTATCTCATTTACTAGATGTTGCAGGTCGTATATATTATCAGCTACTAGCGTGGTATCATCGGCGTATCGGATGTTATTGATGAATGGGCCATTTATTTTTACTCCTATGTTTAGATCGGCCAAGGCTTCTTGAAATATTGATTCGGCATATATGTTGAACAATAATGGTGAGAGTATACACCCTTGCCGCACACCTCTGCAAATTTTCACATCGTTAGTATCTCCTTCTCTCAACTGAATTGTTGCAGTTTGATACCAGTAGAGATTAATAATGCATCGAATATCTTTCTCATCTATATCCATAGTGCTTAGTATTCTTATCAATTTGTCGTGTTGTACTCGATCGAATGCTTTTTCGTAATCAATGAAGCACAAAAAGACATCCTTTTTTACATCTCGGCAATTTTGAACAAGAACTTGTGTGCAAAATAGCGCTTCCCTTGTTCCCATTCCGTTCTTGAAACCGAATTGCTCTCGTCCCATGTTAGTTTCGCATTTTCTATATAGACGATTATGTAAAATTTTGAGAAAAATTTTTAAGGCATGGCTCATAAGGCTTATAAGTCGGTGATCTTTGCATTGACGTGCGTTGTTTTTCTTGGGCATAGCGATAAAAGTGGATTTTAGAAAATCTTTGGGGTATACGCCTGTGTTATAAATCTTGTTGAAAATATTTTCAAGTAGAAACAAATTATCTTCGTCTATCAATTTTATAACTTCAGATGGTATTTCGTCAGGTCCAACAGCCTTATTATTTTTTGACAACTGTATGGCTCTAGTGATTTCATCTCTGGTGATTGGAGGACCAGTTAATTGTCGTGGCGAAGAGGGAACAACGAAACATTCTGCTGATCTGGTAGAATCTGAGAAAAGCTCCCCAATATATGTTTGCCAGATTTTTTTCTTTTCGCTGGAGTCAGCCACTATTTCTTTATCTTCGTTAAGTAAGATAAATGATTTTTGTTTACGGTGTACTCCCGCCGTTTCTTTTAGTTTCTTATGCAGGGCAAACATATCGTGAGCGCGGTCTAGTTTTTCTATTTCCTCGCACTCTTTAGTAAGCCATTTACTTTTTTCTTGTCTTATTTTCGATCTTATGAGACGTTGTATTCGTTTGTATTCCTGATCGCTTTTGTTTCGATGTTTCCTTCTCTGTGCCATCAAATTTATTATTTCTTCGGTCATCCACTTTTTTTTTGGAGTAAAATTTTTCGGGCCCAAATTTCTTTCAGCAACAGTGTTTAAAGTATTTTTCATTTGATTCCATTCTAATTCAAGATTATCATTTCTATCGAGAGATCTGAGGTTGGTATTTATCTCCACAGTTAGTCTTGATTTGAACTCACTATCTTCAACTTTATCTAGGTCCAGTCGCTTTGATCTATGTTGGCTTTGCGATTTAGATAATTTGATTTTAATTTTGGACAGAAGGAGGTTGTGATTTGATGGTACATCAGCTCCTGGACACGTGCGAACTTTGGAAACTGATGTATAGAATCTTCTGTTAATGAGTATGAAATCAATCTGGTTGCGTACTATATTTCCATCTGTGTCTTGGGGAGACTTCCAGGTGTAGAGTCTTCTAGGTGGTAAAGAAAACCAGGTGTTAGTTACTGTAAGACTCTCCTCTTGACAAAATTGGATTAGACGATCACCTCTATCATTCCTATTTCCCAATGCAAACGGGCCAACTATGTTGTCCACTCTTCCCAACCCGATTTTTGCATTGAAATCTCCCATGATGATATTCATTTCATGAGGCCTAGTAAGTTTTGTCAATTCGGAAAGCTCACTGTAGAAATTTTCAATTATTTCATCACTTTTATCTGCTGTTGGTGCGTATACTTGAATAATATTCAGACAAATAGGTTTAGCTTTTATTTTTAGTAGTAGCGCCCTGTCTGAAAGTGGTATGAATTGTTCAACACTGCTTGCAATTTTCTTCGTTATTATAACTGCAACACCGTTTCTGTGATTTGGTGTGTTGTTTCCCGAGCAATATATTTTGTATCCTTCGTCGACGAAGAAATCATTTACGCCTGGTAACCAAGTTTCGCTTATGCCGAGAATGTCAATGTTCAAACGTTTCATTTCTTGTGTTGTGTTTAGCAATTTTCCTGTTTCGTATAGACTGTTTGTATTCCATGTTCCGATGTTTAGATATTTTTTGGTTTTACCTCCGGGGATTCTTAGCACCCTCGAATTGCCGGAGACTGAGGGCCTTTGGTTGTTTTCTTCTTCCATTGTTTCTTTCTAGGGAGTTTGTACTTCACTGGTTTCCCGTTGCCTTCTGAAGGGTTTGCGGTAGTTTTCTATCTTTTCATCTCAGCCGCCCTCTAAGGGAACAGACGCTGTTCGTAGCCGCTTATTCTAAGACAGACGCTACATTGTTTAACTTGTCCGATTTCCAATCTGAATTAGTCCTCGGAAAGCCATCTGTTCTGTTTGTTAGCTGACCCATCTACTCCACCCGGGTTGGGTACCGGATCTTTCAAATAGGTTGCTCAGCGTAACAGGGGGTACCACGAGTAGGTAGAACCAGATGTCAGGTAGTAGAGGCTGGATCGATATAACTGCAGCCTATCGATTATATTACGCATACTACCCATACACCCCCCGTACATTTAACTACGCTATACAAATCTGGGGGAACGTACATAATAAGTGTATAGACCATGTACAAATAGCACAAAATAAAGCAATAAAAAACTTATATGATTATGAACGCAGAGCATCTACTAGCTTTATTCATAAAAAACATGATATACTTCCTGTAAAACGGACAATTCAACAACTGCTAACAAATCATGTACGCAATATTATAAATAGTAACGTAAACGCGAATGTAAATTTCAAATTTGTACACGAAAACCACAATTATAATAATTGTTCAGCAAATAATATACAACTAGAAACGTCGACTATAAGATTTAACGGTGAGGAAATGATATATAACAAATCAACGAAACTTTATAGCGAGTTACCTGAAAATAAGCGTCACATGAATCCAGAGCAATTCAAAAAGTCAACAAAATATTTTAACCTCAACAAAATTTAGAAATCTTTTGATATATACATATGTACATGTACATAAAATTTTTCTTAACATTATTATGTTAAAACATTTTAAAATAATCCTTTTTTTCTAAAATAATCTAATTTTTTGTAAATTGTAATTTAGTTGTATTATAGCATATTTTAATTTTATTTTTAGTATCATGTATGATTTTCTTTTATAAATCTTTTGCACTTTCCAGTTTAACTTAAAATTCTTTCTTTTTTCCGCTAATTATTAAAAAAAAATTTATAAAAAATGTATTATAAACAGACTCTGTACGAGTTTAATGCTCCTTTTGAGTGCAATATTTCAAAATAAATAAATAATAAAAAAAATAGAAATAAAAATTTTCTCTTTATATGCTCTTTCCGCCTTAGCTCGACATCTAAAGTCATTCATAGGTATTTTACCGAGTTATGGATTGCTACGTTCGTTCCATTTAAGTGAATTTGTGGTGGATTCACTATTTTCCGACTGGTGAAGTTTATGTAAACCGATTTTGCTTCATTCAACTTCATTTTTCGATTCCTAGTCCACTGGCTTATTTTGTTACTTGCCTCCTGTAATTTTTTTGTCGAATCGTCAATGTTCGATCCTTCTGCCCATATTGCAGTATCGTCAGCAAAAGTAGCTACTGTAACATTTTCTATTTGTGGTGCATCACTCGTGTAAAGCAAGTACAACGTTGGGCCCAATATACTGCATATCTTAGCGAGGAGTATTCAGCGTCTTGTTTAATCTATTAGCTAAGTAAGATTCCAAAATTGCTACAAATGGCGAATGTATCATTTGTCCTAACCTAAATATAAGGCCTTTGTGCCATACCTTGTCAAATGCCTGAACTACGCATATTTTTTTAGACGTAGAAAATTGATGGTTTTGTATGACGCCCTT